>NC_051127.1:3249724-3600745 GCF_014839805.1 Manduca sexta | reverse complement strand
AATTGGACCATAAATTAATAATATTTTGCTCAAAGTAAAAATGGTAGTAGGCGCACTTGCCTCCGGAAATGGGGTAAGTGCGCCTGTGTAAAAAACGCTAATATGAAACATTATAAAGAGAACACTCATTTTAGTCCATAGAGAAATAAGTTTTACTCGCAATGCTCTTGGATAATAGGGGACCGGACAGGTATTACCAAAAAATCTGAAATTCAGTTTAAAGTAAAGTTTGTAATATTAAAAATATTATCTCATATTTGGTTTTGTAAAAGAATTGTGATTTGTATTTTTAAATCAATAAATAAAATACAATAATTATAATATTTTAGTCTATTCTTTACGGCAAATGAAACACCAATCACGGCGCATGACGTCACACGTGGTAAAATGTAAACAAACAGACGTCATCTGGATGTCATACCGCGTTGTGTTATTTTAATGCTTTAAAGGTGTTTTTTGACACAGAACTGCTCTAATAATTTATATTAATTTATACGGGACGTTGTTACTATCTTCCAGCTTAACGTTTACAGATTGTTTAATCGTTAATCATAATAGACCGCAAAAAATATCGTTGGTGCGTCGTACCTGAATGTAATAATACTTCTATATCTTTACCAAACAAATTATTTATTGATGTACCACGAAAAGCAGATATACGAATAAAGTGGTTGCAGTTAGCAAGACGAACCTACGACGGAATGTCTGCAGACTCACCGATTTAGTTCTGTGAGGATCACTTTGATATAAGTAAATAAAAATAGTGTTTCGGTTTAAAATAAATCGATGAATATTTCAATTAATTAAATCATTTGTACACCCAGGAGGTTATGGTTATGAGATGTATTTATTTATGTTTTAGCTGCCACATGATTATGAATAGAATATTTATTTATATAGAATTCTGGTTGTTACACAGTAACCTGAGATTGCCTGAGATTAACACGGTCTATGCAGTGTTGCCAGATCATAATTTCTCTTTACCCCAGGATTATTTGGAATTTAAAATTTTACCCTTAAACCAATCATAAATAATTCGGTACTTTTTTTTCTATATCCTTATCTTTGCAGACGCCACTTCTTTCTTCACTTCCACTACAATAATTATTAATTTAATTATCTCATTTTATTAGGAACAACTAGCTGTACACGAAAATTGTATTGAATAAAAATTATAATTGTTTCATGGCCTACAATTTTTGTAGGGAACATCTTTCTCTAAGCTCAATATTTATTACAATACCGTGAAACAATAGCTTTAATACCTTAACTCGTAGAATTACCCCAAAAATTACCATAAAAAATACCCTGCTGATTCAGTTTTACCCTAAATCTAGGGTAAATAACCCTAATCTGGCATTATTGAATCACTGTTCAAATGACAAGACTTGTCAAGTTGCTTTATCCACGTATGACGTCACACGAGACGAAATGACATAATGTAGCGTTTGCGCGGGAATTATAGGTATTTAACATTTAGGCATGGTTTTATGTACTTTTTAAGCTTTATTTGTGCAAAATACTATTTTTCTTGGCTATTTATATCCACAATGATCAATTTAAAACGCCTTCTGAAAATTTGTCCGGTCCCCTATTTTTAATCACTCAATATTATAACAAACTATGGCTGTCAAATGAAATTCGGGGTAAGTGCGCCATATATATGTAAATCAGGGCTTCAAAACATTTTAGATTTTTTGCTATATAAGATTTTTGCTATATTAGAGTTTTGTGTGCGGATATGTTGGAATAAAAAATGGTAGCCCTAATATAAAATCCATTTTATTTCTAAAACTAAAATAACATACAAAAATGTAGAAATTAACAATTTCGAATGCGTTATAACTCAATTACTTAGAATTTGGCCTTATGACATTTGATATGTTTTAGCTGCATTATATCCAGATAACGTGCCTGATCGAACAGTTGGAACCTATTCACGTAAAGTTGCTCTAGACCAAGGTATTTCAGTTTTTCTTTTGTAAAATCGATTTAACTATTTCGCGCTTTTATTTAAGTCGGCTCGAAACAAAATACCTTGAGTACAAAAATTCTGCTGTTAAGTATAACATTTTTATAATAATAATTCATATTCGTAAAACTTATTCTCAAAAATGGTTGGTTATATATGGATCAGGGGCAAGTGCGCCATACGACTATTAACTGTGGCGCACTTGCCCTACTCGACAATTTTAAGTACATTTTTTCGCATTGCTAAAAATCCTTTATTTTAGTATATATAAATAAACTTCAGACAGGAAGTTAAAATAAAAGGTTTAAACTATGTATTCACCTTACTGGTTTACAGAAATATGTTAAATATCTTGAAATATTTGATGTTATCTTTCACGGGGTCATCTCTGTTTACAGGTCTAAATGACACTTAAAATAAAATGGCGAATAAATCGTATTAAAATGAACATAGCCATTTATGTTTTTAGTGGAACTGTATTTCAGTTAGTAGCATCGATATAAGATTGCGGTAATTGTATAACATCAATAGTTTTCGATTTATTTAGGGTAGGTGCACTTACCCCGTCGGCGCACTTGCCCCGACTGACCTTACTTATTAATAATTTTACGCCACAATTATCCTTAAAACATTTAGTACAACGCGAGTAAGTCGTGGGAATTAATTAATTAGTCCTCTATCAGGTAGAGGTGTAAACATGGCCGAAATGACGCATCGTTGCGAAAGTAATCCAATTTATTGAGGTTGAAGGACGAATTCAATGAAGTCCATAAACAAAGGGCGGGAAAAACAAATCCACGTAAACCCCAGACACTAGAAATTTTGATCAGAATTAGAAGATTTTTTGAGTATTTCACAATTTTTAAATGTTTGAAATGAAATAAATATTTCGCTGGATTGGTGGTAGGTAAGCGCAAAAACTTTTCAGCGGCAATACTATTTCTACGTAGAATTTAATTTACAAAGTAATGCACGTCTGCACTGCCCTTGTTTAAAATCAATAAAGTGTACTATGTCAGGACCTATTACAATGGTGTCTGAATACAATACTCTCGTGTTTCTTTGGTCTGTTGTTAAAAAAATAAAATTATAGTTAAGCAAATTTGATTATGTTTTTCTTCTTTACTAAATTTTATTATAATAAAGATACATTTGCAACGTACCTGACCTTCAACATACGTCAACATCAACTTTATCCGCTTTTATTACCACTTTTATCCCGTTTAATGCGTCTTTATCTTAAAATCATAGTCACTGATATGTCTTGGCCCACGTGAATATGTGTCAACGGTAACAGTCGATAACATATCGATACAAGACACTGAACTTCGATAATTGCAATAATTATCGATTAATTTCTATCTGCCAACGTTGTTTCTATGTCGATAATAGCAAATCCTATTGGATTAGGTTTAGGCCGCAACTGCCACTGTAGTTCAGCAGAGCGCTTCGAGCGTGTTTTAATTAAATTGATTGACTTTTCTACAGTACACCTACATATTATGGTGAAAACACGGTCAGTTGCTGTCATAAAAGGTGAACCGACAGTCTAGTAGTTGGTTTAGCGGGTAGATAGCGGGAAAAATCATAAACTCACAACCCACACCCTAAACATATTCGAACACTTTAAAAACATTGGAATCAATTATTGCAAAAAAATAGGAAGATTTGTTGTAATCTTTTGGCGCCAAAGCCACTTTTATTTTCTTACACTGCCTAATAAGGGGCTTAATGAACGGGGCAAGTTGTCTGTGTATAAGGACATCTAGCGGTACTTGGTGGAACTGCATTTTGTTGAGAAACTGGGTGACACATGGAGTGAGGACTTGATGACTTCTTGCTCAATTATATACAAAAGATGGTCGCACATCATAAACGAATAATAGAACGTATTTGTAACCACAGAAAATATTATTATGAATAAGGTGCCAGTGTTTGAGATGGGTAAAAAACAGATGTGAAAACAAAAAATGCTACAAATATGTGTTTATAATATTATACTGTGATGGTATGGAATCTTTTATGGTGCGAGTAGAGCTAGGGTATACCCTCTTATTAAGTATCAAAATATCTACTTATTTATTTATGGTTGTAAATATTTTAATTATGCTTACTCGCTTGACGATAACGACCACGAGGATATGGTAAGCCTTTAATAAATTTATATTTGTGAATAACATTAAGGTATTATTTATATTATTTTTTAGCGTTAAATAATAAATATTACTTAATTAATTAAATTAGAAAACATAAACTTAATAATATGTATTAAAATACCTAGTACTTTATATACTTAAATATTTTTTTTTAATCCCTACACGTGGCTGAAATATAATTAATAATACTATGATATATTATTATTACAACACGTTATTAGTAGTTTTTCTTTTATAATATCGCACTCATAAATCACATAAAAATTATATTTATAGCACAATATTGTTGCACCTTAAACACTGGACAATAGAAATAATATATTATATAAGTAATATGCAGTAAAATATAATAAATAGGTTTTCTTATCGCTACGAAACAATAAGGAAATAACAAAATACGTACCTAAAGAAATCAACGTATTTAACACAAAACACTTTAAGTTCACTCTACGTAAATAATTTCGTGAAAAATTCGCGCCAAAACTCGAAACTTGCTGTACAAGCACCTCCTACGCTCTCCGAATGCACACTGGCCAGAGGATTTTGATCCTGCAACACGATGGTGAACGCACTCCGAGGGCTCGTGATTCGACGATTAAATTATTTAAAAACTCATTACAAAGTACTTAGCATGTGTGAGTTTGCACACGCAGTGTACGCGTTCAATGAATGAAACATTTGTCGAGCTTCTCATTATTTAATTATGCCGTGGTATTTGCGAAAATGAATGGATAATTAGCTGTGGCTTGCTCGTTATCAGTTTGGTCACATTGAATCATCGTTATGGATGATTATAGGCATAATTGTTTACAGCACGTAGGGAGCGTTATTTGGGTTACAAAAAATAGCCAGGAATTTTACCGAATATTGATTAGATGGATAGGTAGAAAGTAAGTCTTATAAAATTAGTACAACCTAAAATAAAGTACCTAACTTAAAAAATGGTCTGGTTTGTTCTTTAGATTAAATAATGCAATAATAATATTTTTACTTAGATCGGACTGTTTTTAACCCGGGCCCGCTGTCTAGACAAACAAGACGTTTCCACGTCATTATAATTACAATAAAAGCATACACCTGTTTCAATGTTTATTTTTATGTTTCAATAATTAATAAAAGTGGTTTGGTTGTTCGACTTCTTTATCTACTGGCTGCTTTGTTATTATTATGAGTACAGAAAACAGATCGAGTATCGGTCTCGATATGATGTTAATTTATTATCAATGTACTACGCCGTCTAATAACCGAAATGATGATTGGTTTTTATTCCCAGGTGTAATAGTAACATTTGTCAATAGAAAACAATATGTTAATTCGTTGTAAGATTTTGTTTTTGGCCTAAGGCTTACCTATTTTAGATATTTGATTAATTTTATATATTTGGGGAAATATAATGGCATTTAAATATATAATATTTGATACAGTTAAGTAGACAATTCAGTTTACTGCATCAAGGTCCAATAATGCAAGTGAAGTTATACTTATGAAATAAGGTGAACAATCTGCTTAAATATTGCATGGTAAATTGGTAATCCATCCGAGTTTTGTTAAATATCACATCGCGTATGTAATACAAACTTACTATAAGTAAATCTAAAAGTGAATGCGTACTTCAAGCATAGCATCAATATATTTTTATTGGGTACCTTTTATTACATAGTTATATGTATAATCCAAGGTACCTAAATTAAATATATTTTTAATTGTTTCATTCGAATGCTATACAACAATCGATTCTACAGATTGTATTCAATCGATCACAAAATTTGTCCAACGCTAACCGTTGGTGTTGCTATATAAAAATGTTTATAAATAAATCTTTGTCGACCGGACTACACAAATTAAAAGTCTGTTATAATTCTTTCATTTATAATATTTACTTAGTTTATATTTAACTATTACTAATATTAAAAAAAAATCTTACAATTATAACGTATTTTTTTAAAAAAGGCGCGAATTTGTAGCATTTTGTTTATGTCATTTACGTTTTTGGCAACATTCTTTTTGTCTTTCAGTTTTGGTGGAAAAAGCTCGTAGTTCGTATTGAACGATTTCGAGCGTTTTTCCATAAAACCACTGTTTTATTTTGTGATAATACATCTTAAATCTCTATATTTAGTTGTAAGAACCTTGCCGCAAACAAATCTGTTCGTTATCTCCGACTGGGAATACTTTTTGCGTTTCGTGCTTGTGTTGCTGACAAATCGATTCGGCGTTGCGAAGTTTCAGGTTATATTAATAAATTACGAGTTTTCATTAACATTTGTTTCTAAAATGGAAAACATGGACGTAGCTCAAGAAGGCACATCGGCGGCGTCGACGCCCATACTCGAGAATGGTGAGAAAATTGTATTTTTTTTTTGTGTCTGACGCCGGTTGTACATGGCGTCCATAGCGCTCAAAAACGTGCTTTGTTGAAGGTGGCTTGGATGGGATCGGCGGTGAGACCGGGCCCGACAAGAATGTCACCGCCGAGGAGATGACTTCTAGGGATTACTACTTCGACTCGTACGCGCACTTCGGTATCCACGAGGAGATGCTCAAAGACGAAGTTCGGACGCTCACATACAGAAATGCCATGTATCACAACAAGCATTTGTTCAAAGGAAAGGTAAGTCAAACGCGCACGTGCGCTGAATGTGTTCAAACAAGCTTTCAATACCTATTTCAGTATAACAATAGAAAAAACGTTGCATAGCAACTACTTTTTATGTATAGATTGTAGTGTGGTTTTCTCTCACAAAGACATCATTCACCACCTGTGAGTGGTTAGTACATACAGTAGATAATAAAATAAGGTTTTAAATATTTGAGGTTTATTTGTAAATTTATTCTATCCATGTTTTTGGAGGTTAAACACATTGTTTATTGTTTGCTTTGTCAATTGTAAAGTTTGAGTTGATTTATTTTTAGGTTTCTATATTACCTTACAATTATTTTTAAACAATTCCCTGGCATTAACTTGAGAAATATTACCCATATATTTAAATGTACTGCAAATTTACTACCTAGTATTACAAATATTCGTAAATAACAACCTTGCCTCTTCAACTTAGTTTGAAGTTAAAAATTTGTGAGTTTTTGAATGTGAATAAGTTAATCAGCTAATAACTCAACAGTTATTGATCCGTTTATCTATTTTTTAAATATAAACATTTGAAAGTATTCATTATAATAGATCCTCCAATCACATTAGTGATATTTTAAACTGAAGTTATATTGATTTTTGTGTTTGTTCTATTTTCATAGTCCTTACAGTCACATTAGTCATATTTTAAATTAAAGTTCATTTTATTTTTTTTGTTCTATTTTCAAATAATCCATATGTCCAACAGGTGGTCCTTGACATTGGGTGTGGTACTGGCATCCTGTCCATGTTCGCAGCTAAAGCTGGTGCAGCAAAGGTGATAGCAGTGGAGTGCTCCAACATTGTAGACTATGCACGGAAAATTGTTGAAGCCAACAGGCTGAGTGATGTTATTGATATTGTCAAAGGAAAGGTAAGCTATAATGATTAACAGCTGTTTTCAATAACTGATCCCTATCTCAATCTTCAATCCAAATAACTTTTGTTTATATAACTCAAGTATAAGCAGATGTAAATTGTTTTCTTGTTATAGAGTTCTTTCCAGTTTAATTTCAAATAGGGCATATTTTTAGGGAATGCTATCTACTCTTAATGAATTTAGTGCTTTATTATTAATAATTATTGTGTTCCGTGATTATGCTTTATGTAAAGATTTTTAAACAATTAAGTGCTGTTGATCAGGTTGAAGAAGTGGAATTGCCAGTGGAAAAAGTGGACATAATTATATCAGAGTGGATGGGCTACTGCCTGTTCTATGAGAGCATGTTGGACACAGTGCTGTACGCCTTAAGAGACAAGTGGCTCAAGCCTGATGGCATGATGTTCCCAGACAGGTAAGATTTGATGTCCTACCGTAATCTGTAAATTGCATTTACAAGGCCTTTTGTCACTCCATAGTTTAATATATGAAAACAACAATTGTTATGTTTGTGGCCATCTTTATAATTCATCCTAATCATAATAGCTAAAGGCTGATATTAATAGCTAAAAGAAACTAATGTGTTCCAAACCGCAAAACTCACATTAATTTGTGCACAAGATTGATAGTAAATTTTTTGGTACAGTATACTCAACATGAGTATTTGAATAGTCTTGCATAATTTGGAGATTATTGACTACATTTTTAGTCTGTCTAGGTTGAACACTAACTATGCATTTACAGATGCACATTATTCATCTGTGGTATTGAGGACCGTCAGTACAAAGACGAGAAGATCAACTGGTGGGATGATGTGTATGGCTTCAACATGTCTTCCATCAGGAAGGTGGCGATATCAGAACCGCTGGTTGATGTGGTTGATGCTAAACAGGTAATGACTTGACATGAAACTTGTTGGGATTATTATACAGGATGTTTTAATGTAGAGTGTTTTCTTGATACAGGCTGTTCACAATTGAGGGTTTAATTTTATATCATGTGTCGCGGCAGTATATAGGTCCTTGAAATTTTATAATTCTTTGATATCTGTTTTAGAATTTTACTTATTGAGATTTGTATTTGATTTTATTACAGGTGGTGACCAATTCGTGTTTACTCAAAGAGATAGATTTATACACAGTCAAGAAAGAGGATCTCAACTTTGAGTCCAAGTTTCATATACAGGTGGGTGTACTTTCCAAGTGATTTATTATTTTCTATAACATTTAGTTTATGTAACTATTTGGAAAATATTGTGTGTTTCGTATTTAAAAGTAGTATTGGAAAGAAACATTTGGAGCTCCCCTTTAAATCTCAATGTGTACAGGTGCGGCGTAACGACTTCATCCAAGCACTGGTGACGTTCTTCAACGTGGAGTTCACGAAGTCTCACAAGCGGCTCGGCTTCAGCACCGCGCCCGAGGCGCCCTACACACACTGGAAGCAGACCGTCTTCTACTTCGACGACTACATGACGGTAACTACATCTTGTTATAACTTGAAGAAACCGTAACGTAATTCTATGAAGTATATATAATATCTATACAGTAGTTAGAGAAAATTGTATGAAACCATTGACTGACAAAAAACTTGTTGTATCTTGTTATGTGTACTCTGAAAAATAAGTCATGGAAGTCTTCAACACACTGATGGTTTATCTATTGTTGTAACTTTTTATGTGATACCTATGATCAGGTCACAAAAAACATGTTTACTAGATCTATTGAATTTGTGTTGAACAATACATACACAATTTACATTCATTCACTAATACTTTCAGGTGAAAAAGTTCGAAGAGATCACTGGAACGTTCTCGATGCGTCAGAACGCGCGCAACAATCGCGATCTGGACTTTGAAATAGAGATCGACTTCAAAGGCGAGCTGTGTCAGGTGCACGAGAAGAATCACTACCGGATGCGTTAGTGATGTCACGCGTTCCCCCTTCCGCCCCGTCGTCCTTCCCACGGCCCCCACCAGCGCGGACCACGTGATCTGACGGGCCGGCGAGAGTTCCTTACGCGCGAAATGTTGTTTTTTAAATGAGGTAAAATAATTTCGAGTGCGATGAGTTTTGCGGATTTCTGCGCGATAATGAACCTTATGTATTATTGTGATAGATTTAAAATGCTTAGAGTAGTTTCAGAATGTGGAAAATGTAAGTGAAAGTGTCGATATGTGTAGTATGGCGACATTAGTGAGACGAGTTGTTGTATCTGCATGAAGGTAAATGGTTGGTGAAATAAAATCATGTTATATAGGGGCCACACTAAGGTTATTTTCATCGCCTTATATCGCACGGAATAAGGCGTATAATTCTGCGATAAATTAAAATGTCTACTGCCTATGTCAAATTATTGTGAGTTCTTGATTCAAGATATTCTGATATTTTATCTGCTTACTGGATGTTGTGAAATGACTGGTAAACGGTGGAAGCGTCAATATAAAAGAAGTGGCTATACATAAGGTGCACTTACACACTGTTTCCAGGCATGCTATAACTAACGTCATGAAACGTTTACCCGAAGTGAACGTCATTATACGTTTTTTGAAAATTTACTTCATTAGACGTTAGTGTGGTTATGATGCGGGGCATTAAAGAAGCAAAATATAGTAATTATCTTAGATGTATAAAATCAGTGCTGCGATATTTTGCCGCACTAGTTGTCTTTTATAACCATGGTTTATTAGCATTTAACCATTGAATGCTTTTATTGTGTAATAAGAATGACTATAAAATCCACAATGTTTAGAATGTTAATAAAAAAAAAAATATATTGTATTCTAGTCTTGATAATTCAGTTAGAAACCAACAACTCGTCTCATTGATTTATCTATAGGAGTATTTGATACATTGTAAGAATAAAGAGGAATTAGTAAATAGATAAAGCGTCAGAAATTTCCAAAATTGTATAGCATACATCGCACTGAAACCTAAGATATTGATTTATAAGTATTTAACGTCATAGTATTTTTGGTACTTGTTTTTACAAATATCTAATGATATGATAGATGATGCAATGCTGTAATTTGTGTGTAAGGAACTCTACGGCCCACCTAACTTGTGAATAACCCAGTGGTATATAACTTGTGTATCTGCAATGGCAGTTGTGAAAGCCACTGTTACTGTTAGCGTTTTATATGAAGCGATGGTCATGTTAACTTTGTTTTCAATGTTCCTCAATTTTCATATATGGCTGGAGTATATCGTTTTAAATCTGTGTTCAAATGTAATGAACAGTGGTCTGAGATGTAATAAAAACACAGAAGTTAGTTTGTTTTTTTTTTAATAAATATCTTTTTACCGGCTTAAGAAAAGCTCATGATAAGCAACACAACAGCGCGTTGATCCCATATAAAGTCACGCATGAAGCCTCTTATGGACTTGCGCATGAGCAGGTATAAGCGGCTCATATTATTTAAGCTGAAGTACTTGTGCTTGAGTACTTACCGTCGCAACGTCCGTACAGCTCTTGTAGAGCAACTTTTCGTGTTCTTGTTAAGACACTCGATAGGTACTCGAGGTTTAATGTTGGTAGTTCGTTGGGGAGCCCGTATGATATAGTATGCTCGTAGCTCCACGAATACATTGTAGCACAGCTATTTCAGGATTGAAGCTCGATCAGACGTTTCATTTTGTTTCTATAAACTCGCGCTGAGAAATGAGCCTCTGATTCGCTTGAGTTTGCGCAAATCGATACTTGGCTTTAGGCGACGTGTATCAACGTTTCACTGCTGACGGTACCCATACGTTAATGCTAGCTATTGAACGGTTTCTCAGTATTACTAATATTAACTTGCATAGACGTCACTGTTTGCCATTGACTTTTACGTCTTTCGGTTGACTCCAGCATTGGAAGCATATCTCAAGGTCACAGATATAGAAATTGAATAGCAATAGTTTTATAAAATTGACTATTTTGGTCAAAATCAAAGCGACTGTGGCTTATGGGGTCATTAGGCTGCACGATCGACTTATCATTCTTGTGCCGGTATTGATTCGATAACTGGATAGCGCATAGTACATTTTCTATGTCAATGCCTAAAGTATATGACGCGCTGTTAAATGTTGCTCAACATGTTGCGCGTTATATATCATCTAGAAAACAAAGTAATCGTAATACCAACATTTGTGATATGTTCGTAATTTTTGGCTGTTGTGCTTTTAACATTGATCTAAAATTCATAAAAAGTACCACATATAAAATAGTACTGACTGCAAATTAGTCGATAAAGTGAAAAGGAAATAGTATAGTGTAGCTCTTGTCTAATGCTTGAAGTATAAAGGCTGGATATAAACGAATTTTTTATCGATAAGGCGATGGTCGCTGTGCTGTGTGCTTAGAATGAGACAAAAAAAAGACTTCGTGTCGTTTAATTGGATTGGTTGAGACTAACACGTGACAGACGTTTTGGTCTCGATCAAAGATTAGAATTAACGATATCAACATGTCTTTCTTTGGAACATTTTAAGAGACCTGTGTAGCTTTTCGTGTAAGTTCATTTTATTTTTATTTAAAACAAAGTACTGATAGTTTTTAATAAATAAAATTCCGATTAATGAGTGTGTGTCACAATATCTGTCCATTTATTTTGTATTGAATAGACAGGCAAAAAAATAGATATTTTCCGTTATATTTCTTATTGCTGGGGTCTCCCAGTAATTTTTTCCTAATAATTAGAGATGTTCCGACTAGTCGGTAAAGCTATCTATCCGGCCACTTTCGTAGTCTGCTACTAGTCGGCGACTATCGTGATTCCTACTTTGTATGTATTTCTCATTGAAATGTATACAGTGGAAATAGTATTTTTGCTATTTTTCCCTGCCCACTATGAAAAAATATCATTTGGCAATTGATAAAAAAAAATCCATACATGAGACTTTATTTTTGACATTTTATTTTAATTGAGCTATTTTACTTTAATCAACAATAGTCTATTTTTTACACAAAACCACTGCTCTGACCCGTACAAAACGAAGGATCACGAAAATTGCCGGATACTCCCGAAACCGTGATTGGCTTGGTCGACTAGTCGGCCGACTGGTCGGCTTCTCTACAGCCGATTAATCGACTAGTCGGTCAAATTTATAGTCGGCACAACAGATTATATTTAATGTACAGATCAATGGTACAGATACAAATAATCTACGATTATATTCTTTTTAAATCTTAATGTTTTTAAAAATGATTGTCAGTCTCCATTAAACTTTTCTGCATAGATAACCCTTGCTGCGCCATCTCAAAAATCCACCTTATATGACTGTGGAATGACATGCCGGACGTCCTGTTAATACGTGGTCTCAAGTTCCTCTTCCTCTCGCTCTCAAATTACGGATGTTATGGAAGGAAAGCTTTGAGAGCCGTATAAGCAAAAAGGGGATTTTCGACTCTTACCAATCCCGCTATCAAAGCTGCTTTTCAATTAGAATGCCTATAGTTGCAAAATTACGAATTCACCTCCGTAGACAGGATAAGACTTGAGACTATATTCGAGTACATAATGGGTAATGACAATAGATTCCCCCAACCGCATATTTTAGGACAGTACAAAGTGATTGTTAAAATCGACTCTAAGTTGGCTGCGATTAAGGTTTTTGTTTGATATGGCGATGAGATTTTATAAGGTCATGGTTCAACGAACTTTGGGCCATTAAGTAATATCTAGGTTGATCCTATAAGCGGTAGACGCATACTAATTTAATCAAGGTTTAAAATGGGGAGTCCACTATATTACAGTAAGAAATAAATGAAAATAAAATGAACTGTATTAATTAAGATTGTTTTCTGATTATTTGTATCGAGCCGCCTAGATGACTAGACACATGATTTCATTTTTATTTCATCTTATGTAATAGATTACTGACGGTTTTAGTTGCAGACTTTTTTATCTATGGTGTGTTTTGATTGGACTTATCGTAATTTTATATCAATATCGTGGATCGGCGTTTTGTAAATATTCATTGAATGTGTTGAAGTTTGATTATGGTTGAAAACCTAATACCGCCCCTTCTCTATTTCCTTGGTAATTTTCTGTTTAAAAGTAGATGCGATCACTTTTTGGATAAGCCGTCGGTAGCTTAACAATTACTTTTAATAGTTTTTCTGCCTAGGTTTCGTTGTATGAACGTGCCTATACTGGATATAGCAAATTGACAGACTATAGTGCTTTATAGTTGTGATACGAATTTGAGCATTGAAATTATAAGTCGGACAATTGCATGAATTATATTTTTCACACAGTCTCGGAAGATATACTTATCTTGAGATAAGTATATCTTCCGATAGTGTCTAAAGTTACTACTTTAGACACTATCGGACTGTACGAAAGCCATGGGTTTAATTCAGGGTTAACTTAACTCCATAATTTGTGGGGAAAATTTAAAATGAAATAAATGCACCTAAAACCGTCAGTAATATTGAATATGATATTAAGTAGATATTACGAAAGGATTTTATTCTTACTCAGATAACTCGTCAACGGTCACGTCATGGGCGTAGCCAGGGGATTCAAAATCCGGGGGTATAGGGATTCAAAATCTCCCGAAATAAAGTTTATCAACTAACAATTGATTGGTTTTACTTTTTTAAAGCTGACAATCTGTATTTTTTTTTCATCTTACTATGAATATCATGCAATGCACATTTTTGTTGTTTTATTTTGTCACCTCCCTTCTCCCGATACTAAAACTTGGCTATGCCCGTGGGTCATGTGACCTGTATTTTGTACGATGTAGCGAGAAAGCGTGTATGAATGAATAACGGTGGATAAATGCGTACCTATGACTTGTTGTTTTTATTTACTTTCCCCAAAATAGAATAATGCTTGTACATTGCTGCTTGAGGTCCGAAATATATGTCTATTAATATATAGAGCTGAGTTTGTTTGCACGCGCTAACCTCAACAACTAAACCGGTTTTGATTTTTCTACATTACTCCTGATTGCTACAGTCTATTTTTTATCCCGGCAAAATATAGATGTGTTTTTTTTTCGGAAACAGAGCACGCGGGAGCAGCCATGAACAAACACTAGTTATTGATATTATAATACAGAGAAACTCAATATTTTTATTCTTTAATGTTTAAATCTGTTTCGTGAGCAGCGTAGGACATTTTTTGGCCATTGAAATAAAATGCCTACATACATATTAATTTATGTTTAATTTAACCAATACATTTAATTTTTAAGTACGAATACTGATCTAACAAGGTTTTACACTATTATTACACTTATATCGAGTTACCAGGTCCGATAACTCCAATTATAAAGCTTGTCAGAAGATAAAGTGATTACAAATTATTACACATTCCAGTGTACAGACGGCAACACTAACAAGACAAAAAACCACACATTGTCACAATTACAAGAAGCTGACGAAAATATATTGTATTGTTTTATGTCCTTACGTTGAATAGCGTATTTTAAATTAATTTTAAAATAACGGTTTCGAAACACTTCTAAATTTAAATAATTTACTGCGTAATCTTTTAAGCCATAAGTAGTGTTGCCATGCGTACAACATGCATAACCTAAACTATAATAGATTAGGCTATTACAACGGGAGCCACAATAGGTGGCACCACTGCGGCCGCCACGGCGGACTTCTGCACGTCCACGCAGCAGCAGTTGGTAATCAGGTGGTATTCATCGCAGGAGTTCGCGTACAGCGATCTGCAGTCACTCTTGCGGCAGTGGAATGGTTGGTCTGGAAATGATTCAATTGCATAATACAATTTAATATTGTTTTAGGATATACTACGGGAACTGGTAAAGATCTTATAATTTAGTGTTGCAACTTTCGGACTTCTTTATTAGAAGCAGGTGTTGATAGAGCAAGAATATAGTTTCTAAATATAAAAGAAATGTAGTTTTTGCATTTATGTGTTTGTATTGTATTGACTGAACATACATGATTCCGCACCATCTACTATCGTTTCAGCGCGATATTTCGTATGTCGGTTATTGAGTTATTGCCAGTAATGTTTATGGATGCAGATATTTAGAACTATTATCACATTATTTATTATACTTGCCTGACTTTTTTTGTTACTTTTTTACTAGGAACATAATAAAAAAAAAAAACTCACAGCCAGGACTTTCGCAGCAGCAGCTATCGTGAGCCTGCTTGTACGAGCAATAGCTGTAGACAGAGGAGTCGCAGAGCGGGCATCCCGGATGTGCTCCCGGCGGCCCTGCTGGTCCAGGATAGTGGGATCCCGGGTACCCAGCCCCGCCCGGATATCCAGGTCCTTGTGGGTAGTTGTTGCCTGGATAGTGTCCTGGGTAGCCGTAGTTGCCGCCTAACAAATAGTCCCATATTTCGCTTAATCCAAAACCTGTTGGTGAATGTTAGGTGATAAGCTGTTAGTAATGACTGATGAGTCGTCTCGGATGAATTGTCCAGTTAATGCCACGTTAAGCATGAAAATCGGCAACCATGCGGATAGGTATACATTTAATACATAGTAAAATTGTTGTTAAGAATATGATTTGCTGTGATAGCGTGAATATAAAAATAATTAAATAGGGACTTAGGGATGTAATATAAAAATTAGGAAATATACTTACCCCCTTATTCATAAACGTTTTTTATCTAAGGACGCAGTAAAGCTGTGATAACAAGCCTGTTTCTCAGTGCCCAACGGCACTGAGAAATAGACATAGGGCCGTTGTGATTGGTTATTATTGTTGTATTTCAATATTAGCCAATCCCAACGGCCCTACGTCTACGCACTGCGAAAACTGCCATGCCGTCAGCACTGAGAAACAGACTTGTTATCACAGCCTTACTCGATCGTTCGATAAAAAACGTCTATGAATAAGGGGGTTAATGTATATTTTTTTTATGGTATACGAATGAAGATGCGCGACATTTAATCGTAATGTACATACTATTTAATTTGGTGTGCAATAACCCCGAAGGGCTGAATAATACTATTTAATTATAGATTATCTAAGATATAATTTATTTAACAAGCTGATTGGTTTACATTGTCGGCTATATCTATTAAATATAATGAACATTATCAGTAGCACGTATTGGGAGTCGTTTATTTAACGTTGTCTAGTTTCCTGTCGTATTCGTGTACGTAATAAAAAAGTTAAGGTTTTTGTCTATCTACCTACTGTTTTTTTTTAAAGGAAACAGCGGTTGTCTCAAACAATGATCAACAGATAATTGAAGATGTAAAATGTCCTTGTACGTTAAGCGACTAATTATTTGGGTTAATTACCACTAATAATATTTACTTGTCATTGGTTTATGTGTCATTGTGAAACTGTGTTAATGGTGCCATAAACGTTTGGATTTTTTTTGTTTGTACGCGTATGTAGAAGAGTAAAATACTTTATTTAGAATTCATTATCTGATGTAGTTTTATATGTATATTTTTTTGCATAGCTTGTTGCGTTTATAGTTTGTATGTAGCCTCCATAATGCGGTGGATAATGAGCTGGTTTTTGAATGAGAGGCCTCGGGTTCAGCTTTACACCGAACCAAATGTTCTCGTGTGTTTATTCGCGTGTAATTATGACTGAATCATTCGTAGTCAATGTCCGTGATCTAAGAAATGATGTATTTTGTATTATAAATATGGATTCTCCAAACATACAAAATATAATTATGAGAAAAATGTTTTTCCGTAGATAGTAATACTTCATTAAAATTAGTACTTATAAAGCATTTTTAAATCAATATTTTAAAAATATTTTCATTATCATTTTATGCAAGTGGAATAATAATGATTTTCCGTTAACCTTTGTAATTAAAACTAAGAGACAGTCCACCGTCCACACCAGGCCGTTTAAAAGTAAGTAATATCTTTGTATTCCAATTTTAAATTTGTAATCAGAGATAATAAAAAAGGCAAAGGCACTTAAAAAAATAGTACGCATACAGTTATTTAGGCAGTATTAATATTTAATAATATGATCCCAAAACAAAAGTGCCTTAAGGCAGGATAAGGCCTTGAGGTAAGATACCTCAAGGTCCATTTTCATACATTTTGTTTCACCTTTAATCTGGGTAACTAAACAAGTATTGGCAAGTAAAGAATTTAAATTCACGTCTAGTTAGTGATTAGTTCTCGCAGTTGAAAGAAAAACGTAAAAATAATTAATAATCATGGATATTTCGGCCTTTAAAATTTCGTCATATTAAATTCGTGAATTTAAATTCTTTACTTGCCAATACTTGTTTAGTTACCCAGATTAAAGGTGAAACAAAATGTATAAAAATGGACCTTGAGGTATCGCCTTAAGATATCAGCATGGACTTCTCTTAATTTTTATAATTGCACAATAAATAATGTAATGTCCGCGTTTCCTTTAAGCGGCGCATTCCCTTCAGCTTTCCCTCACCTATGGGAATTCATGAAAACCTTTTCAGTTAGTAAATAACCTTCCAATAAAACTTACCGGCACCTAGACGGTTTCTGCTTATATCATAATTCGATACATCTTGACCTATAATTCGGCGAACATGTTATTTTAATCGCATCATTAATTGGACGACTTACTTTATAATAGTAAAAAAGATAATTGCAAAAAATATGAAAAAGGGAAAAAACATATTAAAAATAATTTGAATATAAATAAAAAAAAAAAAAAGATATTGTGCTCTGAATCCTTATTATTCCTATTACCCTCTTCAAATTATCTCAGTGCAGCTATTTTTTTTATAGAGTAGCCGTCAATTGGTATTTAATTTCTTTACTTCCAAAATGGCGAAAAAGGTGGGACTTTAAATTTATTATCATATCTTTTTATTGAATTTGCAGACCTCATACAAATTCGTATTCCTAATTTAAATATATTTTTTTATAATATGAATTTTATAGGACTGGGAATTATTTCACTGATTATATCAATTAATAACCACTAATTCTAAACTAAAGAATTTGCCCTTTAATTAAAAGAAAATTTATTCGTACCTTGACAAACCGTAATTGTCGCAGCCAGTACAACAAGCAGTATTTTCTTATCCATTTTCACAATATTCACACAATTAAAAAATATATAATATTTTTAATCACACTGTTTCGCGTCCTGCATTGGCGACGACTAAGAAATGAGTATTATAAATAAAGATATACCATTTAAGGCTCAGTGAGGCGGTTTTACCGGTATACACATCGACGTAAGTTGTTAACTTTTTTCTAAATATGTTTGGCTGTATGGTATGATTTCTTAGTTCATGTTTATAAATTTTATTGCTGTTTTTTTTTTTATCTTTAATACTTAATTATTGTAAAACTCAGCAGTAATATTTTTCGAAATAAGTTTGACTGTAAATAGTAATTTCTTTCTCCTTTTTTATGTAACGAATAGCTACACTGGTAAGGTAAGTTTTTATTTAACTATTTTTATATTATTCTGTTATACCAACCTTGTTCTTTACACGACCTCTAAAAATTGTATTATGTCGATTCTACATTTACATGAAGGTAAGAGTATTAATGTTAGGCAATGGCGTTCAATAAATTGTGCCAACTTTTGCGTGCGACGATACCCGAATGCATACTAATGTTGTACAAAGGGTTGATGTTGATGCAGACGACCTTAGACTTGTTTAGGCTCCGTTCTCCAATTATGACCAGAGACAATTTCCAACAAGTAAACGGAAAATTTTATGATTAGTGTAATCCTGTGTAATGACTACCTACTGGTTTAGCTATGTCTATTCTAACTTGCGAGCAGTTAGTTTAATAAAATAAATTGTTCTTTTATTTGATTTGTATTGGGCCAAGTACATTGCAAGAGTCCGAGTGTGAAGTCCTTATTACATACAGGGTCATTTTGACATTGCGTTGCAAGAAACCATATATTTATCTTCTTAAAAGTAACACTTTATAACAAACTACTTGAACCGTAGATGTATAATTAAAAGTGTAGATGTCAAACGAAATAATTTAAAAATTAAATTAAATGTTGGACGCTCTAATACCACTACTACTCGTTTAATAGAATTCGTTGCAGCGGCAACATCAAATTTTCAGTAAGTAATATACACATGCACTGTATTAAACTACAAAATGATAAATAATCTGAAAAGTAAAGTTCAGTTTTTTGGTGAAAATATTCGTTATTCTTATGTTATGTTAGAGATAGAGATGAGAAGGTATGCGGTTTCATTTATTGAAGAAAATGAACCAGAAAATATTATAATTATTACTTTAGATTGGCTTGGAGTCTAAATGATGTTGGTCGGGCCAATTATCTAGTATTTTCTACCACTTAACTACTCCAATACATATCTATAGTATCGATGCAACATACAATGTCGATCACTTAGTAGAAATAATTTAGCTTAGTTTTATAAGGCAAATAGCTAGGCAGTGTTGCTACAACTGGGATTCGAAGTCTAGCTTATCATAAGTGCAATTATATTAGCCTGCGTGATGAATAAAGCATTTTTTTAAGCACTTCCTCTCCGCAGTTATTTGCTGCCGCTAGTCGTAAAAAGATATTTATAATTACTTACCTATTTTAATTTAGTAGCGGCGATATCCTAGTTGGGTGTGGAACGGACTGCCGAGACGAATGTCCGCAGGTTGAAATCCAAAGGGCACACACTTCTGACTTTTCTAAAATCATGTGTGTATTCTTTGTGAATTTATCGTTCGCTTTAACGGTGAAGGAAAACATCGTGAGGAAACCTGCACATCTGAGAAGTTCTCTGTAGGAATTTCGAAGGTGTGTGAAGTCTACCAATCCGCACTAGGCCAGCGTGGTGGACGAAGGCCTAATCCCTCTCAGTAGTAGAGGAGGTCCGTGCTCAGCAGTGGGCAAGTATATAATACAGGGCTGATATTATATATTATTATATTATTGTTTTAATTTACCTAAAATAGTCAAGACGTTTCTAACACAGTCAAAACGGATATCATATAGGATGAGGAAGAGGATACGAACAATTAAAGCTAGATTTTGAGAAAACTAGTATTGGCAGCCCTTTTGGAATTTGAATGTTCCGTCTGATGTCATTTAATAATTTATTTAAGACTAGCTTCCGCTCGCAGCTTCGCCCGCGTGGATTTCAGACTTCAAAAATGGAGGAGGTGCTCAATTTGTCGGGATGTTTTTTTAATGTATGGTGGTATGCAGGTGGTCCGATTGTCCGGTCAGGGTCTGATGATGGGATTCAGTATTCACGCGTGATGGCTTATTATTAGCATATCATGTATAACTTTGGTGTTTCTATACCGATTTCTATGATTCTATTTATGGAATATTTAATAATGTTAACTTTTTTAATTAGGGATGACTGAGAGTGTTATAAACGTAAGAGTAGACAAATATAATAAGAAAGCTTCGAACTGCTAAGCTATCGGGAGTTACATGTGTTATTGTGAGTCAACCATAAAAGATAGACATATGCTGTCGTGGGATATTTTTACATAATTTTAAGGAGAACATTTCCGTCATACATGATTTCTGTGTAGCTTTAACCATTAAGGTAGCACACTCGACGGAAGCTTAAAAAATGGAGTAACTTCTCCCGTTTTCCCAACATTTCCCTTCACTGCTCTGCTCCTATTAATTGTAGCGTGATGAAAAGTATACTATAACCAGCACAGGAGTATGACAAATAATTGTACCAAGTTTCGTTAAAATCCGTCGAGTAGTTTTTGTTTTTATAACGGTTATACAGACAGACAGACAGACAGACAGACAGACAGACGGACAGACAGACAGACAGACAAAAATTTTACAAATTGCATTTATGGCATCAGTATCGATCCCTAATCACCCCCAGTTATTTTGGAAATATATTTCATGTACAGAATTGACCTCTCTACAGATTTATTATAAGTATAGATATAGACTAGCTTTTGCTCGCGGCTTCGCTCGCGTGAAGGAGTTTTCCGAGAAAAAATCCCGCAATGTATTTTCCTAGCCTAAGCCTATAACCTTCCCATGGTTTTAAACTATCTCCAAACCAAATTTCATAAAAATCCGTTTAGTACATTTTGAGAAAATCGATAACATACAGACAGACAGAAAAGAGGACTTTGTTTTACAATATGTATAGATAATCAGCAATTCTATGGAGTAAGTAAACATAGAGATCATAACGTTCTTCTACCCTGGTTAAATAATTTCGGTTTGGTATAGCATCTATTGTTTTTTTGTTTTTATAAGGACACGGCACAGTGACCTTTCTATACCTGATGGTAAGTGGAGTGGGGTCCAGTAGAATGTTGACTGACGAGAGATGATTACCCCTCGACAGTCGGCAAAATTATACTCGAGATCAGCCAGGTACGCAGGCAATATTAAAGTGTACAAGTGTGTGCGCAGTACACAGGTGCACTCTCTCTTCACTCTCATAGTCCGGTGAGACAGCAATCCGACATGATTGGAGATTAGGCAGGACCAACGGCTTTACGTGCTTTCCGAGGCACGGAGGTATCACACCGCTTACTTTCTGACTCCAGCGGCTGAGTAATTTTTAAATGGATTCGTAATTTACAATAATATTCTCCCCTACACACTTGCTGTATTTTTGGTCTTCTCACTATGTATTCCTAGACCGTGTTCTATTTAAGTGGATGAGAATGTCAGGGTCCCGAGGTGGTTGACCGCTCGTCGACCCGCGGTACCGTTCGCAAACCAGTCGGACCAGTGCGTCGTCGTTTATATTCGCCACACAACGCTAATTGGAGAGGATCCATGAAATGTTTTTTTATGATCGTTGTTTATGCTTGTAGCGTAATACTGTATTGGTGGCCTATTGCTTATCTCATTGTAACTTATCGACCACTGGTGGAGGGTCCGTATAACCCGATTCCTGTCTTCCTGGCTTTCCTTTATATAGAATTTTCTAGGTTTTGCTCGCGACTTCTCCTGCGTGAAAGAGTTTTCCTGGATAAAAAAATCCGCTATATATTTTCCCGGGATAAAAAGCCTATAACGCTCTACTACTACTAATCTAATTTTATCACATGATTTCATATCTCTTGGGATGGAAAAATGCCCTCAAATTGACGTTATATACACAGACTATAGCAAATGCTTTGATCTTATAGATCATAAACTGTTATTGGATAAGTTGTTTTTAGCTGGAATACACGGTGACTTATATCGTTGGTTCTCTTCTTATATAGATAATCGAACGCAAGCTGTAGTACTTCACGGGTACACCTCTGATTGGATCCATATCCCCTCAGGAGTACCTCAAGGCTCTATCTTAGGGCCCCTTTTGTTTACATTGTTTATATCCGATGTTAAAAATTGTTTTCAACATTCTTACATTCTACTTTATGCTGACGATATGAAGGTTCATAAAAAAGTACAAAATATATTTGATACACTGTATTTACAAGAAGATCTCAACAGATTTGAATTGTATTGTATCAAAAATAAGTTAAAACTAAATATTGATAAATGCTTTCACATAACTTTTACACGTCGGCAGTCCATTATAGGTTCGAGCTACAAACTTAACAATCAAAGCATCGCTAAAGTAAATAGTATTAGGGATCTTGGAATTATACAAGACAGCAAACTTTTGTTCGATCAACATGTAGATAATATAGTTAAAAAAAGCTTCTAAGTCTCTTGGATTTATCATAAGAACAACGGCATGTTTTCGTTCTCTCAAGCCAATTAAAATTTTATACTGTTCGTTCGTGCGCAGCCACTTGGAGTATGCATCTCAAGTTTGGAACCCTCAATACGAGATATATAAGTCTCGTATTGAGAGCGTCCAGATGAAATTCTTACGCTACTTAGATTTTAAGGCTAAGCAATGGTCTGATGATTACAACCATCGTTGCAAAAGGTACCATTTTTTGCCGTTGGACCAAAGACGCTGCATTAATGACATTTGCTTATTAATGAACATCGCAAATGGTTCGATTGACTGTCCCGAACTTTTATCAAAATTAACAATGAGAACTAATCAGATTGGATTTCGACAGCGTCCGCTATTGCACGTACCCTTTACAACAACTAATTACAGGCGTAATTCTTTTCTTTTGCGCAGCGCATTAAATTTTAATATGCTTTCACGTGTATCAGACATTGACCTGTTCTGTTCTAAAACCAGCACAGTAAGGCGGCTTCTAGCCAAATTATATTTTGATACTTAATGATTCTTATTAAAATTATATTAATATCTGTAATACCTGTAATACTTCTTATGACTATATCAGTAATACTGTTATTTTTATTATTCTTTTTTTTTGGTTCTTTTTGATATCGATATTTGTATACTCATATGTGGAGGCTAGTTATTAGCAACTTAATTATACATTGGTGTGACTTAATTTAATGTTATTAGTCTGTAAGCCTTCCTAAAAAATAAATAAATAAATAAATAAATAAATAAATAACCTTCCCAGGGTCTTAAACTATCTCCATACCAAATTTCATAAAAAACCGTTCAGCAGATTTTGAGAAAATCGATAACATACAGACAGACAGAAAAGGGGACTTTTATAATACGTAGGTATAGATGTACAATGCAATTATCATTATAACGATTTGCAGACCGCGGTAATGGATATTAGTACCTATATGTTGTGTCGGGTTCCCGTTCGCCGCCTGCAGTACCTAATGTCAAAGTGATTCTAATGTAGATTCTTGAGAGCGCTTGTGGTTAAACCTCTTTTTTATAACTTGTCTATCTTTGCTGGTGGTTTACAATTTATATCCGCCCGGATAGCGACTGTACGCAAGGTAAAACCGTAGTGGCCTAGCAAGTGCGTCGAGTTCTGGGATCATGTGTATCCGCATAAACAGGCCATCATAATTGTTCTGTCGACAATCTATCTGGATTCGCTATATACCATCAGGTGCAATGGGATCATGGGAAATATGATATCCCTAGGTTGGTACTATACAGATGCGAACATTTCGTACATGGGAGTCTGGCATTATGACTCTATTTTTGCCGCCATAAAGTAATGTGCAAAGAACATTTTGTGTCGGTTAGGACATTGTATTTTTAAATTATTATTATTATTAGACATCGCAATTGTTGCATACCTGTGTCGTAAACCTTTTTGCGATCATGATTATGATTTTAATTGTTGGCTGTATGCAGTTTTTTAGTTTAATATATATTTTTAATTTGGGTATCCGTAATAGCTGCAGCGAGTGAGCAAGACAGATATATGGGGGTATAGGAAGGATGCTTGACACAGAGCAGTGAGGATAGAGACGCTCGCCGCTTAGCCCATTTTCGTGATGAGGCGAGTGAGTTAGAATGTATGAGATATATTACAGATAATCAGCGTCCTTATTAAATAAAAATAAAATAAAAATGTAATTAAAATATAATTAATTAAAGCTACAATTATCTACTTAAATCTAAATATCATCGATGATATGTTACACATATTTTTATAACAACGCCATCTTTTATCCATATCTAAACACCACAAACTAATAAATAACATAAAACTAAACTCTAATCCAACTTAATGTAAGGTTCTAATTTCATTGCCCTCATGATGTCTCCGGTGACTGAACATCTGCCAGCCTGCATGATGACCCTGGGATCCTCTCTGCCTTGGACCAGTTGTTTGAAGTAGTGTTCGTTGAGCGTGAAGGTGGTGTCCGGGTCTTCTTCGGGCTCCCCTTCGTAAACTTGGACTTTGTTGAGGTCAAGGGCTGGAATAGGAAATAAGATTTTACGTTCTATTTTTTTATAAGTATTTTTTGGGTCAAGGCGTTGTCAAACACGACTACTATACTTGTTTAGATGTTTAAGATCCAATCCGTCATAAGTACGTAATACTTTTTGGAGATTGGAAATTCAAATTCACAAACCATATAATCATTTTGTTTTTTTATTTTTTGTCGTATTACTTAATTGGTAGTACTGCTGCAGTTTTTCTCGCGGCTTTGCCCACGTGAAGGTGTTTTCTGGATTAAAAGACCCGTTATATGTACCCTGGGATAGAAAGTAGTCTATAACCTTCCCAAGGTCAACTATCTCCATACGAAACTACATAAAAATCCGTTCAGATTTTGAGAAAATCGATAACATATAGACAAACAGCAATAGCTCACTATTTTGGTAATATTGGTTTCTACATAAAATATTTAATGTGGAATATGCTGTCGCGGCCTTTAATTTAGAACTATTTAAGACCAACAATGTTACGCTACGTCATTGTTGTCTAACTCCAGCGGTTTAGGCAGCGTACGCCAAAAAAACATTTTTTTTCCAACTTACTTCATATGTATGCTTATATTATTACCAAATTACACAAAATCATTATAAATTGTAGCCTATGTGTTATACTGATGTATAAACAATATTACTGTAAAGTTTCATCCAAAACCGTTCAATAGTTTTTCTGTGAAAGAGGAACAAACATACTTTCGCATTTATGATATAAATAGGATAAGACGTTATCCATTCTAAGAATCGAATACGTGAACCTCATTCGGCTAATCACGGAGCGTCATAGAGCTCGGTATTTTTACGAGATTTTAATTACACGAGATGAAGCGTTCGCTCTCTAGTAACCGTTCTGTATACGTCCATCAAGGTAACAGTACTCGACAGCATCTAATCAGTTTTTGTGGCTTTTAGTGATGTTACTAATATAAAATTTATATGATTGATTATGATAAAGATTCCTTCCTAACCGAATCTGCGAGTGAGTAATTTTTTTAAGATGGAAAAACCCAATCACAATTTTACTGGTGGTAGGGCTTATGTGAGAGTCTGCCTGTTTAGGTACCATCGCAATGTCTATTTCTGCCGCCAAGCAGCAGTGTGTAGTCACTGTTGTGTTCCGGTTTAAAGGGTATTGTAGCCAGTGTAACTACTGGACATTATGAGACTTAACATGTCATGTCTCAGGATGGCGAGCGCAGTGGAATACCAAACAATACTTTGTAATTCAAGGTGTTTGATGGTGTTTCTGTTGTTTACAGGCGGTCGTATTGCTTACCATCAGGCGAACGGCAAGCTTGTCTCGTCATTCAAAGAAATAAAAAAAAAAAAAAAAACAATTATTTTGGCCCGTCCCGTTCGAATCCAGGACCTCAGCGCGGTAACTATACTCGAACCGTGTACAACTAACCGAGGCAGTAACCTTTCTATATAATTTTATTGAGACAAGTTTGTCTGTACGTTGTGGGTAATCTTGAGAACCGATCTAATTGTAAAAATTCTTCCGCCAATAACAAGCTAAATGAGGGATTCTAGCTTTTTGACTACATCATTTATGAGTACTATAATTTTTTTTTATCAGATATGTATTAATCCGTAGAGTTCCAAGAACTTGTGCTTGTCCGTTTTGTAAGCAACAGATATTGAAGTAGATCGCACGCATAATGATAAACTGTATTGTGAAATGTGAGGTAACCATGTACATACTAGTACATTGAGGCTTTATACATACTTAAGCAATATTATCCACTAGTTTCTTATATCTATTACAGCATAGCTCTAACAAGAATACATTTTTTATATTCGCACACATAACTATGAATTGTCTATGTTATTAACGTATAAATTGTCTATGACACTTTTTTACATTCTCTTTGGTCTCCTCCCTAAAAATTAACATATTGTAGACGTGTCGTGGGAAATAAATTAAACTTAAGCAATTATAAAAGACTATCTACTTCTATTAATGAGAGCCCTAAATTTTAATTATTTTTACCTTAAGCAATATTTATTTAATACACCACTAACATCACATAGCATAGACTCCATATTTTCAAGTGCTAATATTTAGAACCGAAACCTGTTTGTTCAAATTTTGGTCAGATGATCCGTGATAATTACGAGTCATAAAAACTTCACCGTTACACTACACAAAAAACATATAATATGGTTCAAACCACTTGAGATTGACAGCAACTAACCATTAGCTTGTTGGCTATTCTTTATGGTATAAAATACGGTATTTTGGGCAGCATAAATAGCTTTTTGTCCATTCCTGTATCGGAAGAGGCTAAGGCTTTATTAAAAAAATATTTTGATTTTATCAAAATTTAGTAGGCATGGGTAAAAGTGGACGTACGGAGCGACATAGTCGCGAAATAACGACCAAGCTCCTTAAATAAAGATTTAAAAAATAAATACGGTATTTAATCTTTGCATATTAAATCTCATTTTAAAACTTGCAGAGCTAGGTTCAAGGCATACATAAACCCATTGTTTCACAGAAAACCATATTGATGTGACAATTTGCTGTTACTATGGACATAAATTAGTTTTCGGATTTGATCGCGGTTTTTGACATTATAATTTTTTCCCGACGTTTCGAAAACTGCAGTCTTATGGTCGCGGGATGGACTGAGGTGTTAGTAGTCCGAAAAGTCAAAGTTATATCTACCTACATTTTACAATTATACGAAATGTATTATTATATAAATAATATATAACTATAATATGAAAAAACGCGATAAAATCCGTCAATTTTATATCGATGTCTAACATTTGCGTAAAGATAAATATAATTATATTGGTGTTACATTTTGTATAATCAGCAGATGTCTGGAGGAACAAACAACAGTCTCTCCGTCCTAATTCTGTTGCATTTCTTATAAAACGTACGTTTAAGGACAGCAAAGTATTCCTTTTACTTGACAAAATTTCACTCAATTGCTTATGCCAAAAAAATACTAAATACGAAATCACATCAGAATGTATTTCTTTCCATATATTTCATACTTACTCCAAGAATAAACGGTGGTGCCTTTAATTACGTTGAAGAGGAACACACCACCGACCTCCTTCGCCTTGACCGGGTCCACTGACGCCAACCGGGTCTTTATCTTCGCCACCAGTTCGGCCTTCGTCGAGTGCCCTTGTTCGCTTTGTGCAGCTCCCTGTATATACAAATTTGAATCAACTCTAACAGCTCATGTGATAGGACCCTTTCTTTTAATTTTATCCGTGGTGCTTTTACCTCAAGGATACGGACGTTTACAACTAGCTTATCTAGTTGTAAACGTCCGTATCCTTGAGGTTAAAACGCCTCCTTAGATCATGATTTTGTCACCTGCGTTGCTCTGGAGGGAAGTGGACAATTAATATTTCCAACTCCTCCCTGTCTTTCTATATGATTAATTTCGTTGCGGGATAATGACATATTAGTTTTCCCTGAGACTCGCCGAGCTTCACCGCTCGGTGTCATAAAATGCGTGACGCTGCTGATCCTGGCTTACAGGAGTTGTAGTGGTGGGTGTGAGGGCGGGAAAGTCTCTCCTATATACCAATTTATTTGTTTATTATTTTAGATTACGTGTTCGGCATGAACTTAGCTTTAAAATCTCTGGTTGGAATCCCATGCCGGATAAGTGCCGGATAAGATTTACGCTAATTATCAGCTCGGAGTCCGCAACTTTTGATAAATATGATGATAGGCTCGCCCCTAAACACATCATGAGACGGACACATGGCGTAAATTGGGTACCCTAGTTGCACCTCTGCCTACCGTTAGAGGTATAAAGACATGTGTGTTTAAGTATTTAGTCATGCTAATAAATCCGTATGATGATGCAAAACAAAAATAAGTTAGGTATGTTTTTGACATGAATTATATTTTGATATTGATTCTAGATAGTCATAGCTATAAAAACTGGAAAGTTGTTACCAGAGATACGTAAAAGTTATATACTGTAGGCCTCTAGTATTCGGCACTCGGAAAGAAATTACCCATAATATGTCTATATCCATTACTCTAGAAATTATAGATAATTGGATACACATTTGTTTCCATTTCATCCCCCCCGTAGAGATACTTCCCTACTCACTTCTATTTCACATATTAAATAGAATATAGGAAGTAGTTATAATCGAAACGGCACTTCGTAATGATGATTACTTTTTAATGGTCATGTGGTTTTGTTTTGAAGGTAGTGTACGGTGATGTTACAAATAATTCTATCAATAGATGGCGTTAGTGATTTATTATCGTTTGTGTATTTTTTATTTTATTTTATTTCATACAAAACAGGTTACAATCGATTAAATATGAGTTGCTGCCTATAAGGTCTTGTAATTTGTTTTTACGAGATAACATAGTATTAAACAACTAACTAGGAATTATTACTTATAATAGGTACCAACTACAGTGAGTTGTCATTATTATATGTGTTGTCTTTTATTTTACTTTGTTTGGAACGAACGGATTTGTGTTACTTTTCTTACTCTTCCTTGGGATTAAGCAAATTTATGCACTGTTTATAAACTTTTTAGCGCGAATACAATTTCTAAGGTCCGAAAGAAACATTCGTTGATACAAACACACTTCCCATCACTGAAAGGGAAGGCAAAGGCAAGAAATAGAACATTCATGTTTAGCCGTATGTATTCCGTCCAAAATGATGTGATAGGGGCGAGACTATCTCTATATCGGGCACAAATTCCGGACTCTGGCTGACACAAAACTAACTCTGCCTATCCGAACTCGATTCTCAGAGCGGTAGTTGTAGCATCAATTAATGTTGACATTATGTAAAATCGATTCTTAGAGCGATAGTTGTAGCATATATTAATGTTGACATTATGTAAAATCGATTCTTAGAGCGATAGTTGTAGCATCAATTAATGTTGACATTATGTAAAATCGATTCTTAGAGCGATGGTTGTAGCATCAATTAATGTTGACATTATGTAAAATCGATTCTTAGAGCGATAGTTGTAGCATCAATTAATGTTGACATTATGTAAAATCGATTCTTAGAGCGATGGTTGTAGCATCAATTAATGTTGACATTATGTAAAATCGATTCTTAGAGCGATAGTTGTAGCATCAATTAATGTTGACATTATGTAAAATCGATTCTTAGAGCGATAGTTGTAGCATCAATTAATGTTGACATTATGTAAAATTGATTCTTAGAGCGATAGTTGTAGCATCAATTAATGTTGACATTATGTAAAATCGATTCTTAGAGCGGTAGTTGTAGTCGTCATAACAAATGTTGATGAAACGCATGTTGATGAGATATAAAAAAAGAAGGTTGTTTAACTCTTACGTCTGATTGTTTAACTGCCAGAGAAAAGTTATCAATCAAATACATTATAACCTGAATATTAAAGTAAGACAAATTGATAACTTTATACATACAACTGTTATTTTGAATAAGTTTGTATTGAACTGAAATAAATTATAACGTGAATGTCAAAGTGAGACAAATTTACAATTTTGTACATACATACAACTGTCATTTTTGATAAGGTTGTGTTGTACTTAATATTACGAATAAATTTTATCTAATTTATAAAATAGCCAATAGTGTAGGCTGAGAGTTACGTTATTCAGGAAAAAGTGATTAAAAAATTTAATAAACATAGATTAAAATTTTAAGCATAGTGTATTAGGTCAATGAATAAAATTATTATTGATTTACAAATCACCTTATTGCGATGTTCGGTAAGTGTTTATTTATACTGCGAAACTAAGAAGTCACACTTTTTGTTGAGAAAATTTTATCTACATAAAACATATCAAGTCAGGTTTACTATGTAGAAAATCCGAACCAAGCAGCAAACTACCAAAATGTAGAGCTTAGTAGAGTCTAGAATCGTAGTGAAAGAAACATAATATATAACATTTTATGAATTAATAAAAACTTAAGTATTCATTTTTCTATACTATGCAAACAGCTTAATGTAGTCTGGTTATAGTAAACAGCAATTCCCATAATAGTTTATACTAAAAATAATATCTAGATACCTATTCTATACTTTACTATACTCTACATTGCCATACTTCGCTTCGATTTTCAACCAATCAACCCTAGCCTATACAAAATGTATAGCTAGGTGAAATAGATGTTACTGTGATATAATAGGGTACTCACCATGTCGGTGGACGTGAGACAAGTTCCGTTATTGCAGTCGGAGTGCGGAGTGCCGCTGAGTGTGCGCTTTCACTCTCCGCTCTTGCAAAACATTTGCGCTTTGTGTGAGTATCGTGACCAGGTTTTCTGATATTTATGGATTTTATGACGATTTTCCGGAATAGGAAGTAAATGTGACGGTCATTGTTTTGTTCATATTTTTTATTTATATATTTAAACTTTATATACAGTAAATATATGCAGGTGGACTTAATATAAGACTGCCTTGGTGGCGTAGTTGTACTGCATGCGCGGTACGACAGCGTTCAGAGGTACTGGGGCTCGAATGCCGGGTCGGGCAAAGTGGTATTTGGTTTTTTCTGCTCAGTATCAACCCGGAGTCTGGAATTCATGACCGATATGGCGATAGGCTCGCCCTCTATCACATCATTGGACGGAATACACTTGGCGAAAAGTGGGTGCCCTGGTTGTGCCTCTGCATATCCCTTCGGGGATAAATGTATGATGTTGTGAGTATGTGTGGACTTAATGTCATATGAATTCTAGAATATTCAGCCTTTGCTTGACGCATAAGTGAGATTTTTAGTGGTACAGACATTATTTAGTAGAGATATCACTAAGCTATATGTACTATACCTTACAAATTATCCATTATATCACTGATATTATGGTCACATTGAATATTATATAGATATTACGTGTAAGTAGGGTCCCCCTCTGGCCGGCAAGTGCCGTTATTTCGGTTTCACTTTCCTTACACATTTTTGATTTGTGCGTGCGTCTTATCTTAAATAATTATGTTAGATTGGTATCTTAAGTCATTAGAGACGGTATTTTAAAGATAGAAATATCACTAGGACGTGTTAAAAAGAACTGTAGTGACTGCCTCGGTGGGGTAGTTGTACTGCATGCGCGGTACGGCAGCGCTCTGAGGTCCTGGGTTCGAATTTCGGGTCGGGCAAAGTGATATTTGGGTTTTTCTGCTCAATATTAGCCCGGAGTCTGGAATTTGTGCCCGATATGGCGATAGGCTCGCCCCCATCACATCCACTTGTCGAAAAGTGGGTGCCATGGTTGCACCTCTACATACCCCTCCGGGGATAAATGCGTGATTATGTGTGTGTGTGTGTGTTAAAAAGAATACTAAACTTTAAGAACAAAAATTCTCTATGCGTTTATTTATTTTTAATAATGGAAACGTTTATAGGTGTTTCCAGATACGATTTTAAGACTTTTTAAGAGATAATTTTTACCATTTTTTATTACCAAGGTGTTGGATGGTGTTTCTACTGATTATGGGCGGTCGTCGCTTACCATCAGGCGAACGGCAAGCTCGTCTCGTCATTCAAAGCAATCAAAATAGACCTATAACGCACTGATACATGTTTATAGTTGAAGGTATTCACTTCAATACGTTTTGATTATTTTCTTATTAGCATAGTGACAACGGTAAGCTATGAACATTCCTGAATTCGATTTCTAGGTCGATTAAAACCTATGTGAGCTTTTTGCATAAACACGATAACATCGGTATTGCAATTACTATTTAATATGACAATGGCTAATGGCTAATGGCTATGCTTTGTCTCTACCACAGCGTTGAATTAAATTAAATACAATCTATGAATTGCATCTTTGCCCGCATCCAGCGATATACCAGTGTGTAATAAAAAAAAAACAAAAATATTTGTACTGCAGACATGCCTAAGTGAGTTATATAAGCTTCCATTGCAATGACATTTTTTCCTTATTTACCCGTTGAGAACCAGTCGGTGTGGAGCGCAATAAAGAAGCATCTGCGCCTGCGGTGGATATTTCGCGGCGGTCGATAAATTCCGCCGGCCGGCTCCGATGCGCCCATATTTCTAGGATTACTTCGCGGGCACTCATCGGGACGTTAGCAAGGTATAGGCGATAGCGGGAGCGGGTACAAGAGCGTTTGTTTTTTATCCAAATGATTCGACAAAAGCGACTTAAATTTTCGAGTAGTTGGGAGACAATGTCGCTAATTGTATTTATATACTCGGTTAGTCAGTGATTGGGGGTTGGTACGGTACGTGATACGTCTGGTCCCGCACTGAGATTGTTTCAAAAACTAAGAGTTTAATGATTCTAAAAGGGTTGGTACAAGAGCGCTAGCGATTCGGGAATTATGCACCTATTCGTACTTGCAACGCATTGATGACTCTTCTGATATTGGGGATGTTTATAGGCAAAGGTGATCATGTATCAAGAAACCAACTTGTTCGTTAAGTATTTGAATGTAATTAAACTAATAGTAGACGAGCAAGTCGCTGATGGTTCATAGATATGAGACGTTGGATAAAGAAAATAGACTTAATAGGGTAAATATAAAAGTAGGTGTTTAGAAGGAAAGAACAGAAAGTTATTGTCACTGTTTCCTATCCCTTTCTTTCCGAAACGGGTCATATACAAGAACGGGGTCGATACCTAGTTGATAATATTTGTATATATACCTATATATGCATGATGGAACTAACATGATATTGATTAAACAATATCCACATTATAAACAAGTTGAAACAATCAAAGTAAAGGTCGACCAACTATAGACTAATAACGTAAATTGTTGTGTATAATAAATTTCGAATAAATATTTTCTAAAATACAGTTAGCGCGCCGTTTTGCTGAACGTAGCCAAATTTAATGTATTTTATTTATGCCTTTAGCACGCGACTGTATCACAGGTACTCTACAGGAGCTGACTAGTAGGCACTAAAAATATAACAGGGTACGAGTAGGCACAGGGTACGAATTTCAGTGGTCCAGTAGGTGCGGAGTCATTATCAAGGATATTATGTTAACTAAATTCCTATATGAAAGCTAGAAGGCATGGAACTAGTACATATCCAGCTAAAATGTCCAATGGAAATATCGTTGCTAGTAACGGCAATGATATATGTAACATGTTTGGAGCGTACTTTTCTTCTGTCTACAATCCTGTCATACAATCCATGAATATTGTCGCGACATCTCCTTATTTAGCTAGTATTCAAAACGATTCAGCTTGTTTTTCTTCTATTTACATTGAAAAAAAGGAAGTTTTAAATTCTCTTAAAAAACTGGATGTCACCAAGGGTTATGGTTCGGATGGTGTTCCGCCTTATTTTATAGTGAATTGTGCTAAGGAGTTATCAACTCCCCTACAATTAATTTTTAATACCTCGCTTATGACTGGTATTTTTCCCAACCAGTGGAAAATAGCAAAGGTTGTGCCAATTCCTAAAGCAGATTCAAAAGACATGGTTAGTAACTATAGACCGATATCTATTCTTCCAACCCTAGGTAAAGTATTTGAAGCAATAATATGTCCGAAATTAAAGGAGTACTTCAAGAAATATGTCTCAAATCGGCAACATGGCTTTATTTCAGGCAGATCTACATGTACCAATTTGGTGACATTTATTGAATACATTATGGAGTCATTAGATTCGAACAAACAAGTTGATGTAGTCTATATGGACTTCACCAAAGCGTTCGACAAAGTCTCTCATTGTGTGTTGATACAAAAGCTGTTGGTATATGGAATTTGTGGTTCGTTATTAAAATGGTTGAAGTCCTATTTAACTGACAGACTGTTTTACGTTGTTGCGAATGGGTATAAATCTGACGTGTATAATATCACTTCTGGTGTACCACAGGGTTCGCATTTGGGACCCTTGCTCTTCAATATCTTCATAAATGATGTTACGCATTGCTTTGTTAACACCCAACCCTTTCTTTTCGCTGATGACCTAAAGATTGCACGTGTTGTGGAATCTCAGCAGGATGCAGTGTTGCTTCAAAGGGATATAAACAGGTTCTTGGATTGGTGTGCTTGTAACCACATGGAATTAAACATTAAAAATGTTCCCAAATTACTTTCACGCGAAAATTACATTTGTACACCTTTGATTACAATTTTCATGACGTAGCATTGACCAGAGTTGATTCGATTCGGGATCTGGGTATTATCCTTGACCAAAAAGTGACATTTCTTCCTTACATCAATTGCATAATAAATAAAGCCTCTAAGATACTCGGCTTTGTTATGAGAACTGCAAGAACATTTCGTAAAGTTAAAACTAAAATTTTGCTATATGAAAGTCTGGTTCGTTCCCTGCTTGAGTATTGTGTAATTGTGTGGCGTCCTCACTATGCAACCCATAGTTTACGACTGGAACGCATCCAGAAACGCTTTTAAACTATCTGGCCAATTGTACACCCGCCGCCAAAGGAACCGTCAGCTACGTTGAAAGGCTAGAATTATTCGGGATTACCTCTTTAGAAAAGCGTCGAGATTTATTGGAACTTATGTTTTTATTTAAAATATTGCATGGTAATGTAAACAGCCCAGATTTACTGGCCAAAATTAATCTCAGAATTCCCCACAAACTTCCTAGATATCCAATAAAACTTCTAGGCCCACCTTTTCGTAGAACTGCATATGGATCAAATTCGCCTATCTCAAGATTATGTAATACCTACAATAACCATTCTAGTAAGATTGATCTGATTGGCACAAATCTACTTACATTTAAAAGGCAATTAAAACACCTTAGAAATACGTAGCTATGTAGTGCAATTAATATACATACTAAATATAACGTAAAAATTATTATTTTTTTGTAACGTTAGGTTATGAACATTGTTCACAAGTTATTATTATTTATTTATGTTTGTAGTAATCTTTCTGCTTTTTTTTTTTTTTTTTGGGCGAAACGTCCTCTTTCTTTATTTGCATGAAGTGTTCGCTTTTTATATTGTGCACTTAGTTTAATTATTTACTTTTGTATTTTGTAAATGTATTTTTGTATTTTCATTAGTGTAACAATTGTTTGTGAACCCATTAAAAATAAAATAAAATAAAAATAAAATAAAATAAATATGCTTTGTCCTATATAAGTAAGATCATAATATGTTAACTAGATATGCTTTTGATCATAAATAACACCGGAAGTTTCTCGTAACTTGTACCGCGCCATTCAGCGTAGGCCAGCATACTGAGTTTTAATCATTTGCCCATAGCCCACATCCGCTAATACGCGAATATATTGCAAGAAAAATAAACAGCTCAACAGAATTAATGGCTAACAAGCCGATACGTTCAATGCGGTTTATAATATCGGATAAACTTAATTAATCGAATGGAATTATTTTAAGGGTGTAAACGGAATAAACATTAGAAAGTGTGCGTTTTTTTTTCTTAAAAAGTATGTTGGAAGTTTATGTAAAATAGCTGTGGGTTGAATAACAACTTGATAAAACTAAGATTTGATTGCGTCTGGCGAGCCTTTTAGAAGTAAAGATGTTTTTTTTTATGTGTGTACCAAGTAGAGTTTTGTGGGTACATACATGGTTATTTTATTGCATTGTAGGAATAGTTACGTTAGGTACCTAAGAACCCGCCCTGTGGAATGGGGGCGTTTGGAGAATTCCACCACGGTATCCCCGGCCTGTCGTAAGAGGCGACTAATAGGGGCCACGAAGGGGGTCGTCGGCGGGCAGCAGGGGGCTGTCCGCCCTAGTGCATTTTTGTGCACTTTTGCACATGTTTCGGTTGACCCCCGGGATGGACGGCAGTGTGTAGTTGGCCTCATGCTGCCGTAGACGCCGAGGGCGTCCTTCGGTGCGCGGGGGCTTCTGAGCCCCCCCCCCATAGGAGACGGGCCGCAAGGCGGCACCGCGCAGGGGCGGCTGCGGACGAATACTTAGACACTTCCGTCAGAGGAAGCCCGCAGTCGTCCCTAATGCGCCGAAGAGGGCCACCGCGGAGTTGTAGCTGGTAGGCCGTGCATAGGTTAGCTGTATATAGGGCCTCGGCCCGGCGGTCGCCCGAAGGTCGTCATCAAATCCGGGCGGCTCAACGCCGGGCCGTAAGGCACGGTTACCCCAGCATAACCGCTCAGTCGCCCCCCACGAAGGCTGGGCGGTAGTAGTAAGGGACTACCTCCGCGCAACCAAAAAAAAAAAAAAAAATGGTACCTAAGAACGAGTTTTTAGAATCGGTTTGCCTGCACTTTACTTAAATGACATTTACAAAAATTTACTTATGTATCTATAACATTAGTGCGTTAATCGTGTGTTGAACCACATTACAAATATATTTACGATTATTTATTCCTATTCCTAATTTATTTAAATTAGCTATCCTTATAAGTTTAAAATAGAACTTTTATATAAAATAATAATAATATAATAATATGAGCCCTGTATTATATATTGTCCCACTGTTGGACACGGGCCTTCTCTACCACTGAGAGGGATTAGGCCTTAGTCCACCATGCTGGCCAAGTGCAGATTGGTGGACTTCACACACCCTTGAAAATTCCTATAGAGAATTTCTCAGGTAAGTTGGTTTCCTCGCGATGTTTTCCTTCACAGTTAAAGCAAGCAATAATACACAAATTTTATATAAAAATCATATATAAAATCATATATTAATAGATTTTTATATAAAAATCCCGATGAAATCCGAAGAAAGTAAGTAGATTTTGTTACTACGGCTTTGCTATGACCAACAGTCCGCCGTGACTATAAAGGTTGCAGTCTTCGAAACGGTGCAGTGGGAGAGAATTATAATATAAAATCCGCAAAATAGTTTTAATTCAATGTCTAACATTCGCAACATAAGCAATCATTATCGTTATAACTTGTTTTGTCGTATCATAAATACTTCTATGTTCGCCTACGTGAGTAGTAAAGTTTATTATGTGATATCTGTAAAAGTAAAATCTGTTCTTTCTACAATTTATTGCAGTGTGACTTTTATTATAAATTTGGCAATATGCGCAACAATCTGCTTTCTTCACACATTATAGGTAGGTGTGTTTCATTGCTAATTAATTTAATTATAGCCTAAAATTGCTCTTTAATGGGCTCGGCTTAATGACTTCTTCGTCATCTGCAAGGGAAATATAATTTACTACCCAGTAATACATTTCGCTCATTTAGTATTTTATAGTGTTTCAACTTGTAATTTATTAGCGTTATACTGGAAAAGAATTAGCTATTTGGTCTTTCATACTATCAAACAATGACGCTTACTGATTTAGAAATGGGACATCTGTTGAAAAATTGCCGAACTAATGTAATATTCACGTCGTAAACAAAATGGTTTGAAATTTAAATAATAGATGTCGCTGTACTAAAATATTTTTGATATACTAGTTTTGGCTCATGATAGACAGCTCGCATATCAACCCTTCTTGAGACTTTAGGGATCTACCTACTTAGGAACTTGATATTAATAACGTTTTAGTTTACTACTATTGGTTTTGTGCTGTAATAATATGATTTAGCTGTGTTCGCATGGAAATCAGTGTGTCACAAAGGCTTTCCCGCGCAAATCCTGAGCCCCAGATTTATTACAACCACGCGACCTCTTCAACAGTAATCGTTATATTTCAGTAAATTTAGATAAAACCGTAATGTACTATTAACCTAAACCTTCTTCAATAACTGCACTATCTTTTAGTAAAAACCGTACAAAAATAAGGTCAGTATATTTTGAGAAATTCAATCACACACAGACAGCTTTTGGGGACTCGTGTTTTATAATATGTAGGTATAGATAGATTTAGTATTGTAATTCATGTTCCTTATAACAAATATTATTGTTTATTATAACATCAAGAGATTCAATCAAGACATATTTGTCATCCCGCACATAAACAGTGCGTGAGATAGCACATAGCTATCAATTCATGCAAGGACTAAGGACTGACTAGTTTCACGCTCCACAGACGATGAATAGCGGCAAACGTGATGCCTATTGTGCCGCGCGCTTTGTCGCGTCGAGTTTAAATCCTAAGTAGGTTACTATTGCTTCAGATTCCTTTGAATATTGTTTGACTATAGTGTGTCAGATTTTAGTGAAGTTGATATGTTTGTGGGATTTAATTGAATCAATCTTTTCTTAAATCATTATATTAGATTAATATAATTGAACATTAACAAATTACAAGCAACACTTTTTACCCAATTACAGCAAAATAAGAGAAGACATATAACTCATCAATATTATCTACTTCTTTTATTATTTATTCCTTATTATATAAATAGGTGTTAATGAATATAGCACCTAATGTATGTATTCATTTTATTTCGTCATATTGTTTTATCTAACCCCCTGTCCCCGCGCACACGCACGCAGCTTCTCTCTCGCTCACGTAACTGTCTCTCACTCGCTTATGTTCCATTTTACATTAAAATCTTTCCCATTCCATCACACATACATCATACTAGATTAGCATACAATAGTACAAAAACAATTAGAAAAATGGGCCACACCTATAGATGGCTATATCTATAGATGACTTTATGTCATTCTAATGTTGGGTAAGTGTGCCAATTTTGCGGACAGTTTTTATGACCGGTTTCATACTTATTACATTAGAGGATTCAATCTTGGGTAAATTGTGATCGAAAATCCAGGTTTTGCCTACCCTGGAAACCACACGCAGACCCACATAAAAGTGTCAAATTGATAATTGTTTTATATATTTTCGATTGTACAGTACAAAGTTACAAAATAGTGGGACCTATTTTACACTGATATTATGCTATATAGCCTGACCAGGAAAATAAAAAACCTTACCATGTGGCATGGGCGTACCTAGCAGGAGGGGTGGGGGGTCAAGGTTTAGCGGTGGTTGAGAAGACTGTCATACAAAAATATTGATCTCGTGCGATAATTAGGTACTCAAACTACCGCGATTTAGCAAACACCAATGTAAAATACTTAATATTTTTCCAATATTGTGATTTGCACGTATATAATCCGCATACTAGCATATTTTCTATAAATATGTTATTTTTGTATTCTTATCTAACGACGCTATGACATCTTGTCACACGATTATTCTATATATAAAAATGAATCCCTATTTCCCGATTTCACCGATTTCACTATTTTTTTTCGTTGTGTTTGTTATTGTCAGGAGAAGGTTCTTATGAAAGAAAAAATTCAAAAAATTGCGCGGAAAATTTGAAAATTTAGGAAAACTTAACGAAAATATTAATTTTATATAACTGTCAATTGTTTGAAATAACTGTCAGCGATTGACAGAATGCGAGCTGCAAATTCTATGGACAACGTCTGTCGGGTCAACTAGTTTTCTATAAATATGTTATTTTTGTATTCATATCTAACGACACTATGACATCTTGTCACACGAATATTTCAAATAAAACGATGACTTATTACCAATAGGGCCTGATGACCGGTGAATATATTGTTTAGAGTCTTTGTTATACGTACTAAAAGGCTTTCAACACAAAAGTACCACGTAAAACACGATATACGACATTGAGATGAAACCCGAAGCATTTCTGAATACTCGATGCCGGTTGTTTGAATTTATGAATAATATTAACGTTCCTTTCATTTTAATAACTTTATTTATACTTCAATCATTCGTTTGTGATGAGATGTGATGTTTGTCATCTGATATGACGAGAATGGAACGAATTCTCGAGTATTCGAAGTTAAATTACATACGACACGTGTTTTGGTGAAGTTATACTCGTAATTATATTCTTACTAGCTATGCTCGCGGCTTCGTCCGCGTGGAAAGCAGTGTGTCAGTTTCCCGCGGAAATCCCGGCCTACGCTATTTTTTTACAACCACGCAACTCCTTCAACAATAATCTTTATATTTCAGTCAATTTACATAAAACCTTAATGTACTATTAAACTTAACCTTCTTCAAGAATTGCACTATCTTTTAGTCAAAACCGTATAAAAATCTGTTCAGTAGATTTTGAGAAAATCGATCACATACAGACACACAGCATTTGGGGAATTGGTTTTATAATATGTGTATATAGATTAGCGTATGCCCTTAGCTTATGACGAGAAATTCCTTTGCTTAGAAATTAAGGGATTGTTTTTCCGGAAACCTATTCATAATTGCTTAAATAATCAGGTAAGGTAGTCAAAATGTATTAATGATTGGAATGTTGAATAGGTTTTTGTAGGTAAAGTAAAATGTGTTGTAATGCTATCTGTCAATGAAAATATTTAGATTCGATTATATATAATAGTATTCTGAAATCGAGTGGGTTTGCCATTTCATATTTAAACAAATAAGACGAAATATTTGTACGTAGTGTTATTAGTGAAGTTTTTAACTGGTATTTATTTTTTCGACTCAAAAATTTTTCTTTGTTTGAACGGAATTCGATGCAAATAAACCTATTGTGATAACCGACATACCAGTAAACATATTTTATCGGGAATTATAGGGAGGAGCGAAAATAAAATTCTATATGAAGTGAACTGCTGTGAATTCATTTTATTTTGGATAACAAACAATTCATAATATGAAATAAACACAAATAAAAATATCGAAATGTTGTTAATATTAAAAGAAAATACATTTTTATTTTGTCAAAGATATTTTTAGCCATTTCACAAGTTTACGTTATGTAAACGTTGTTTTCTATTTTTATTTGCTATCACGTGAATTCTATCTTATTTATGAATTTAAGAGATTAACTAACATTTTTAAAGCACGAGCTGGTAATTGGGGCGTAGAAAAATAAAATTCGAACGCAACACCGTCCTTACCAGGCGACATAATAACATTTGTCGCGAGTGTAAAAGGTCGCGTGGCTTACTCGAAATTCTGTACTGGATTCCTTACAATAGAAAATGAGATTTAGACCGGGTAAGGCGGCGCGCACACTCTCGTTTCAAACACTCTATTGGCTGGCTCTTTTGATTTCTTTTTATAGCCTTTTTATCGTCGAAAGCTATTTCTAACCCTGACATGTGTAATTGGTTTTAGTTTTTTCATAAATCATTGTTCGATTTGCTTATTTCAGATTTCGTTTTATATTCTTTTGTTCTGATATGTTTATGACGATCAGTGGTAGGTCTAGGAGTATGGGGTAGACCGTTTTATTTTTAGAATATAGTACTGTGTAATAATGTGTAAAACATTAAGATATAAAATATTTTTCGTCGCACATCAATGTTAGAATGAAACTTGGTATTTTTCTGCTAAAACAGACAACACGACACAACACACAACCACGCGTGCAAAAGGTACAGATAAATCGGTTTACTATCTCTGGCGTACAAGGTACGGAGGACCTCGTTCTTAGTAGCTTTGGATCTAGATACATAAGGGTCTGGTAAAGAGATTACAATATATAATAATATCAGCCATGTATTATATACCGTCCTACCGGGCACGGGCCTCTGCTACTGAGAGGAGTCAGGTCGTAGTCCGCCGCGCTGGCCTAGTGCGGATTGGTGGACTTGACACACCCTTGAAATATACCACCCTATAGAGAACTTCTCAGGTATGCACGTTTCTTCGCCATGTTTTTATTCACTGTTAAAGCAAGCGATAACGCGATTATTGCAATGTTACTATAGATATTTTGGGCAATTGTGGTCCATTACCCTCAGGTGAAATATATATTTTATTAAAATATTGCAAAATATCAATAGTATTAAAACACTTACCAGTTAAAAACATTTATACCTAGCTATTGTGAATGCGCCCCACGTTACCTTCCAATGACTTTATCTAAAAGGCTTAGGTTGCAAGGTCTAAATCTAAATTAGTTTACCGCACTGGAAAAAAGTATCTTTACGACTTGAATTTGCAAGTGTGCAAACGTCTTAAATGTACCGGAGAAAGTTGGCGAATTATGAGCCGTTAGTTTTACAGCGTGAAAGGAATTTTGATTTAGCATTTTTATTTATGTTTCTTCAAATAAGTTTTCGTTTCGAAAGTCAAATGAAGCCTGGGGGGATAAGTGTAAGTCTATGAAAATTATTGATTTATGACAAACTGCGACCATGCGTCTTTTAAAAAGGTTTGGCTGTTTCATTTTTATATTTTTGTGGTGTCACAAAACATTTCTGAATGTAGCGTGCTACCTATTATTGTTTCTACTATTTTGCAGTCACTTTTGATATCAAATGTTTCTTCAACTTTTCGATGTATTACTTTTAGATATTCGGCGCTACTTTGTCACACATACACACACACACACACATACTTTGTTATTTTTTATTAAGGGTTTGTCAAGGTGACGTCACTGCTGGTTAGTGTTGGATTAATTAGTATTAGCATTAACTGTCGGCATGCTAAATCACATTTAGCATTCCATAAATTAATTATGTACAGGTTGCTAAATATCTTGAATTGCTAATGCTAATGCGGTCTAGTTGTAAGTGGAGGAGTGAGCGAGAAAAAAGGCGTAAGATAGGCGTCGCGCGGAGTGACTCATTGAATTGTTTATATTTTTGGAAAATTACCGAATATTAGGCCGGATAATATTGCACACAATAATATCTATTATGCCCGAATAGTGAATTAAAAGTAATTTTATGAAAAACTTGCACATGCTACTAGATACTTATAATACTCACTCGATATTCCATAATATACAAATTAATGTAATATAATTTTAATAAAATGTATAGAAGGAAAATTTTCATTAAATAAAGAAAATTGAGCCTCAAATTGAGCCCGTTATTGCGCGCAAATTTTATTTCTTCATTGTGCATTTTAATTTGCGAAATACAGTTCGTAAATTGAAAGTCACACAATTTTAATTTTTGCGTTATATTAGCAATTAGCATTAGCATGCTATGCCATGAAAATTAGCATGCTAATGAAATTAATTCCAAATAGCATTAATAGACATCACTGCGGCTCATCTTAAATGAACTTCAAAAAATATAATTTGACTCGTTATATGAGCTTAGGTAAAGAATAACTGACTGGTTGCGGCAAGACCGGCACGGATGCGTGGTGGCCGGTGTAGACGGCGTGCACACGCGCCCGTTCACGACACAAGCTGATTTCCCACGCGGCCCCTGCCTGAGCGTTTGTATGGGAGAGGGGACTGGACTAGTGCGCAGTTTAGGGGGAGTTTGACTACCTAGGTGATGTATTTGTAGTGGGTAGTTAAAATAAAAAGAAAGCGGCGATAGCCTAGTTGGTTATGGAACGGACTGCCGAGACGAATGTCCGCATGTTCAAATCCCAAGGGCACACACCTCTGACTTCTAAAATGATGTTTGGTTTGTGAATTATCACTTACTTTAACAGTGAAGGAAAACATCGTGAGAAAACCAGCATACCTAAGAAGTTTTCTATAAGAATTTCGAAGGTGTGTGAAGTCTACCAATCCGCACCAGGCCAGCGTGGTGGACTAAGGCCTAATCATTGCTGGACGGGCCTCCTCTTATATGGAGAGCCATATAAGAGGAGGCCCGTCCAGCAATGGGACAGTATATAATACAGGGCTCATATTATTATTTATATTAATTATAGTTAAGGGAGAGTTTTGATTGCCTAGGTAGTGTATTTTTATTGGGTAGTTATGGAGGAGTTTGACTGCGTAGGTGTATTTGGTTTGGGTACGTTTACGAGTACAACTATTGCGATTAAGTCCTCGGTTCGAGTCCCGAGTTGAACCAAAAAAATTTACTCGGTTTTTCCACCTTGGGAATTTTGACCAGTCCCAGCTATGTAGTTGACGGTGTGATACTCCCGTGCCTTCGTAAGAACGTAAAACAGTTGGTCCTGCTGCTGATCTCTCTCCGGTCATGCCGTCTTCAGTGTACACTCCAGTCTTATTTGTCATACGTCACAACAATTATGCAAATACCCCATTCAAGTACAGTGGCGAGTCGAGTGGCTCTTCCAAACGCTCCACACCGCATTCCATTTACCCGCAATGCTACGTTAAACGGACACATTTTATTATTCAGTCGACCGCGTGTGATTTCGTCTCATACATTATTTGCTTCCACTGCGCTGAGATGACGATTCTTGCAGATTAAGGTCGTACAGGTTCAACAATGAACCTAGGTTTTAAGTTTATTGCTTTTGAAGAGAGAGTAATATCTAAACGTAGGTATGGTGAGCATTGTCTAGTTTTTACATTTGAAAGTTATATTTTGTTATTAGGCCTTTCGTATGCTGTAGATAATTCATTTGTATGTACACACTCACGCTTTATCTCCGAAAGGGTAGGCAGAGGCGCTGCAGGTACACTTATTTATACGATATTATATTATAGATTATTTATACATACGATTTTCGTTCCATGCTAAGATAGGCAGCAAACATAAATTCCAGATTCTGGGCTGATAGTGAGTATAAAAACACAATATCACTACCCGACCCGGGTATCCAACCCGAGACCTCAGCACTGCAGTCGTACCGTAATACATTACGCGATCGAGGCAGTCAATTGGTGGTCGTTTTGCTCTGTCTATTTCGGTCAAAACGCAATGTGTCAGCACTGATAAGTTTTAGGACATGATACCGAAAATAATTATAAATACTGAACATAATGAGACTGACGATATGTCTCAGAACGATGAGCGCGGTCCAATATTTTATATAAACATTTTTATGGAGCTATGTAGCCGATATACACAAACAGTATATTTTACTGTTCTGTGTTATATTAAGGGTTTAAAAAAACACATTTCTGTTTGGGCACGGCACAGTGACCTTTCTGTACCTGATGGTAAGTGGAGTGAGGTCCAATAGAATGTCGACTGACGAGAGATGATTACTCCTCGACAGTAGACACAATTATGCCGGCCTGTTGGAACCGGGATGATCCCGGAAGGCGACACACTTACGTGGGCTACTATGGCGGGTTTTAACACCTTGTGTATGGTGGTCGCTATACGGGTGGATATAAAATGTATTCATCATTAATGTATAAATACAGGTTTGCTATTGTCAGCTTGATTTTAGTAAAGGTCAGTATCCCTATTCTCTTTTTCGTAAACAGCCTAAACAATCGTACTTGTGACAATATGAAATGAGCTGATGATCTTCAAACACCTGAACTTCGTAAATTATAGTTAGATCCATCTCGATCATATCAGCTTTCAAACAAAAACCGCATCAAACTCAGTCCATCCGTTTGTGAGCTACGATGCTACAGACGCACAGATACACACTTTAAATATATAACACCCCACTTTATACGTCGGGGGTTAAATTGTACACCTTTCATAACCAACCCCTGGATATAAAAAAACATCGTTTACCTACAAAATCCAAATTAATAAACAATACCAAATCCGACGGGGCGCGGGGCCTCAATCCGGCACATAACATACGTTGGGCTCGCAATCGATTCCCACGGGACCCCGTAAAATACTGTCCTGACCCACACGCCGCTCGGGAATGGGGATTTTTGTTCAACAAATATAATTATACTCGGACCTTGAATGGTGCGGAGTGAGGAGAAGATTTGGGGGTAGAAGGACTTGCGTAAAAAAAGTTTAATAATTTTTCGATATCTAAAACGAGAAACCGTAATTTGTGAGTAAGTTTATTGTAGTTTCATACAACACCCAGACCTGATATAAATATTTCTGCTCGTGCTATTTTAACTTTTACTAACTTTTGCTCAAGTAGTCTTTAGGAGATAAAAGTTGTCTAAAACCACTCATTGATAATGTAGTTTTCTAATAATGAAATAGTTATCTAAATCTGGACAATACTTCCAGACATTGGCGCATTCAAACGAACAAAAATACAGCTTCGTAACCTTCCCAAAGAAGTATTTTGCCACCCAAAATAACCCTAATACGGCCCATTTCCTTCACGCAAGGTGGAACAAGGTGAGACGAGGTTACATCCACTGATTTATATACTCACTTAAACACTCTATCAGATTAAATAACGAAGTACTTATTAAATAACAAAGTAATGCAACTTGTCTAGAATTATTTTTATGAAATTTTACTTTCAGCGTAAACATTAAACTTTCAGGTGACCATGCGTTATATTTTAAATAGGACAGCCATTGTCTTGAAGATATTCAAAGCTGATCCATAATCCATATAAAACATACATCAGAAGATATACAATATACAATCCATATATAAAATGGCAACCAAAACGTCAGTTTTAAACTAATAATTCATTTGAACAACAAATAATTTTACTTATTTGACTTACATTTTTTAATCAAATCCATGTCTACACTTAGACTCGAGTTCTTATATCTTGAGCGCTACTCTGTACACAACCACGAACTGTCAATATTGACCTTACTAAAGTCAGTTTGAATGGATTGCAGTTCAATTCAGTTGAACACAGTGAATATTCGGAACGCCAAATCTAGTACGTAGCACACATATATCGATGTCGCTGAGTTATCACAAAGCTACGTCGCTCTCACAAACTCAAATCTATGTTTTCCCAAACTATGGTCACCGTACCAATGTGCCGATTGAAAGTGCCATTAGGCTTTTAGAACTTCTGCACATTTTCACTTTAATGGAACTCAATCAATCTTATTTACATGCAAAATAATAGATGTGTTGTTGTTACATTTAAGAGCTATTTTCGAGTGGATCTCGTAGCGTGATAGAATTTAGCCTCACGGGAATTGTATTTCTTTATCCAGGATTGCAGCTCAGACTAAAAAAGTTTGTCGAAATTTTATTAAAATATCTGGATAAAGCATTTGTTACTCGCCGCTATCTTAGCCGATGACATCGGGCGTTTCCGGAAGTATTCGGCTGTGCGGGCAGGCTGGCAGAAGAGAAGATACGCGGCGACTATTCTATTATTCTCCCTGGTTGGACGTTGTCAAAAAATGTCTAAAATTGTATTCTGTATTTGTTTTGCTAATATAATGTTTACTGTAAAAAGAGCGTTTAACACATTGTAATTTGATTTCTATACTAAAATAAAATAAATGCAAATTTACAGCAGGCCGTCCCCAAGATGATTGTAGAAACAATCGTTTACGCTAACAAAACCAAAAAGTCGAATATCATATCAATATGTCTATCGCAAGGATATCTCATTCATATACATAACTTTAGCGTTAACGAATGTACAAAACATTCTTGGATACGGCTTCAGATATTGATGTAGGTATTTTAAATAATAAATAATTTGTTACTTTTTTCTTTATGTAATATATAGATATATATTTACTCGGTAATTGTGCCGTTTGTAGGGTTGTCGTGTCATCAAACCTAATAAACAGACCAGCGAATTTGACCGGGCTTTTTTAAGTAACAAAAAAAGAATCATTAAAATCCGTTCACCCACTCAAAAGTTCTGAGGTAACAAACATAAACACACACAGTCAAATTCAGAACCTCCTCCTTTTTTGAAGTCGGTTAAAAAGGACGGACACCCTAAATTATTAAGGATTTTTTGTTTTAGTATTACACAACGCTTTTATCCGCGAGTTGCGTTTTTAATATGAGAGGTGAGCCGTGCAGGGCTGACACTTCGCTTGCTCGAACGACCACGTGACTTGTTAATCGTGAAAACAGAAGCCGGACAAGCTAAATAAAATTTAATTTGAGCGGCCACGCTTTCAAAAAGCCTATGTCCGGCTTTATCCGACGCCTGGTTACGCTACTCGTATGTAATGGTCCGTTTGGTTAGGTAGAACTCCAATGTCTTTTCTGCTGCCGGACAGTAGTGTGAAAGCATTGTTTTATTCCATTTTGTAGAACATTGTGATTGATTTGATTGATTCCTTTCTAACCGAATTTCAGCTAAGGCGGCCAATTTCAATGGAGGACAGTCCAGTACGCAAGAGATAGTGCACAAGTGTGTGCGCATAAGATGTTCCTTCACTCTCATAGTCCGGTGAGACGGCAATCCGACATGACTGGAGAGAGATCTGGTGCAGGACTAACGGCTTTACGTGTTTTCCGAGGCATGGATACCTCCGTGATACCTCACACCGCCAATTTCCTGACTCCGAGGTTCGACTGAGTTATATTTTTTAATTGGAAAAATGCAGTCACAATTATTTTGGTCCAACCCGGGATTCGAACCCTCCTCAGCGCGGTAGTCAGAACTTTGTAGCTAATGCAAAAACTAAGCATTATAGTATAGTCAGAGGGACCTATAATGTCTTCATGTGTATATCCATCTTCTTGCAATTACGGGCGTTCTAATCAAAGGAAAGCTTTAATAGCCGTGTTGGTAAAAGAGTCAAAATATCCTCTATTTACCATTACGGCTATTAAACTGTCCTTCAATTAGAATATCCGTAATTGAAAAAAGACGGAATCGTCCTCGTAGACGGAATAGGGCCCTATGATTATACCTCTTATGTCTGAGATTGATAGCGCAACGCAATACCACGTTATAAAATTATGGTGTTGCTAACATAAAACAGAAATGTTGTTTATGTTGTATTGCTTTCATCAAGCGAGTGGCTACTTCGATTAAATGTTTATTTTAAAAAAGAAAACACATTGACTATTTTAATATAAAAGGATATTTTCTCATTGCGTTATTAAATAAAACTAAATACTTCTCTTCATCTGTGCTAAGATTGTGTCAAATTCACTTACGAATAACGAATATTTTCACCAACGATTCCGGTTTTACTTTTTTGGTTTTATTTTTTATCATTTTGTATTTTAGTGCGAATACAGTCCATGTATATTTCTGATTGTAAGTATAATGTTGCCGCTCTGACAAATTCTTTTCATGTAATAGTAGTGGCATTGGGGCTTGTAATTTTTTTGATAAATATTTTGTTTGAAGCACGTGTTTTATTTTACATCTACGATTCGAGTCACTTATTGTAGTGATATTTCAAGAACATAAGTATGTGGTCTCATTTAGTAACGCATTGTCAAAAGACCCTGTAAAGCACTTAAGATCTATTTTGTTTAATTGACATTTTGTTTAAACGCATTATTCTCGAAAACTGCTCCAATTCTGAACGAATGTTTTAAGTTGAACAGAGCATTGAAACAAAACTCTGTGATTGTTATTAATGCGTTCCATTAGCTTATATTATAAATTCTCGCTATTTTAATGGTCAAACTAAACAGGACATTAATGTCGTTTCATTAGCTTTTATAACTTGTTATATTTTAGCTCTGCAGCTTTGTGAAATTATTATATAAAGTGGGTTAGTATTTTGGTCATTAATTTTCGATTCGTTGAGATTTTGGCTTCGAGTTTATATTTTTAAAATTTAATCTGCACCTATAAATTTAACATTCCAACACTTTCTTTAAGTGTTTTGTTAATAAAACATGCTCTGAGTTATCATTAAGTTTCAAGACGTTTACTGAATTATCTTTAAGTCAAGAACTATTAATCTATTCACAAGAATCTTACGAAAATTGTTTGACCATAAATTGAGAGTTCACCATTTTATTTAAATAGTTCAAAATCAAGGGATTATGAAATGCTCATAATTTTCGAAGCTACTTTCTTGGTCACCCAACTTTTGATCTTCAAGTAGTTTGTCGAATTGATTTTAACAACAGAAGCAGCAAACATTGTATCATTTAAATTTAAGCTGCTTTCATGATATTGTTTTTTTGTTAGCAAACTTAGACATCATAATATGTGTAAGTAAATTTCAAAAGTAATTCTCATCTTGTCTAAGTCTTTAAAACTTTTTGTTGATTGTTTACTGTAGGACTGCTTTGTGTTCTGCAAGCAGCCACATTACGCTGTGATGACGTCATCGTTGTGGCGTTTGTTACGTCATGGTTTGCGTGTTCAGCTTCTTGAAGCATCACTCGGCGCTGCTCCACTGAAACAAAACAAAATCTAATAATAAAAAGGCCGGCATAATTGTTTAGACTGGCGAGGGAAAACCATCTGGACTTTACAGAGGTAGTGGGGGTCAGTTTCAGTGGAGGTAGTGTCGGGCCAGTATAGAAAAGCAAGAAGTAAAAGCAAAGCAAGTTTGCTTTTGGGTTTAGCCATGATGCTATAATTAGGAGCCATTTTAGGTATTGCAACATTTTTCACTGATTCTTCGCCCCTTTTGGTCATAGGGTGATATTGCATAGCCTATAGCTTGCTTCGATAAATGGAATATTCAAAACAAAAATATTTTTTCCTGACGGTAAGCGATACAAATGCCCATACAAACACCATCCAACACCTTGAATTACAAAATATTTTTTCCTATTCCACTGCGCTCGCCATCCTGAGACATGAAATGATAACTCTTATTATGTCCAGTAGTTGCACTGGTTACTATGCATTTAATTTAATTCAGAGCTCATATACGTGCACATACTTACTGATACGTCGTATGGCGATCTCGATCCTCCTCTCTATGATGGTGCCCACCAACAGGAACATCACCACGGCCAGCAGCAGGGGCCCGTAGAACCTCCATTCCATAGAGTGCGGCTTCTGCTGGATCTAGATGATTATAATGGCACACATTAAGCAACCATACGTGAGCAGAATTGGTCGATCGGCATGCTCAGACACATCACTGAATCACACACACTCGTTCGTTTGCTTGTTCTATCCCCGACATAATGAGTATTCCTAATAATGAGATTTTCTTTATTTATTTAGTACTTTATATACATATGTATATCGGCGCACTAAATGCCGTAGGAATTCTCTATCAGTCAACCTTAAGGAGGTACATAGAGAATTATGGTAAGTGAATGAAAGGTAGGTTGGAAAACAGTAATTTTGCTAGTTATAGGATATTATATATCCGCCCGAATAGCGACCACCAGATATTTAAATCCGCCATAGTGGCCCACGTGTGTCGCGTTCCGGGATCAGCCTGTGTATATCCGGTTCTAACAGGCCGGCATCATCTCTCGTCACTCGATATTTTATTGGAACCCACGACACCTACCACTGCAGTGATGTCATATTGCTATTAAAAATTATTATGTGCTAGAAAAATGGTCGTAAAATGATCAAAAACATTAGTCGGAAATGTTTAGAAATTTTTTGTCTTTTTTTTTGGGGCACCATGGTTATTTTCGGAGGTACTCTGCTAACGGTGTACAAGGGATCCCCCGGCTTAGCAACCATGGCACCCCATTCTTATAAGAAGTCGTAACAGAGTATATTGCTTAATTAGTTGTAAGTGATTATCATGACATTCATCGATTGTGTCCTTAAGATCCTTGGTATATGGTTGACATTTAAATGGAATTCAGATGCGGCCTTAGGGGAACGCGAACCGGCTAACCGCCCGGGGCCTCCCGTGTTGCCTTGGAGGACCTTTTTACGAACTTACTCACGAAACTATTGAAACCGGGGAACATTTTTTGTTCCGCCCGGGGCCTCGCATGTTTTTTTTTGCTTTCGCCTAGGGCCTCGAGATGTTTAGGGTCGCTACTGAGACTGAGAGAAGACAGATCCAACAGTGATCAATGAACAGTTGTTTTTCAGCGGCGATAATAACGTATTATCAATAAATAATATTTTATTTATTTATACATAATATGGTAAAAGTTACGAGCAGTACTAAAGCGGTGTTGTACAAAGTAAAAATTTAAACATTGATTTCAATGTGTGGTCCAATTCTGTTAATTTCCGCAGGTTAAATACAAATACAGGGTCATATTGACATTGCGTTAATAAATGAAATATCTACTAACATTGTGCCAAAAATGATTCACGAATAACGAATATTTTCAACAAAAATTCCGGTTTCATTTTTGGATCATTTTGTAGTTTAATGCGAATATGGCGTGTGCGTGAGTGTTTTTCTGACTGAAAGTATGATCATGCGGCGAGCAATTATGTTTTTAGTCGTGGCGCAGCGTATTAGTTTGAATAGCTTTTGATTTATATAAAATTTACTTGAAACTTACTTTTTCTTATATAACATCTACCGTTCGAGTAACTTATTGTGGTGTTATTTTCAAGGACATACTTATACTTAGTCTGGCCATAAATACTGTTACACTTAATTATAAAAAAATATTACATTTGAATTTCGAATCTGTCATTTTTATACGATTGTTCATTGTGTTTTCTCATTTTGGCGCCAATACATTGTAAAATATTTTGCGATATTAAAATGGTGTGGGGTGATAAAGAGAACCGAATCGCTGTGATAGCATTACACAAAGTAGGTATGGAGCCAAATGCAATTTTTAAAACTCTCCATACACTTGGTATTAGTAAAATGTTTGTGTACCGGGCTATTAATAGGTACAATGAGACCTCCTCTGTTTGTGACAGAAAAAGATCTGGCCGTCCACGTAGTGTTCGTACGAAAAAGGTGGTCAAAGCAGTAAGGGAAAGAATTCGAAGAAATCCTGTCCGAAAGCAAAAGATTTTATCTCGGGAAATGAAGATAGCACCTAGAACCATGTCGCGTATTTTTAAAAAGATGACTTAGGACTTGCAGCCTATAAGAGACGCACTGGCCATTTCTTAACTGATAATTTAAAGAAGAATAGGGTGGTAAAATCGAAACAACTACTGAAGCGGTACGCAAAGGGAGGTCACAGAAAAATTTTGTTTACGGATGAGAAAATTTTTACAATTGAGCAACATTTTAACAAACAAAATGACCGTATTTATGCTCAAAGCTCTAAGGAAGCTTCCCAATTAGTCGACAGAGTGCAACGTGGACATTATCCGACTTCAGTGATGGTTTGGTGGGGTGTTAGCTATGAAGGAGTGACTGAGCCATATTTTTGTGAAAAAGGTATCAAAACATCGGCACAAGTGTATCAAGATACCATTCTTGAGAAGGTAGTTAAGCCCCTTAACATCACCATGTTCAATAACCAAGTATGGTCCTTCCAGCAAGACTCGGCGCCGGGTCATAAAGCTCGGTCCACGCAGTCTTGGTTGGAATCGAACGTTTCGGACTTCATCAGAGCTGAAGACTGGCCGTCGTCTAGTCCCGATCTTAATCCGCTGGATTATGATTTGTGGTCAGTTTTAGAGAGTACAGCTTGCTCTAAACGCCATGATAATTTGGAGTCCCTAAAACAATCTATACGATTGGCAGTGAAGAATTTTCCCATGGAAAGAGTGCGTGCTTCTATTGATAACTGGCCTCATCGTTTAAAGGACTGTATTGCAGCCAATGGAGACCACTTCGAATAAGCTTTTTATATTTTTAATTGTTTTATATTTATGTATTAAACTGACACACTGTAAAAGTAATAAATGTTATTTGCAGTTAACAATTTTCTTTTTTCTTTATTACAATATTTATGGCAAGACTAGGTATATAAATATAACATAAGCCCTGTATATACTGTCCCACTGGCAGGCACGGACCTCTTCTACTACTGAGAGGGATTACGCTTTAATCAACCACGCTGGCCAAGTGCGGATTGGAAGACTTCACACGCCCTCAAAATGCCTATAGAGCACTTTTATGGTATGCAGGTTTCTTTACCATGTTTTCCTTCACCGTTAAAGTAAACGATAATTCACAAAGAAAACACATAATTTTAGAAAAGTTCGAGGTGCGTGCCCTTGGGTTTTGAACCTGTGGACATTCGTCTCGGCAGTCCGTTCCACACCCAACTAGGCTATCGTCGCTTAAAAGCGGAGGAAATAAGTATGTGGCTTAATTTAGTTACGCAATGTTGAACAATCATAATATAATATTTAATATATTTAACATTCATTGACTTCCTGTTACAGTAAATAAATCATTTCTTCTACCACAACTTATATAATACTGCAATGAAATAGCAATTTCCATGGTAAACACAATATATTTGTTCCAAATTTCGGAACAGAACCAATTTACGCCTTTGACGATATTATTGTTTGATACATTTTCAGATGTCTGTCCAGGGACCCTAGGTTTTGGTAATGTCCTAAATAAGTATCGCGGGCACGTGCGGAATTTGATACTCGTTAGAAGTTTACTATGACTCCCCGGGGAAACCTTAACATTTTTTCGGGAAACTATTTATTAGCCGGGAATTTTTTGTCAGGAAAAATTAGTGTTACGTCGGTGATATTAATTATATTAGGTCGATAAAACTGGTTGTTAGATGACTAGCTATACACCGCGGCTTTGCTCAGTCAAGTTCGTGGGATAAAAGTACCTTAAAGCAATGGACAAACTAATTTCTAATAAAATTTTCAGTTTTTTTTATTGCTTTGAATGACAAGACGAGCCTGCCTTTCGTCTGATGGTAAGCGATACGACCGCATATAAACGGTAGAATTACAAAGTATTGTTTGATATTCCACTGCGCTCGCCATCCTGAGACATGAGATATTAAGTCTAATTATGTCCAGTAGTTACAACGTTCTTCAAACCGGAACACAACAGTGACTACACATTGCTTCTTGGCGGCAGAAATAAACATTGCATACCTACCCAGGCGGACTCTCACATATGAGAGACCAATTACCAGTATCAATATCAAAGCCGAATTAATATATGTTGATATTTACCAATTTCGACACGACAGTGGATGTTCTTTCTGATAAGGTGATGACATTTTTTTTATGAATTTAATTGTTGTGCATTGTGGCTGACAGTGATTGATCTCATGACAGATTTTGTCATTGTCACGTTTGGATCAATATTTTTTTTAACCTGATTAGACATAGAAACCTCTTTAATAAATAATTAAAATATTGTATAACTTTTCATTGTTTTCTTATACGCCCACGGCATCGTGACCCCACTGCACCTGATGGTAAGTGGAAGGCTCCAATAGAATATCGACTGACGAGAGATGATTACCCCTCGACAGTCGCCGCAATTATGCCGGCCTGTTGGAATCGGATACACACAGGCTGACCCAGAAACGCGGCACACTTACGTGGGATACTATGGCGGGTTTTAACACCTTGTATACGGTGGTCACTATCCAGGCGTATATAAAATATACTCTTCTGTTAGTAAAAACTAAACCCGAATCAGATTTCAAACTAAAAACCATATTAAAATTAATAGTAATTTCATGGCACTGTGAGCTTATTCTGCGTATATCGGACCACCAACAACTAAAAAATTTAAAAAGTTGTATAATTGTAATATGTAAGTAGATATTGTAACTTTGACTTTTCCGATGGCCAATACCTCAGTCCGCCCCGTGATTACGAAAGCTGCAGTGTTCGAAACGTCGGGAGAAAATTAAAATATAAAATCCGAAAAATAGTTTAATTTTAATGTCTAACTTACGCGTAAACATAAGAAACTACTGAAAACTATATTTAAACCTAATTCAATTTGTTAGCACGCTGGTACTTTAAGATTATGATAGGACATATTATCAGGTCAGACGTGAGGGCTCGGTGTGGAGCTCGGAGTTATCTTTTGGCACTGACCTGACGTTACACATGGCACGGCATGGTGCCGGTGTTTGAGTGATTTTACATAGATTTTAAGGGTATGTAATAGTAATGAGCGATATTTGGAGAACTCATGGCACTCATTTACAACCATATTTTGTCGGTAAAGTTGACAATCACGCTTATTCTTAATATTGAATCCCATTTTTACATCTATGTATTTATATTTTTTTATACATACATACATACATAACATCACGCATTTTATCCCCGAAGGGGTATGCAGAGGCGCAACTAGGGCACCCACTTTTCGCCAAGTATGTTCCGTCCCATGATGTGATAGGGGGCGAGCCTATCGCCATATCGGGCACAAATTCCAGACTCCGGGCTGATACTGAGTAGAAAAACCCAAATATCACTTTGCCCGACCCGGGATTCGAACCCAGGACCTCAGAGCGCTATTGTACCGGACATGCAATACAACTACGCCACCGAGGCAGTCTTATACAATATATATTTTTTTATACAATATTTATATTCCAATTTTATATTATATTATTTCTTACTAGTATTATAAATGCGAATATTTGAATGTTTGTTAGAAGTAAATACAAAAACAATTGAACGGATTTGGACGCAATTTGGCACACGCATAGACCATGTTCTGAATTAACACAGACTTATTTCTCCAGTAATTTCCTCCCATAGGAAATAATGGATTTTTTAAACACATTTTTCAAACTGCCTCGGTGGCGTAGTTGTTTTGCGGTCAGACAGCAATGCTGAGATGTTGCGTTCGATCACCGGGTCGATCAGCGATATTGGGTTTCTCTACTCAGTATCAGCCTGGAGTCTGGAATATGTGCCCGATATGGCGATGAGCACACTCCCTATCACATCATGGGACGGAATACACGGTGGAAAGTGGGTGCATCGTTTGCGCTTCGGCCTCTGTATGAGTGAGTTTTGTAGCGTGAAAGGCTTCTCACAAGATGAGAGCTTTCCATACATCAAATATCAGGATACAAATGAATCCCTCCTAACCGAATTTGGGCCACGGCGGCTAATCTCTACGGAGATCAGCCAGGTAAACATGAGATATTATAGTGCACAAGTGTGTGCGCAAAACACAGGTGCACTCTCTGTTCCTTCACTCTCATAGTTCGGTGAGACGGCAATCCGACATGACCGGAGAGAGATCAAAAATGAATAGAATAACACCAATAAACAAGGAATAAAATAACAAATCCTCCAAACATGTCGTTCGTTTTCCGGAATCTTTTCACGTAGCAATTAGTGGCGGTTAGGGCGGCCCACCGGCTCGCCACCGGTTACAACGTCGATTCTCGCACGGATTTGTAGTGTCGATTGTTTTTATCGGAGGGCACGCGGGCCGCATCTTGAGCGCCGTTAATGGACCCCAGTCGATTGTAGGCGGCGTACATGATATGAAAATATTTGTTCACGTGTGAGCCGTGGTAAATGATGACGATTACTGTTGTAAAGTAGGAAATGGAATATGATTTATTAATGTAAAATGAGATGTTTAGGCTGATTTCTGGCCCAGTATTACAAGGTTCTATGTTATGTTTGAAGTGCACATTGAATTTTATATACATTCCAAGTATCCGGCATGTGTATCCGGTACCGACAGGTTGGCATAATAGTGTCGACTGCCGAGGTGTAATCTCTAGTCAACATTCTATTAGACCTATTCCACTTACCATCAGTGGGGTCACTTAGCCGTGCATATTAAAAAAATGTATTTTTCTGTGATTCAATAATCCCTAAAGATAAATAAACTGGGAATCATGTATTATTGTCTTCAAATTTTTAATAATATGAAAATGTTTAATCGCGTTTTTACATAAATAAAATTAACATAGAACCTTGTCATAGTGAGTCAGCGTCTCCGCTTTGTTTATACCATTAGCTTCATTTTTAAACCTAGAAGATACAAATAGTTACGACTAGCGGTCCAGTTTTTGAATGCGTTTGTACTTCAATTGACGCCGTTTGTCCAGATGGCGGCACTTGTTCAAGAGGGTCGGCAGTAATTGGATGCACAAAGCGGCAGACCGGGCTCTGTGGCATACCTTGGGAGAGGCCTATGTTCAGCAGTAGATTGCAACGGACTGATGATGATAGTTAATTTATGGATTTTTTATATATATTTCACTAATTCAATATTTATCCGTGTTATTTTCATCCGTGGTGCTACATAATTGGCTTATCTAGTTGTAAACTTTCGTATACTTCTAGTTAAAATGTCTCCTTGGTTCATTATTTTGTATAATGGAGGGAAGTGGACAATTAATATTTTCAACTCCTCCATATCTTTCTATTTGACGTTTCGTTGCGGGATAATGACAAATTAGTTTTCCCTGAGACTCGCCGAGCTTCACTGCTCGGTGTCATAAAATGCGTGCCACTGTTGATCCTGGCTTACAGGAGTTGTAGTGGTGGGTGTGAGGGCGCAAAAGTCTCTAATTCAATATGTTGTACCCTCAAAATCTGATGCGTCCGAAAAAAATTGCAGACACTTTATTAAACAAATATAATAGCTATGGGATCCCATGGATTTTAAAATATTTCAATAACGCGATATTTTGTACCCTCACAAAGAAGCGCCCGAAAAATTTCAAGAACTTTCTAAAATAAATATAAAAGCTATGGCATCCATACACGTACACTTCATTCGAACAGTAAATTGGTTGGTGGGTGCGAATTGCGGTAATCTGCCGGCTTCTTTCCATCTCGTAACGGCTTTTCTTAGCCATAAAGAGCGGGAGCGGCAGATGTCGGCTAAATCTTTACGGTGGCCACTTCCCACGCGGCATGACACCCGGTTTTTTATCCGGAACATACAGCCTTGGTGACACACGGTTTTTAAAAACAGCCAATGATTGAGCTGTTTTTTCTTTTTTAGGTATTCTAAATATTATGTTTAATGTATAAGAATGTTATATCATTAAAGATAGTTAAAGCAGTACTGATGTTTTTTAGAGCAGTCAATGATTGAGCTGGCTTGGTTTTTTTAGGTATTATACATATTATAATTGATAATGCTAAATATGAATATTATATCATGAAAATAGTTAAAGCAGTACTGATGCGTGTGAAGAACAGGACTTGGTTTAAACGGAAAGTCCTAAATCACCCTTGCAGTTTACTGTACTGTTATTTTTTTATGTAATTAAATAACTAAGGACTAAGGCCTATTCCCTCTCAGTAGTAGAGGAGGCCCGTGCCTAACAGTGGGGCAGTATATAATACAGGGCTGATATTATTATTAATTAAATAACACCCGTAAAGGAAAACAACTTATATGAATCCCAAAATCTCCCATCAATGAAGCCGTGACCGGTGAGGCATGCCCCGTCAGGCGGAAGATTTTCTTCTTGCTATGCTAACACTTATGTACTATTTCATTTATACTTTATGTTTATGAAATGATACATAATAATAATTATTGATTTATTGAAGGAGATTGGGATTATGAAAGTGTGAGTTTCGATCTTGTCCTCATGTTAACCACATTTTATTTGAACCTAATGTACCCAGCAGGTTCCACTCAGCACCCTTGGTGTATTTGTCAAAATACTTGCATCTTATGGCAAAAAGTAATATCGACTTTATATGTTTCATATACAAAGTTGATGTTTAATTGGCTAAATATTGCTAATATACGCTAAAAAACGTAAATGTAATAAAAAAAGATGCGAAATCGATTGTCCATTGTTACCGCCCGTGTGTATCACAGCGCCGGGACTTCAGAAAGCCGTGAAATGGCGGATGATCTCCTAAGAGATTATTTTGCGCTGAGATTATTTTTATCAGCATAGTTTTTTGCATGGAGATGACCCAATAAGCTTAAGGCGAAATTACTGTAGCGAAACTAGTTGTTTTCACTGGTAGTTCTTCCCTGACACTACATTTTAATCTAATGGGCTAAAGAGAGCTATACTTTTTGTAGGTATTCTCCTTTGTTTAGGTTGATCTGGGAAGCCCATGTTCAACAGCGCATGTCCTCAGGCTGATGATAATGACTTTTAGTAGTGTTTGTTTCCTCATTACTCCTTATTTATAATTGCCAAATCGAAAAAACCAAAACTCCGCCATCTTGTGGGAAAATATGGAACTTTTTTCTTGTACTGACATCGTTAATTTTAAAACTACAAGTGCAAACGTGGCCCCTTAAATACAGTTTTTTTATTTTGCTAGTCAAGCTATACATACTTATTGTATTTTGGAAAAAGGTATAATTCGACATTGTTATAACATCTTTTATCCCAGAGTGACAATTGTAACGCTGTGTTATCCAGTATTTTGCCGTCTTAAATAAAATTTGGCGCTAACATCCTGACAAGAAACTAGACATTTGCCACGCAGTTTTATAACTAATATGTATAACACAAGAGTTTATTTCACTATGAATGAGAAAATCCGGAAAAGCGTTTACGTTTACCATTCATAATTATTTCACACTAGTAATTTGGCAAGTTGCCTGCACATCCACCCGGATTGATTCTCGAGACGTGTAACTTTCCGGTCTAGATACCGGGATTTAGCCATGACCGGGATATTCCGGAAGCGTCGTGTTTGTTCCGGTGCGTACTCAGTTAATAATGTTGACATATTGTATGTGTTTATACGGAGAGATGTTTCTTTCTACTTAGTAAATGTAGCGAAAGTTAATGATTCTTTTTTACGTTCTTGTAAGTACATAAACTCATGACTATTCCCGAAGGGGTAGCAGAGATGTAAATAGTTCAGTAACGGTTCACTGAACCTATTTTTTTAGAGTTTTAATCTGCTATAAACGAAATAGAAAACTAAATGTATTTTTTTCTGTATGCACTATATTTATATTTTGAACTGATTTTGAAAAGTTCAACACAAGAGTTTCTTGCACGATCTTCTCTGGTAAGAACTGCCTTCCGAATTGATGGTAGAGTTAATATTGAGGAAATTTACATTATATTGTATTTTATAGGTTGAAATAAATTATTTTGTTTTAAAAGCAAATGTGCAGTGTTCATGTCTCTTGGTTTTCTCTTCACGCTTAAACCTATTCACATTATAGAGACGCAATTGAATGTTTTAAAGAGACAACAAAATAAATCTCACCCGAAAATTAAAGACGAAAAAGATGACTATGCCGGGATTAAAATTGCTTTTTTAATTGTCTAAAGTTGTTTGTCGACGTTTAAAAATGGAACAATAAAAAAAAAAACGATTGTCCTCATTGGATATCAAAAAAAGGGTTGGTTAAAACAAGATTGCAAATACGGGAGTCTAGGTTTAACAAAGCCCGCCAATTTACCTAAAGTATTTTAATGAAGGTGATATTTTGGCACATCGCGTCCGAAATGGAAACCATTGTGGCGCCAAAATGAGTTGTCATTGTTCTTCGGGCAGATAAAACATGACAGGAAAATTACGGCGGCACTGTCGGCCATTGAATGCGCGCTGTCACATGGCATTGTACCACTGTATTTTTGTATGTTTGTTCGTTTTTGTTCGGCTTTGCTCGGCCCTGTTCGGATATTGTCAGATTTTATTTCGTTTCTATTTTGATTTTGGTGGATCAGGTGGAGTTGTAACAGTTTGTTTTCTTTTACCCTCAACGGAAAAAAAGGCTACAAGTTTAAGATGAGTATCTATGTCTATTTGTGGTTAGCACCCAAACGAATGAACCGATTTTGATGTGGTTTTTTCGTTTGAAAACTAATAATTGAGATGGTTTTTATCTTTAATTTAGTAAGATCTATTCACGCATTTGAAGATCATCATTTTCGAAGATCCAATTAATTTGAATTTCGAAATACTTTGATGGTATTTCTAAGACAAGGCAACCTTGAGCTCATCATTACTCTGTGGCATATTCAATTCCTCAGCAACTTGACAACAACAAACATGGCTTCAATAAATAGGTGTTGGGAATATATAATGATCGAGTCTCACGGTAGAGAATATAATCATTAAAATATTTAAATAAAAAAATTATAAAATAATTCAACAACCACCTACATAAAAATCCTTTAAAAAGTAAAAAAATAAAATGTGGTCTTTAAGTATATTATAAGTAACGTAGTATTTAGATCCAGAGCTGGTCGCGTCGGGGGACCAAGCCCTGGACCCTGGAATAAAAGTTACTTTTAAAGTTTTTATGTCAGTGGTTATTTAAATTTTCTATTCAATTTTATAGTTGTCAACGGATAGAAGTGCTGTGTTGAGCACATAATATTTATATGGAAAATCTAAATACATTTCTGAGTATAAAAACTCTTTTATAGTCCATATGCATACTAAATGAGAGCTCAAAACTGCATGTAGGATTTAATCACAAAACAAAAAACTACATTCCCGTTTGCAGAAATTTTCGCTAAAAAGCGTTTTTAAGCGATAAACAAGTGTTACAGTTTTAGCATTTGAGTCTTTATTTGCATGTTTTAGTCTTAATTTTAACTCTGAAATGAAGGTTTTGGGTCGAAAAATATTTTGACACAACTTTGTTCCATTACCAGGTTTTACATTTCATGCGATGTTTTTTTGGGAGACTGCTTCGGTGGCGTAGTTGTACTGCATGCGCGGTACGGCAGCGCTCTGAGGTTCTGGGTTCGAATCTCGGGTCGAGCAAAGATATATTTGGGTTTTTCTGCTCAATATCAGACCGGAGTCTGGAATTTGTGCCCGATATGGTGATAGGCTCGGTCCCTATCATGGGACGGAACACACTTGGCGAAAAGTGGGTGCCCTGATTGCATGATAAATGTGTGATGTGTGTGTGATGTTTTTTTTGGAAAACGTACCATTGTTTTGTCTATTTTTACCGCCTAGCATTATTGTTTTGGTTTTAAGTGCGTTTTCATCTGGATAATAGGGGACCGGACTTATTTTTGTTCGTTATTATTATCAAATATTTACGTTATATAAATTATAACACAGAAAGAATTATTTGAATCCGGTAAAAAATCAACAAGTTATAAGTCTTTCAATTTCGGTAGAAGGGGTAAGTAACAAAAAACAGAAAAGAGGCGCAATACCTACGTGTGACGTCATCGGGCATTACGACGCGTGCGAAAGAAAGAGATGACGCGATATACCCACTTCGCGCCCACTTCGGCACATAGCTAATATTTGAAATATGAATTGATTGATTGATGACTGGCTCATTTTTTAATCAATTTTAATGCAGTTTTCGCAGGTGGGTTTCTTTTTCGTATTATTTATTATTACATATAGAACAATGTACAAAATCAAACACCGGAGGTCCCGTATTACGGAGCATTGATACTTAGTCAACAACAGAGCACGAATGGATTTATATCGTAGTAAACTGCACGTGTTTATCAATGGTAACACTAAATTTGAACATTTGACCACATACTTGAGTACAACGATAAACATTTCAAACACAACAAAACTCAACATAGCACACAATCGCGCCAAGTTTAAGAGCTATTGGAGAATTTCTCACGCAACTGAAGTTTGAAGTTATTCGCTCAATCGACTAATTGTTCCACTTCTCCAACTTGTGAAGAATGGGAATAATGCATACGTTCATGCCTTTCTCGTAAGAGATAGATAAAGGCGCAATTAGTACGAATATAATATATTATATCCGACCTATGATGTGATCGAGTTTTAAGAGCTTATAGTTTATTGGTGGTAGGTCTTTCATATGTGAGAGTTCGCCTGGGTAGGTATCACCGTAATGTGTATTTCTGCCGCCAAGCAGCAGTGTGTAGTCACTGTTGTGGTCCAGTTTGAAGAACATTGTAGGCAGTGTAACTACGTGACATAATAAGAACTTAACATCTCATGTTCCAGGATGGCGAGGGTAGTGAAATATCAAACAATACTTTGTAATCCAAATTCTTGGATGGTGTTTCTACTGTTTATGGGCGGTCGTATCGCTTACTATTATAAGGCGAACGATAAGATGGTCATTCAAAACAATAAAAAAAATCAATTAAGGTTCTTCCGGTGTGTGTTTATTAACGTAATGTGTTGATATCAATTCCAATATAACTTGTTAATGAAAATATATTGATTTATTATTTTCATGACTTAATTGGCTTCTGATTAATTTCTAGAAGTGTCATTTATAATAAAGGTGCTAAAGTTAAAAAATAATTGAATGGTGTGCGAGATGAAGCTGTTTATAACATAGTGAATAAAATGTGGAAAAATTCTATTTAAATATCCCGGAATTCTCACGCGAGCAAAAATTTATGTTCAATAGAAATCTAGTGTCTGCCTACACTTATAGACTAATGGCTGTGGTGCATAACAGTACAATAACAGAAATCACACACTACAACGTAGAACGTCGAAGTACAGTAATTAATCATTGCTTACGATTCATTAATTTCCACACCGGTAGGAACGTGTTATATACTATTGATTGTAATTATGTGGTAACTGTGCATGATAACTTTGGGAATGATATGGACTGCTGCGAGGAATGTCCACAGCTAAACCCAAAGCACACTCTTCTTCTTTAAAAAAAAGGCTGCGGGCTTTATCAGTGATTTTGCCAATGTCAGTAGGTAGGAGTTTAAAATGTTGACATTAGTTTAAATAACTTTCGAACCGAAGATAACTATACAAAAAAATACCAACACAGCACACTATAACTTCGAAGAAATGTGTGTCATCAATTATTTAATTTTTATTTGACTTTATTGTATTCTTTGTTAATTGAGATGGTATTAAGCGATTGTGAATATTAAATACTATAATACCACAAGATATGTGCTGCTGGTTTTAAAATAATAAGAATTAAGGAATATGGGTGTTTGGATTTCTGGAAATTTTACTTATAATATGAAACGCAACAGCAATCTATCATTTCTGATATCAGGTTCTTTTGTAATTCGTGGTACGATTCTGGTCAAGTCCGCCCTGAAGACAAATATGTCTACAGAGTGTCTATTATTTTCAATAAAATTTATTTAAGGTTTGTGCATGATATCACGATTTATTAAGTTTAATTAAAAACCACTTAAATATTTTAATGAAAAAGGTCTGTTCAAAGTCTACCGATGTATTTAGGTAAATTAAAATAGTCCGTTTACACCACGATGTATTCCGGATTCAATATTCAAGTTTCAGTTGAATTCCGGCAGTTCTCTTAACTCGTTCCAAATCAAATCCAAGCGCGGCGAATCCAATTGCGAAGTCTTTTGCACTAGTGCTAAACTTATTTCCTAGGTTGCGTTAAAAGAATAATCGGTGTTTCTGTTTGTCTGTTTGTCGTGGTAGAGCATTTTAAGCTCGCTTGGTGATTGACGGTTTATCGAGACGAATGTTGGCAGGTTCAAAACCCAAGGGCAGCAGAATTTCTAAAGTTATGTGAGTATTCTTTGTGAATTTATTGTTCGCTTTAACGGTGAAGGAAACACATCGTGAGGAAACCTGCACATCTGAGAAGTTCTCTATAGGAATTTCGAAGGTGTGTGAAGTCTACCAATCCGCACTAGGCCAGCGTGGTGGACTAAGGCCTAATCCCTCTCAGTAGTAGAGGAAGCCCGCGCCCGGCAGTGGGACAGTATATAATATAGATACAAGGCTGATGGTATTATATTTTTATTGGCTTAGTGGATTGACCATGGATTGATATCTAGATTTATTGGTGTCAGTATGAAGAATTACTTCTAGATATAACGAACATCAAAAGATTTGCGATGGGTCGCTAGTAGAAGCTGGATTCAATATATAAAAAATGGCGTGTGTGGAAACCTAGGTTCAGGAGTGGGACTGCTATAATGATGATTAAGGAATAGATTGCACAACACTCTTACAAGTATATACTTTAGTCTGATTACTATTTGCAATAATGAATACTTTAAACTGCAATGCTTTCCCTTGTCGGGGTAATAATCAATTCATAAACAAAATGCCATTGCCCGTCAATTCCAAAGAATTCAATAGATATAAGCGAATACTAGAAAGACTTGTTTACGTTTAGTTTTATTTCCTGAATATATAAATATTTCTGAGTGTTCTTATCCAATCGGGTAAATACGAATTGAAACGTGAGAGAGATAAATACATCATGCGGCTTAGACACGGAGAATACCTACGCCACAGATATCTGTAGATATAGAGTATAGACAATAGATAGGTGCTCTCTGTCCAAATGCTTTGTCTCTTTCAATAGTGTTCAATGTTTAGAGAGCAAAGGAGATAGTTGGCCACATTATAGTTTTTTATCTTTTTGTCATCTTATTATAAGAATAAATACGGGTATATGTCGTAATATACGGGTATACGGGTATATGTAAAATATACCTTTAGTCACATTGTGTCTAAAGGTATATTTTTGAGATAAAAGGGACAAGAGTTAGCTGTAAAATCGCTCCGTCTCTTTCTAAAGAGTGGTAAAGTTTCATCGGATTATCTAATCTGCTTTGAGTTAATTTAAAATTCAGAACAATAACTAAAGCCACTTTATTATAATATACACACACAAACATACATACACAACGCAACATACTGTGTACTTGTAGTTCTTGAATGTTTTCTTTTGTTTTGCATCATTATTTTTATTCTTTGTATTATGTACTTGATCTATATTTAATTTCTGTTTTGGAAGAGCCTCCTAACATAGGTATTGCCATACTTAAAAGGAATGCTTTAATAACTACAAACTGTTTAAGTAGGTTAAGATAATGCAAATAAAGAATATTTTATTTATTTATTTAAATTGATGAGATATATAAAAATGTAAAAAAAATCTTTAAAAAATAAGTACTAAAGCCAGTTATTGTTCGGAGATCTTTCAAACCAACAAACCAACATTGGTTCAAACGTAAGGGTCGGTAGTTTTCCCTGACCCACCGATAATTGATGGATGTCCTATGCGATGACAAATTGCGCTGACCGCGCGTGACCCGTGTCAGCCGTGACTTGAATGGCTGGATATGCTGACTGTACTAAACAGGTGTTAGCGACGAAGTCGACAGTTGATTTACATCGCGAATGTGGTATAGTACTAATAGATGAGTGGGTGGAATCGAAAGAGTACTTTTGGCTACATACGGGAATACGTGAAGTTTTTTTATTTTTGCGTCGGTGTTATTGTATAGGTCAATACTCGGTGCTGGATTTATATTTTTTTATGAGTGTAGGCCATTTTATTACCGCCGTCTCATGTAGATAAGTTTAAGTGTGTCGTAGGTTTCTAAAATTCTTAATAATTTTCCATTTGTTTGTATTATAGAAGCCGCGAGCAATGCGAGCAATTTCTCAAAGCCGAGTTTATACATATAATGCAAAGTAAAAGTCAACATTTACACAGTCAACAGTCAATTTAACTCTTCCCTGAATTTTTTTTGTGCTTCTTCCCGAGAAAATAGCAGGACTTTTATCCTGGAAAAAAATATAATATAATAGTTTTGCGGGCGAAGCCGTGTGTAAAAGCTAGTATTTTATAAAAAAGTCACTGTTTGCATGTCAAACGCGATAGACTCAAAAACTATAGAACAGATTTTGATACGGTTTTCACCAAAGGCTGAAGTGATTTCAGAGGAAGGTTTCTGTGAAATCATTAATGTTTTGTACAACAGAAAAAAATGTAGACTTCCATAAAATTATATAAAATTTATGATATTAAAGCAAAATTTAAATGTATTTAACAAATCAATCAATCAGATAAATATAACGGTTAAAATGGCGTTACATGTTATCATGTCGATAAAACTAATAGCTATAAATATTAAGATAATAATAACCAATAAACTCAACTATAAACAAAGTATATATTGAAGAAAGGCGAAACACAATTATCACTCTCTATAAAGGCACCGACAACTACAGAGTTAACTAGAGAGTGCATTCACGATGTTGAGACTGTGTGTATTGTCTATTCTGCTTATCCAGGCAAACGCAGAACTAAAATGCGGAGAAGAAATCATAAGTGAAGTCTTAGAAGATTATGAGGAGTTAGTCGGTAATTGGACGTACGTAGGCCATTGGGATAACCTAGAAGATGACAAAGAAAATCAATATCCTGAAAACCATAATGAATGCGCTAATATTGAAATATCAAGGGCTGAGGAAGACGATGTGTTAAGCAAGAAAGATAGTTGCAAGAGTATAGATGATTCCTTCGATTATGACAACGCCAAATATAAGTTAGTAGCTCCTGATTTGATGCTTAAAGGCAGTCTTATCGCAGTAGGGTCTGAGAAGGCTATCATGGAAACTTGTGGTATCAAAGCTGCTTTGGAAGTCAGGAGATTGTCTGAAGATTACATCATGATGATTAATTATGATATCGGGAACATGATTGAGCTGCTATCGAAAAGGAAACCTACGCGCGAAGAACTAGAGTGCTTTGTTGATAACATTGACGTTGTTAAAGGATTGGATGGTGTGATGTATTGCTACGATTAGATTTTTAGTAAATAACACCTTATCAATTTATGGTAGCGTTTTAATTGGTCTGTCACCTTTTTCAGAAACACATTTTGATTAGTTGACTCTAATTAAAATGTTTATAATAAAAGAATTATTATAATTAAATAGTTCCATTGGATGTGGGGTTTTATTTTTGTGAATATGTTTTGTAAGAACGTTTTTCATAGCATTTTTACGAGTGCTCTTCACCTGATTCTGGTATAAAGCGGAAATGTGGGTATTAAACCGTTGATCGTGGTATGAACACGTTTATGTTTTATTTTACGCGAATACTTGAACTACTATAGATATTAAAAAGAATGAGTGGACGATTTAATTTTCACATATAATGTTTCATATTTATAACTTGACGATATTCATGGGTGATAATTAGGTGCGGAACGAAGACTGCTACTGTTGGTAGGATATACTTTATATCTGTCCGTATAACACCATACCCCATGTGTTTAAACCCGTCATAGTGGCCCACGTAAGTGTCGCGTCCTGGGATCAGCCTGTGTATATCCAGTTCCAACATGCCGGCATAATTGTGTCGACTGTCGAGGGGTAATAATCTCTTGTCCTTCGACATTCTATTGGACCCCACTCTACTTATCATCAGGTACAGTGGGGTCACTTTGCCGAGCCACGATAAAAATATATATTTGCGGCGAGTGATAATAAATCAACACCATATTTCCCATTAAAATGAAACTATTAAAACAGATTTACAATCGACAAACCGAACGAGAAATCGCACAACTAAACGCCTTCCATAAACGTTGAAAGCAGTTTTATTAAGAAACTTAGCGAAGGCTTACAGATAGTTGTAAATCTCTATATTCTTAACTACGTACTGGGAAGTTTGAAACTTGCTCTCGTTCGTATCACGGGTTGTGCGAGCGGTTTCTATTTTAACAAAATTTCTATGAAACGTTTTGTACATTTTTCCTTAATATATTTTCTCAAAGACGGCGCGTTAACGTGTTTTTATAGATTTAAATTTATTTATTAGGACTTGTATGTGTTTGTGGCCAAGTGGTAAGTGTCAGACCTGTTGCAAACGTTAGCAATCAAAACTATAAAGGAAAGTACTGCGTAAAATAGTACTGTGCTTTGTTACTTTAAGAAATTAGTTGTAATGTTCACAATAGCCAGTAATAATCAATTTACGCCGTTTCAAAAATAGACATACAACATAGCTGTAGCGACGCTTAGTAAATTGTAAAAATAAAATAAACTCTTTGATCGCCCTGCATAAAAACCAATATTCAGATGGATTGGTATTACAAAGGATACATTTGAAATGGTTGTTCACACACATATACAAATAAATCAGGATATATCAAGCATAGCTATTTAATATAGAAGTATTAAGACAAATTTCTGTAATTTTATTCATTAAGTTACGTCTTCATATTTTCACTCGTCGCAATATGCGTCAGGATTTAGTCCTTTAACCACATCGATGTTATACATAAGGCATACAAGCTCATCGTCTTCAGGAATTTTCTTACCGATCAGACCTCCAAATATGGATCCTAGCTCATGATTGATCATTATCATATAATCATCAGAAACCTTCCTCACTTCCAGGCTTGCTATGAAGCCACAAGTACTCAGGATAGACTTTTGGGAACCAACAGCTATGAGGCTCTTCTCCATGTCCAAATCAGGCGCTATTAGTTTGTACTTCGCGTTTGCGTAATCAAAGAAATCATAATAGAAATCGTCTTTGCAACTCTCTCGTATACTTTGTACTTCGTCGTCGCTAGTTTCAGATATATCCATTGTTGCGCAGTTGATTTCTTCGCCAGACTTGTCATCTTCTTCAGACGAATCTTCTATATTATTCCAGCCGACCAAGAACGTCCAGTTGCCAACTAATTGCTCGTAATCTTCTAACATTTCTGTTTTGATTTCGTCTTCGCATACATATTGTGCATTAGCTTGAATTAGAAGGACAGCTAGGAAGCAAAACTTAAGCATTTTGGTTTCACTGTGTCCAAAGTTGCTGAGTATTAAGGACTGCCAGTTGAGTATTTAACTTCTTTATTTATATATAGTGTTTTCGTGCGTTTAAATTGGTTTTTATTATCTTAATATTTAGGACTATTAGTTTTATCATAAACTTTATAAAATATAGTCTAGCTTATAATGACATCTCGTATTTTCTCGTCTCGCTTATTGGTTTCTTAAACGCGGAAAATTAGTACTAATTTTATTTTAAGCACCCTTTTACGTTAACTTAGCAATGATGACCTCAGTTTAGCCAGTTATGCTGCACGTCAACAAAACTGGCAACACCACGGTTTTACCAAACATTTTTATAGGGACTCAGCAAAGTGACCGCATTAATGGCAAGTGGAGTGGGGTCCAAATAAAATATCGACCGCAGAGGTATGATTACCTCTTGCCAGTCGACACAATTATGTTGGCATGTTTTATTGTTTGCTTTTGATTCTGCTGCATCGTTGCATCCATTAACAATTCCATAATAATAATCCTATTGTACCGTAGATATTAATCTGAATTATTATATTTGTGTAAAGCCAGAGTTAAAGGTAATCTAAGGCTCTGAAGATTGTTGACAGTACACAGGTTGGCTACGGGCCAATCTAATATTATTGTGGACTATATACATTTTGTTTTACTGGCGTTCTAAAATATTTAAACATATTTCTTTAAACCTACACGATGTTTTATACGATTGCTTTTGTAACGTATTTAAAGTGAAATTGGCGAGGCTGTAGTCGAATTTTCAGGTTAAGAACTCAATTTTATTTAATGATTTATGTTTTCACGAATGTTAGATATTGTAATAAACTATTTTCTGGATTTTATCGCGGTTTTATACTATTTTTAGTTTCGAAGATTTTACAGCCCGCATGGTCAGTTCCTCCTCCCCTTCACCATGATGGCTGCAAAGTGTCAAACGTCGGGAGAAAATAATAAAAAACCGCGTTAAAATTCGGAAAATATTTTTATTTCTATTTTATTTGGCATGCAATTTGAAGAATATTCGGGATGGACATAAGAGTATGTTACATCACATTATTATCAGTCATAATTTGAGGAATGAACTATTTGAAACATAGTCTTTTGAGACGAACTATCGTAAATGAGAGACCTATCTAAGCATTGAATCTACATCATTCATTGCAGCCGGAGTGTCACCACTAAACCAGTGATGTGGTTACAACAATTTTACCTTAATAGAGTAATTATCTTCTTAATTGACACAATCATGCGTTAATGGTTTATTAATTTGTAGCAATATAACGATAAATATCTTGAAATAACAGTTCTGTTTCAGTTGATAAGAACACTTTTTTCCTGGAATAGTGCGGCTCCCAAGGGATGCGAAGGGACCTGGTGAAACGGGTTCCTTATGTTATCAATATATTACTTTTTATGTCCCACTAACTTTTGTCCTCGATTTCCTGTTAATATTATTTTGGGGTTAGAGGTGATTGTATTTTTCTTGGGAACATTGTAAGATTGTTGCATGGGTGAAGTTGTTTTTTTTCTGCTCAATAGGGTTTATTATCAAACCTAATTTTGAAATTATAAAAATACGTCACCGATATAAGTAACTTAATAAATTCAATACTTCTAATAATCTATACGCTTTACTGTTCTTACCAATTAAGTTTCATAAAATGAAACAAAATTAATTTATTTTACTTCATATACAGAAAAACAATGTTTTTATTAAACTTACGTGTATAGGTGATTTAGAGTTTTGAATTTAAATAAAACTATTTTACGGATATTATCGCGGTTTCCATATTTTACTTTTCTCCCGACGTTTCGAAGACTGCAGCGTTCATGGTTACGGGGGGGGACTTTTGAATTTGTCCAATTATGTTGCTGATTGTACACTACCTATAAATGCCTAGCGTGGTACGACATCGCTTATATCTCGGGTTTGAATCCAGGGTCGCGCAAAATTATATTTAGTTTCTCTTCTCAGTATTATTCTGAATTATGCATTTCTTGCCCGATTTGGTGATAGGCTCGTCACCTTTCACATAATGGGACGGAATACACATGGATAAAATGCATTATATCTACCTCTGCCTAGCTTTTCGAGGACAAAAGGCGTGAGTGTGTGCATAAACGTCTTTTCCTTACCGACGAACATATCGTATGTTACCTTTTATCTCTTTTTTTCTTTTTGTTCAGCCTCATCAACAGGTGACCCAATTTAGACGTGACCTTCAGGTAAGAATATTTAGAACTTAATCTTGGCGAAATCAATCAATCAGCCTATCTCCATCTACTACTGAACGTAGGTCTCCTCAAATGAGAGCCAACTATTCATTCGCTACCTGCCTTTTTCAGCGAAAACACGGACAAAACTAGTACAAACAACTATTACCCGACCGATTTCAATACACAAACGTGCACGTAACTCGGCCGTGTTATGGAGCACAATGCGGAATGGTTTATGTGCTGAGAGCTGTTTCGCCCGTTTTTTGCTATAACTCTTGCCTAATGGCTTTCTAAATGTGCGAGTAATTTGTGCTGTTGATTATTTCGTCAGGGGAATTGGATTTGTAGAAGTTGACGTTTATATAATTTAGGTTTTGGCTTCTATTTGCTTTATAAATATGTGTGGATAGCGGCTTCACCTACAGGAAAAGTTTTATTGAGTATTTCTTCGGCATAAATAGACTTTATGTTAATGTCGGGTATTGTATGTATTATGTTCTATCTGTGTTTCTAACTCGTCCAAGTTCATTCAGAAGTTCCTGCGCTAACTTCTAAGAATTATTAATATTTATTTATTTAATTATTTCTACACACATCTACCGATAGTCCATATTTGCGTGTGCTATATCTACTCAGTGTACTAGTGTATTACTTTAATTAATACTTATTTAATTTAATTTTGGTTAACCATAACGTTATAATATTGATATGGATTCGTTGGTGGTAAGATATATTTATATCCGCTCGGATAGCGAGTCGAATTACGAATATACAAGGTGTTGAAATCCTCCATAGTGACCGACGTAAGTGTAACGCGTTCCGGGAACGGCTTACGTATATCCGATTCCAACCGGCCGGCATAATTGTTTCAATTGCCGAGGGGTAATCTTTTGTCAGTCGACATTCTATTGAGCCCCGCTCCACTTACCATCAAATGCAGTGTACTTCGCCGTGCCCATATAAAAAAATCTTTACAGCTTAATGTATATCGTTTAAATGTTAAAAATATATGGAATGATTTAAGATAACACATCGTTTTAAGATTGGCCATGTATAAGAACAGGACAGAAATATAAAGTAAGCAAATGAGGCTGTGGCGAAGGATCCATATAACCCGATTCCTGTCGGCTTCCCTTCATATAGTATATATATATATATAATCCAATTATCATTAGAACGATTTGCAGACCGCATTTATACATATTAGTACCTATATGTCATGTCGAATTCCCTTTCGGAAAATACCACCATTCGCCAATAATATGAGGTGCACTACCTCAAGTCATACATAAACCAACTTACCTTTAAATCGACTGGAAGCTGATTTACGGTGATCAGATTACTAGTTATAAAAGACCAGAAAGAAATGTATGAGATTGATTGGCGCAAAGAGAGATTACGGGTATATAAGGTAAGTACTGTGAATGAAATCAAAAGTGATTGAATGGCACAGTTTCTATTGGATTTTTTAACACCAATTCAATGGTATATGCTCTATATTTAGCATAAAACTATAACGATTATTGGCCGCAACTTTCTGTAGAAGGAAGTGGTTTTTGTAAACTATAGTGCTATTTTCCTAAAAATTCTCATCGACATAATATTAAATAGAAAATTATGCTGTTTGTACCGGTCTTTTTGCAGACAAATATTAAATGTACTATGCCTCTAATTTTGAATTCACAACTTACCCACCATTCTATTGGTGTTTAGAGATCATTGGTAATGACTGAATATTTATTTTATTTTATGTATTCAATAGTTATATCATCGGTTTACCACTATAACCTTACAATTAATACAATGAATTTTCTTATACTAGGTGATAAACCTTTACAGGTGTATACAACATTATTTGTAAAAGTTTACAATCGCTAGATCTGACAGCAAATGGATTTGTAGCGGCGTAAAAGTAGACGCTACTGTAGAGGAACAGATGGTTGCGTTCCTCTATGGAAGGGGAAGATTTCCAGTCAGGCAGATGTTGCGCCTGACCGATGGTTCCTATTCGGAGGTAGTATATATGCAACGCGTCGGTCAAATTGTGCAAGTGTAATCCAGGATCGTCTGTCGCCATCTTGCGCGATTGCTGTGCGATAAATCACTATAGTTGTGTCAATACCACATAGGTCTTCTCGAAGTTCCGCTGATGTTGACGAGATTGCGGTGTATATATTAATCTTACCGCTATAAATTTGAAAACTAATTCATATAATTAGATCAATGGTTCGCAACTCATCTGTAACAAAAATACCTATGTATGTTAAAACAGAGTCCTTGAATTTCATAAAAAGATTTTAGGTACAAGTGCGTTCCCCTCGTTAGACCCTAATGGTATGGAAGTGGAAATCTCGTGCGCCGCCCATTAGCGGGAGTCCGGTGCTCTTGTCCCAAAAAGGCACCTTTTAAAGAATCCAATCGGCTCGAGTGTCTCAGTTGAAAGCGGCCTCGCATTTAGCCGCGTTACATGGATTAAGTTGGCGCTTTTTGGCGACATTGTGAGGTTTTGTTTGCAAAGGAATATGAGACTTGCCTTAAGGTTCCGAGATTAGTTTGTGTATATCCTGTTTCGAAAAGGATATTACTGTATTTTTTCTATTACTTTGAATGACGAGACAAGCTTGCCGTTCACCTGATGGTAAGAGCTACGACGCCATAAACAGTAGAAACACAATCCAACACCTTGAATTACAAAGTATTGTTTGGTATTCCACTGCGCTCTCCATCCTGAGACATGACATGTTAAGTCTTATTATGTTCAGTGGTTGCACTGGCTACAATGCCCTTGTAATCGGTACAAACAGTGATTACACACTGCTGCTTGGCGGCAGAAATAGCGGTGGTACCTACCCAGGTGGACTCTCATGTATGAGAGATCTATCAATAGTTAGACGCCATATAATGTATTATCAGGTGCAGCGCAGGCCCTTTGGCTTACTCATAGCAAGAGCAGAGTGTATGAGGCAATGGTCGACGGAAATATCGGCATGTCTTCCTGGATATTTACTAACTACTTCGTAATGAACTTACGGCAATATGCTTCTTGATACAGTGGCGAAGAGTGAAATTCTCAGTAAGAGAACCCGACACAATGTGAATAAATGCGGTCTGCAAATCGTTGTGATGATAATTAGATTTTACATAAATTACGAAAGTCAAGCCGATAGGAATCGGGTTGATTGGACCCTTCGACACTAAGAGACAACGGCTACGACACACCACAACAAATTTGCTGCAAAAAATATCACTATTCAAACAAAAATAGCTCTTATAGCATTTTTTGTTCTAAATATCCCCTCATGAGTACTATTTTCCCCTCATTTCATCCGCCTATACATCAGTGACCGCGCAATAACTCTCTGAGCGGCATCCTATCACCGTTCGATGCTCAAGCTGCGGGATTAATGGGTGTTGTTTAGTTGGAAAATGTTTGTCATCCGCCAGGTGGCAGCGCTGATTTACTGTTAAACTGTGCCGAAATATTGCTGCGTGATGTATGGACGCGTTTCCTTTAAGTAGCCTATCAGCTTAGGGTCTGTTCACATCAAGGACAGCAGTGTTAAATTTTGACCTTTTTTAATTATTAAGACTGATTGGTTAATACAAGTTCAACCGGTGTGTTTGTGAAATTCGCACACGAGTTCATAGCGTAGGGAGGAATGTAAAAAATGAGACGTTTAAATCGTATATGCCATAAAATAATGGTACGTCAAATGGGTACAGAAATGTGTGAGGGGCTTTCAAAACATTACTTATTTTTTGTTAATATATGATATTGTGATTCAAAATGTTTGTTCACATTACGAGAAATAAAAAATAGAATACAGAATGCAACCAGAATACTTATGCATAATGCATATTTTTGCTTGAACAATATGCGCTGAATACGCACTTGTCACACGCATTTAAACATGATGATATTTTATAATTCTACTTCACTATTTGCTACTGTTATGCCTCATTTGCTGGTAGTAGTATATATTTTATATTATAGATATGATTACCTCTCGGCAGTCAACACAATTATGACGGTCTGCATGAATCGGATGTATACAGGCTGATGCCGAAACCACTGAGTTGACCAATGAGTATATACGTATATACGTCCATATTCGTGTATACGTCCGTCAGTAGCGTGAGGCTTAGTGTGCACAGGCCCTTAGCACTAGGTTATTGATTGTAATACGTAATATAGTTTTTTTCATCGTGTTATTGTAGATCAAAGAGGTCTAGTACATAAAATGTAGGCGCTTTTTTCAGATACATTCGACATTTGCTATTTCACGCAGGTTGGTCGGGGCGTGAGTGGGCTCAAATAAATGAACGTACTTACATCACGGTCTAAAAACATTTTTGGATTAAATTCTTAGTAAATTGCTATGATTTTTGTTGAAGTGGATTTTTTTTTATAGGAAATTAGTTGCTTTCTACATGATGACGTCATGTTTTGACATTAAACCGTAGCATAGATTTTATACTATGACATCGAAATGGCCTTTTTTTGTTCTTCTTTTTTTTACTGGGCTTTCACTGAGCCACGACTGGTATAAATAATTTCACTATGCTCAGAGTCTGTAGTCAAGACGTTTTTCTACAATCGTTAACGCTAAAATTATGTATGAGAATTACATATCGTAGCGATAGACTTAACGATAGGACATAACATTCCCATGCATCTTTTCTGTTTTCTACAAGTTTTAACCACTGTAGAAGAGCACGTTGACTACGGCTTCATTAATTACACCATGATATTTACCAAACTGGTACTTAGATTGACGGGACAAATAAAGAAAATGTTATAAGAAGAACACTAAGATATCCTTTGTTTACTATATTGGGAATATCATAGCTCCTGAGGGAATTCATCTTTCAAAGCCATGAGTATTCGACCGCAACGTCAAAACCATAAGTCAGAGGGATGAATCGTGAACACAAAAGAAAGGATAAAGTGTTCACGAGAAACTAAACAAATTGTTGGTGAATATATCTAAAGGGGTTAATGTCGTGGGACGAGGGCCCCGGACCCACGTAGGGGACGGAGTGTGCGGCGAATATAAAGGCTTTTGTACGGGGCGAAATTGAGGAGCGAATGTGGGGGACACATTGTGTTTTGTGAAGTTATTGAAATGGTTATGCACACGTTAAGTATTCTTATGTTTGTTACAAAATTGAGCTGACTTTTGTATCAAATTGAGTATAAAATTTGTATTTTCGGGACGACATTCATTAGTTAATTGTATCTTTATTTTTACAAAGGTACTAGTAATAAAAATGTATTTAAGGAAACTGAAAGCAAATCGCAATTAAGTGTATTTTATAATTATTACATAATAATTGCGCTAGTTGCGCTACACCCTTCAGAGATAAAAAGCATGTTGCGTGTGTGATTTAAATTTATCGTGAGGTATTGATCCCCATTATTCCTCACTACATCCCTGCCACCTAACGGCCTGTCGCGGAAAATAGGCGTCGATTACACAGTTACCTGTAAGTGAGAAAATAGCCTTATTCCGGGGCTTAATTTCTGATTATACGTGCCCGAATACGAAGCAATACGGACGGGACAAGTGGATTACCAAGATCCTACATATATAATAGAAATAATGTCTTCTTTTTTTTTTAAACGACGGAACTATATGGGCTAAGATGCCTTTCCACATTCGTTTACGCTAATAGAAAACAAAATATATATGTGGGAATGATATATCCCAGTGATAAGTCGGTCGGAATAGTATACCTTGTCAGTGGCAAGGGCTTCATAATCCGATTCCTGCCGGCTTCCCTTTTGTAATTTATGTAAAATCTAATTATCATTACGATTTGCAGGCCGCATTTATGCATATTATTACGATGTCGGATTCTGTTTCAGAAAATATCACCCGTCACCATTGTACTTTATATAATATACTAGCGACCCGCCCCGGCTTCGCACGGCTGCAATATTTCTCCACTATTTAATGGATGTTATTATACATATAAAGCTTCCTCTTGTATCACTCTATCTATTAAAAAAAACCGCATCAAAATCCGTTGCGTAGTTTTAAAGATTTAAGCATACAAAGTAGGGACAGAGAAAGCGACTTTGTTTTATACTATGTAGTGATAAATAATAATATCAGCGCTGTATTATACTACTAGTCTACTGCTGAGAGGGATTAGGTCTTAGTCCACCACGCTGGCCTAGTGCGGATTGGTAGATTTCACACACCTTCGAAATTCCATTAGAGAACTTCTCAGGTATGCAGTTTTATTCAAAAACACACATGATTTTATAAAAGTGAGACGAGTATGCCCTTGGGTTTTGAACTAGCGGACAGTCGTCTCGGCAGTTCGTTCCACAACCAACTAAGCTATCGCCGCTTCTGTACCTTATTAGTTATATTACTTCTGAATGCATTTTTTTTTCTAGAATAGACAGACGTCTATACACATGCGGGTGAAGTTGCTAGTAAGAGCTTGTGCATAATAAAATTACATCACTAAGTTACATTGGTAAAGTAACTGTCAACATCGTATGTAAATATTGGTTTGGCCGTCCACTCAGAGCCGTCGGGATCTCTATATCACATTACTGGAACGAAAAAGTAAATGCAAATAAAGAACTGTCATTTTGACAAACAAAAAACAGCCTATAGATTACTAATATGATAAATTTGTAGCGGCTTCGCTTGCGTCAAAAAGTTTCCCAGTATAGAAGTCCTGCTTATTATGTGCGTATTCTTTGTGAATTATCGCTTGCTTTAACGGTGAAGGAAAATATCGTGAGGAAACCTGCATACCTGAGAAATTCTCTATAGGAATTTTCGAGGGTGTGTGAAGTCTGCAAATCCGCACTGTGCCAGCGTGATGGACTAAGGCCTAATCTCTCACAGTAATAAAGGAGGCTCGTGCCCAACAGTGGGACAGTATATAATACAAGGCTGATATTATTTATATTATATTATAAGTCCTACTTGATATTTTTCCGGGTTAAAAAGCATAGCGCTCAGAAGTTCCTATTAGTGAAGAAAAAATCAAAATCAGTTTAATAGTTCCTGAGAGTAGCGAGTTTAAACAAACAAACAAATTCTTCAGCTATAACTTAGTGATGTAATTTTATTATGCAGATGCTCGTATCACTTACCATCAGGCGAACGGCAAGCTCGTCTCGTTATTCAAAGGAATAAAAAAACTTTATAACCATAAGGTCAAACAAGAAATCGGAATTTACAGGGATAAATAGTGATAATATGACAACTCAGGAAGACAATGTCTTGTACTACAATTTGTTGCCAAAACATTTTGAGTTCAAAGGTACATTAAAGTCTCTGTATCATAAAATATGACAAAAATACATTTTTTCTCATAAAACCGTAAATTTATGTTGTATCGCAAACCCATACATTAAATGATGCGGTGAGAGGTGAAATAATTCGCGCGCCGAGAGCGAAACGGACTCGTCCCGACTCCAGAGTCCCGACGCGCGGGATTTACGACCGGTCCACGCGAATGTTACACCGAAACGAACAAGTTCTTTTTTAGTTATGCTTCGTATTTTCTAGCACTCAAATTCGCAATAGATTAACTAACGCAAGATGTTCATTTATGTTATTTATGACTAATGTTAATTATGATACGACTCTTGGCGCATCTGGTCGCAAAGGTGTGGAACTTCAAATTTGTAATGTCTGAAAAGGGCTACTAAGTCAAAAGAACATAAAATGTAACAACAGCAATTATTATAGCAAATAAATAAATAAATATTCCCGAGCTTTTAAAAGTAGTTTACCCATGGCGCACGCATGGTGGCGCGCATGGTTGGGGAGTGGGCGGGCGCGGGACTATTGCTATTCGTCGACAATTTTTTTGTACATGTCACGTTTTTTTGCATCTCTGTACACCGGTACATGTAAATAAGTTTTTTTTTTAATATAGTTTGTCTTGTGTCGAATCCGCGTTGGCTGTTCATCTCAACAGCCTTGCCCCTCATCGTTAAGAAATATTCACACTAGTATGTATGGTAATCCTATATAACGTAATGGTTACATGCTCTGAATCATAGCGTCACCATCATAAGCGTTGCTGGTTACATTTAGTTTAAATAAAATATTGCGAACATTCGCTTCGGTGTAACACGCAGATGAAGGTGTGGTGAAATATATCTAATATTATTATTAATGGCACATTCAAACTCGTCGACTTAACGAATATTTAATATTACTCTCGATTTACGAATGCGACCCGACGTCGGTTGTAGCCCTTTGGATTTTATATACGTCAGTAATATTTATTGGTTCGAATCCACACACTCGCCGAGAAATGTGGTACCGAATACGAACGTATGCAGAATCGTTTTTATTTTGCTTTTGCCGAAGAATTTACTTATCTATGAGAAAGCGTGGTAACGTTGTAGAGGAACAAAAGATAGAAAATAAATTTTGCGTAGAAAACAAAAATTAAATATTCATCTGTATTTTTTTTAATTACAAAAAAAATAATAATTGTAGTATTCTATCTAGAGCCGCCGCAGGGAATGTACATAGAAATAAAACTTAGTATTGTATGTTTTGAAATGAGAATACTGATATTCGTCATATTACTAATGTTATGTAAACTTTCGGCCAGAGATCTCGGCGACTATGTACACCAAGGCAGAGGTTAACAACCATTTAGTATAAATGTATCTATTTATTATCAAACCATATTATGAACTAACATTTGAGTAGATATGATATTAAAGGTCATTACATAATTGTAAAATTGTAACATTAATATGTTTATTAACTGATAATCCTAAACATAGTTATTTCCATTTTTCCTGAAACAAGAGAATGAAGTTGTTCCTAGTTAAATTATTTTTAATAACATCACTGATGTATCTCCATTAGCCTAGAGCTATAAAGGAAAATGAGTATAGAAAGTATAGTAAAGTAAGTAGTAAGTATAGTAAATTAAAATGTACCCAAAAAAAATTTTACTTGTTTAGATTTTTTATTGGGAGATACTCGTGGCTTCAGCCACGTGACAAGGTCTTCTTATTACAAAAGTCCCTAAAATAATACACTACCAGCGCCATACATTTAAAATATCTAATTGAAAAATTTAACTATTTTCCATAAAAGTAAATTATCAGATAAAAAACCTATGTTTTAATCCTGGACATGGTCTACCCATGTGTCAAATTTCATCGAAATCCGTTCAGTAGTTTTTCTGTTTACTTCTAACAAACATTTTCACAAACCTTTGCATTATTAGCAAGATATGACGTACATTAAGATTACCTATAATTCACATGAGGTTCTATAAAGGAACATACTAGTCAACCCTAAAGCAGGGATACAAGATAATTATAAACGAAACAAAAAGGAGGCAACATACAATTACGAGGGTACAAACGACCCAGAAACAAGGGTTAGACAAACGAGCCGCATGTCGGCGCGACCGCACGTCTCCTGCACGGAATGCACTGCACGGTTGGATTTACTGCGCCATGATGGGAATTTATTAGATGCGGAACAAAAACTTGTTAGATACGGCTGTTCTATTTGATATTTATCTGATATAAGTGCTTGAGGGTTAAATGAAACTATTATTTAATGTAGAAAACGCTATGTTTTTTTTTGTAACTGACAATGGTTGATCTCATGACACGTTTGGATGATTATTTTTTTTGTAACCTGAATAGACATAGTAGCCTCTTTATTTAATAAACTAGTTGACCCGACAGACGTTGTCCCGTCTTAACTATGAATTTGCAGCGCGCATTCTGTCAATCGCTGACAGTTATTTCAAACATTTGACAGTTATATAAAATGAATAGTTTCGTTAAGTTTTCTTAAATTTTCTAATTTTCCGCGCAATTTTTTGATTTTTTTCTTTTTAAGAAATTTCTCCTGACAATAACAAACACAACAAAAAAAAATAGTGGTATCGGTCCAGCCGTTCACGCGTGATGGCATGACCAAGGGAAATAGGGATTCATTTATATATATATAGATATAATGAAATATTGTATATAAGTAACTGTTTATTGGATTAATATATTTTTACGCGCACGACAAAGTGGCCTCACCGCACCTGATGGTAAGTGGAGTGGGGTCCCATAGAATGTCGACTGACGAGAGATGATTACCTTCGGCATTTGACACAATTATGCCGGCCTGTTGGAGCCAGATATATACAGCGGATCCGTATTTGTTTTTCTCTTGCCTTTATCACCGAAAGGGTAGGCAGGTCCAACTAGGGCACCCACTTTTCGGCATGTGTGTTCCGTCCTATGATGTGATAGGGGGCGAGCCTAACACATAGAACACAAATTCCAGACTGCGGGGTGATACTGAAGAAAAAACATTATTTGACTGCCTGACCAGGGGTTAAAATCTGGGGCCTCAGAGCGATTTCGCCAATACAACTACGCCACCGAGACACTATTGTAGACAAATTTTAGTCCGAAGAACATCATCATTTCAGCCGGGAATCGTCCACTGCTGGACATAGGCCTTCCCCATTGAGCGCCACAGGGACTTGGTCTGGGCCGCCCTCATCCATCGAACTCTCGACCCTCATCAGATCGTCCATCTCGTGAGGGGCCAGCCTACGCTGCGTCTTCCGATACGTGGTCGCCACTCCAGAACTTTTCCGCAAAAAAAGAGTCGGAAGATATATTCTACCACTATAAATATGGCACACAGATCAACTCCTTGATAAGCGTATAAGATTTTCTCGCAAATTGCACAGCAATTATACACAAAGCGCTTTCACGTGAGAGAAGCTGCGAGCGAAAGCTAGTCTCATAAGAGATATAACCTCTCGGGTTTCCTCCTAACTCGCTATAATACTTGACATTTTAAGATTTCGCCATAGTTTGAGTTTGCCTTTGCGGTGGTTTGTATACTTCGTGAATTTCTGCGGTCACGTGTGTCAGTTTATGAAACATTGTTGTTAATGCCGTGTTTTTAGTGTTATAACAGGAATTATCACATCTGCCTACTAACAGTTTGAGAATTGACATTTTATATGTGTAGCCATAAAGAAAAGGCCTTTTCTAAATACATTTTTATATGAATACATAATTTTTTATACGAAAAATTTAGATATAAGTTGTTTTTTGCTGATTACGGATATGTATTTTGACAAAGCTGTTCACATATACTTTTTCATTATGATGGCAATGTAAGGAGGTCGAGAGGTAGTTTAGATTTCAACTGGCAAGATACTGTCGATAAATGAGTATATTTCAACAGATTTTTGATGGCGCTTACTGCCGTGTTTTATTAACTGGTAGAATCATACTACATAGCAGCATACATACATTCATACTGGTACATTTGCAGCCAATCCTTTCCTTTATCTAAATTAATCCTTACTTTAAGGCTCGTCACGCATCAATGATCCTTCCGAAATTGTAGTGGAAATCACTTAACACCCGATTCCGTTGCTATTTTTATGTATATGGTAAAGTGACGCCTTTGCATCTGATGGTAAGTATAGTGGGGACCAATAGAATGTCGACTGACGAGAAATGATTATCCCTCGGCAGTCGACAAAATTATGCCGGCCTGTTTTAAACGGATATACATTGGTTGATTCCGGATCGCGACAAACTTACCGCCACTATGGCGGGTTTTAACATCTTGTGTACAGTAGTCGCTATCTGGGCGGATATAAAATATATCCTACCACAAGCAAAAGTTTCTGGCCGGGGATATAATAAAAAAATCGAGGGAGCGACTTATTTTTGAAGTTTAGATGTTGCATAGATACTGTCAACTTGCTTCACCATTGCAGCAACTATTAGTGTCATAGTATAATGTTTCGCAGTAATAAGTTGACAACGTCTAGCAACGCCTTGGTGTTTGGATATTTCCTCAACAAAAGCGCCATATTTTAGTTAAAAAGCAACAGAACAGACTGGCGAAGTTTTAATAGTTCGGTGCCTTAATTTACTTTTTAATTAGTCGAAAGTTATGGTAGATAGTGCGGTCTACTCTTGATTTATTATAGTTTACGTTTCGGATAACTTTGTTGGGGTTTTCGATTATTTTCGTTGTTACTTTTGGGCGAAATACGAAAGCTGAGATAATGTGCCATGGAATATTGGGTAAGTAGATTGTGGACAGTGTCTTTCGGAAAACTTTGAGGTTGCGCTTCGTGCACTATATTTAACTATAACTTCTTAACTATGACTAGATTTTGATCACGGTTTCGTCCGCATAAAAGTTTTCCCGGGATATAAATAACCTATGTCCTAAGGTATCAAACTGTCTCTATACATAATTTCATCGAAATCATTTCGGTATCTTTGAGATAACGCGTTTAGACAGGCAAATACGGCGAGGGACTTTGTTTTAAAATAAAGATACATAAATACCTTATTTCCCTCAAAATACGTGTACCATCTTATTACCAGTTATATATCAATCAGTATATTAGAAAAATGTACAGTGGGACTGTTATTATACGAATATAGCGAGCGAAACCGCAAACGATACTTAGTATGCTAATTCTCTGCAGCAAAATCAAAAGGCCATGTACTTTATTTGCACAAAAACAAAACGTTTAATTCCGAAAAACAAAAACGAAACGCAGCCATTAAGTAAAACGAAATAATTGTTTTCTCAGAGTTTATCACTTTAATACTTATTTGCAGACCTTTTTTTATAGTTATCAAATATTTTCTCCCACAAATTAGGGTTTAAGCTTTATTACGACGGGAGGACTTAAAAATTACCATTCTTTTATAGCGGGTAGGGACGTGCTTTGTTTGTTGATTATATTTTAAACCGATTGTTATAATCGATTAATATTATTAGTCCTATATTTTAGTATGCTGTCGCAACATTAGGCTAGGCGTCACACGTATTGATGTATTATTATCGGCAATTAGTAGTCTTCACAAACTTTTTAAATTCAAATTATTGCTATGCATGATTTCTGTCCATTTTTTCCTTTGTTCTTCCTTTGAAAATTGGGATGGAATTCTAAAAGTGTTGCTTATACAAATGAAAAGGAAGGAAGTAAGGCCTATTTGGATCTTAATACAGTGGGGTAAATAATATCTTATTTAAGTATTATATTATGTACCTTAATTTTGATAAAAAAATGAGAATAGAAATTAAACGATGAAACATATTTATGTTTACATTATGGCCAGTACATTGATTATATCTGATTGCATCCGTAATTAAGAAGAGTTAAAATAATCATCAACTTAATTATTTTATCAATAAACAAACTCAACTTACATCGATTATTAAATTAAATCGATATTTCAAAAGTACATTTTAAATTCGATTCCTTACAATCGATGTACCATCCCTATTCGTATAGCAACTGATTTCGTCATGATTTATGTATAATAAGAGGTAAGTTTTTAATTTGGTACAACGTCCCAGCTATTCGTTAAGGGCCCGCTGTAAAAACGTCAAGGCGTTGTATTTATTGTGCCCTAACGTCGTGCCGTGCAGGTGCTTCCTATTTATATTTTAATCATTTATTTTTGGAATTAATTTGATGGAAGAATTTGTGGTCTATTTATATAGAAATTTCTTGGGTTTTAGAACATGCTTAAGTATTTTAGACGGATTATGCTAATATAATAAACATGTATTATGGGTAATTGTCTCCCAAGTATTCTCATTATGCTGATACCGTACGCTTAAAAATAAAAAGTTAAGATAGGCATATTAGTTAGCAAGATATCGAATGCTAAGTGGTGGCCATAAACATTAATAAATTATATTAGGAAGGGACAGAGTTATAAGGTTTCTAAATCTCTTACCATACAAAACGCAGCAGCAAACTATCTTATTTTATCTTGATTCAATAAAATTTTTAGATCGCGTCTCCCTAATTTCGTCTGTCTTTCAAAACGGCGATAGCCTAGTTTAATGTAGAACGGACTGACCACATGTGTCTGCAGGTTAAAATACCAAGGGCATACACCTCTGACTATTTTTATTTTTCCTAATTTTTTAATTCTTTTTGTGTTATCATTTGCTTTAATGATGAAGGAAAACATTGCGAGGAAACTTGCATACTTGAGATGTTCTCTATAGGAATTTTGAGAGTGTGTGAAGCTTACGAATCCGCACTATGCCAGTATGGCGGAATAACGCCTAATCCCTCTCAGTACTAGAGGAGGCCCGTGCCCAGCAGTGGGACAGTATATTGTACAGGGCTGATATAATTATTATTATAACTACATCTAGACTTTCAGTGAGACAGTAATAGTCCAGCACATTTTAACTGTAGACATTTCTGACTTCACCATTCCAGTTTTGAGTTCTTTGATCTTTTTAATTCACTCAACACCTCTCGAGTTTCGACATAACACCGCCACGCACTACGGTAAAATTATATTCGTAATATCCCCGAAACCACATTTCTGTACATATTAAGAAGCCAAGCTCATATTCCTTGAGGAAACAATTCTCTCATATTAAATACCTTGAATTTCGGGCCTGTTACACCGACGTTTCCGCGTCGCGTTTAAAATTACTTTATTATTGACATCGTTTTAGATTCTATTCATTTATATTGTACAAGGTTTCGTTGGTGACGTTTGGAGGAGTTTATATTTAAAATATTCAGTTAAATACTTAAAAATACATTTATACGTATTGAGAAACTCCTCTTCTTTTGGAATTCGGTGAAGATATTATATTTATATAAGTAGTTTTAATTAAAGTTTTTTTGCTTCGCCCCATCCTACTTTTTAATTCGTAGAAATGTTGAAGTTTGTGAAAAAATGCAAAAATCACGGAACGTATTTTGATGAAGTAAGGCATACTAATATGCTGGATTAACATGTTATTTAATCTCTGAAAGTTGTACAACAGAGTACTGATTCTAATAAAGAAATTTCACGCGGACGGATCGCGAGCATTACCTAGTTCTTTATAATCAATTATTTTCACCATGACTACACTATAACTGTAAAAATGTGTTAAAAATTTTACATTCACCGGTGACCCGGAAAAATATTACCGGTATATGTATTATTAACAATACGACCTAGATTTACAACAAACATTCATTCTCTAATCCAGCGGTAAAATTAAAAAACCACTTCCTTGTCTAAAGCTGTGGAAATCTTCAAGCAATATTAGCGTCTAGAACTCTCGGCCCGATGTTTTTAAATAAAAATTTTGCTTAGCGTTATTTATGTTTGAAATTGCATAACTTTATCGTTTCATAAAGGTATTTCGCATGAGAGATAATAGTGAAGAATATTGTTACGTGTATGAGTTATTGGATGGCTGGTTCGACTCAGGTGGTAGTACTGTCTTACTAAGTACCGATGTGGAATGATTTCTTAATTTTGTTTCGTATGGTCAATATAAAATTCATGAAAAAATATTCCATGACGTAAATAACTACGGTTTTTACGGTTACGGTTAAATTTACTTTTGGTTTCACAGTAAGGTTTCTATTTGACATCATTTCCTATTATATAAATAATGTACAATAACATATTTCCCCAATACTATCAAATATCAGCTACCCCTAATATCCATTGTAGCAAGGTGCCTTTTTGCATAAACATAATATGAATATTACATACGAGCTGTCCAACGTTGGCTCCAACGTTTGCCTTTAACTGCGCGTTTCCATACGTGTTTGAATAAAACATTACAAAAGAACCGCACGTCTGCTACAAAATCCCACTGACAGGTTCACAACAATTTTATGACGTCGTAAATGTGACGTCACCGTAAAACGTCCGTCAGGGGAGCGGTGGGCCTAACAGTGTTCGGTTCAACGATTGCTAGTCTTAAAGAAAATCCTGATAAAAAGTTGGTGTCAGCAACTTGAGAGCAGGGTTCCAGACAGTTTCATTGATTTCGAAATTTGCTCTGGTTAGCTATGTTTTTGGAGTAGTTTATTGTTAGTTTGAAAACTTCTAAGGTCTGTATGGTAGTTGGAGATCCAAAAATTCAACTCACTTCTAGTGTACAGGAATTAGGTACAATTTTATGATAAATCAAGTTTTCAGCGTTTTGTTTATAGATTGGTATGATTATTTAGAATTTTATGATTTTTATTCCTTCCTTGCATACCTACCTTCATTGCAAATAGTTCATAGCATACGACTTACAGCCGTTTTCAATAAACGATCCCAATCTCAAACTCAATCCGATTCCGAGAATTAACCAATCAAATCATTTGTACACATGTTAAAGGAACTTTGTTCCGATTGGACCATTTTTGAGATACATCGAAAAGCGATGGGGATCGTTTATTGAAAATGGCGATAAATCTAAATTTTCGAAAATGATTTACCTCGTATTATATTTCCCAAATTGACCAGTCGTAAAACTAAGCGACATTTTCTACACGCCTGAAAAACTATATTGCACTGACTCTACATTAGAGAAAATGATGATAGAAGAATGATCTTTCTCTATGACATTTTTAAATCAGTCATAAAATAGCCTTGCCATTTATCTTCTTTCGAGTTGAAAGATAGTCATCACGCTCCCCTCTCAGTATCAAACTACATCACTTATCATCTGTCGCTAGAGCAACTGGCGACTATTCGTACCTTGATGTCCATTGTTCGACTCTACAAGGGTGTGGCGTTGAGATAAGGGCTTTGTTGCAGTCAATGCGAGGGCAGTAGGTCAACTGTGCATTGACTATTAATTATTATGTATGAAATGCTAAGGCCTTGTTAAAGAATTATGAGTAAATTGTTATGTAAATGTTACTGGTGGTAGGTCTCTCATATTATATGAGAATCCGCTTAGGTATTACCGCAATGACTATTTCTGCCGCTTAGTATTAGTGTGTAGTCATTGTTGTGTTCCCGTTTGAAGGATATTGTAGTCAGTGTATCTACTGGTCATAATACTTTGTAATTCATGGTGTTGGATGGTGTTTCTACTGTTTATAGGTGGTCGTATCGCTTACCATCAGGTAAACGGCAGGCTCGTCTCGTCATTTAAAGAAGTAAAAAAGAAAACAAAATGTATAAGCCGATCAAATACAGAAGTAACTCCCTGATATATCCTCCCAAATAAATGGTTATAAAATGGGTACTATTTACATTAGCTGTTTAATACGATAACCGTCAAATAAAATATACTTGAAACTTGTGAAACAGGCGGTAAGTATTCTTGATATGGACGTAAAAGACCTATCGCGGAATATAGTTCCACAGTGAATTTTTTTCGAGATAAAAAGCATCGAATTACAATGTAAATCTTGCAATGAGCATAATATATTTTTTTCTCAATGAAGCATGTATTTAATTAAAATTGGGACAATTATGGAATTAATGAACGTAACTTTTTGGAACAAATGTCCCACAGTTTTCTTTTTGGGTTAAAATGTAGTCTATGTTATATTAATCATTTAAATCTGTTTAATGTTTTCAGTAATCTGTTTAATTTTGTATTTATTACTAACAAACATCCAATAATCTTCACTTTTTTATTTATAATATCGGCTTTATATATAACACATACGAATTTATAATATTAACAAAAACAATTGAGCTAGCAACAAAATTTTCTAAAAATTGTAACAAGGTAAAAAAAATTGCTTACAAAAAATATGTATAAAAAACAATGTCGTTTAAAATTCAATTAGCTTTTTCTCCCTCAATATTATGAGTAGGCACTATGAGGCAAGAAGTTATCACACAATAAATAGTTGTTCTACTGTAACCATATTCTCTATATCCGAGTGTATCTTAGCGGATGCGCGTCCAGGGATCGGCTCACAGCTAATTTACATAGATCCCTGTGTTGTGTTAATTGAATTGAGCTGGTGTACGAGCGTTTTCTATTTTCCTCGACATATCAGATTTATGTGACGTCACAACGGATTTAGTAACTTGCGGTTCGCGTGAAAAATGTCTGGAAAGTTGTCCGTAGAATTTATGGTTTCTATATTTATTTGAATTTGGTTTTTGACAGCGAGTTGTGATTGATTTGTCGGCTGTGAGATAGTGAGGTTGCTTGTTCGATGAGTCCTGTATGTGGATTTAATTTTTTCAGATGTATATTTATTTGCACTCACGTTTTGCTAGAAATTAGTGTCAATTTTTTTTTCAGAGTAACATTTTTTATAATATTTGCTTTGTTCTCACGTTTTGTAAGAAAGCGGTGTGATTTTATACTTTTAAAATACTTTTCATTCGGTTATAATTTTGAAGCTGAGTGTTGTTCATTAGTCAATGTTGAATCAATAAAATGCTGGCTTAATTTTAGAAGGTGCAATGATATATTTTTTGCAAAAATTACGTTATATCATATGATTCTAAGTCTTATTTAGTGAAATTTCCAATAATTCCGATATAAATAAGGGGGAAAAATTACTTATTCTCTTTTCTTATTTTACGAACATGCAACATATCATTAAAATTCCCTGAATATTAACTCTACTAGTTCGGAAACCAGTTCTCACCAGAGAAGAATGGGCAAGAAACTCTAAAAAAAATGCAATTTATTTTCCTTTTTAAACATAAATTCTATAGGATCTTGTAATATTGAACCAGCGAAATATAGATGAATGCTTATTTATCTACATATATAGGTATAGGTGTTTGGTTTCCTTTTTTTTATTGGTGTCAAACCGGTAACTAGGTCATCGGTGTCGATGATTACCTTTGTGGTGGTTTAATTAGTATACTCACCGCCATCTCGTCAACGTCACTGGAACTGCGAGAAGACCGATATGGTATTGACTCAACTGTAGTGATATATCGCACAGCAATCACGCTAGATGGCGACAGACTATCCTGGATTGCAATGGCAGAATTTGCGCGACGCGCTGCATATAAATACCTCCTTCGAATAAGAACCGTCGGAGATCCTCCTCTTCCATGGAAGAACGTGAACATATATTCCTCTACAGCGGCGGCAGATCTATACACCGCCAAATCTTCAAACTTCTCATCGGTCGATATTATATTTATACACCGTTCATACCGTCGGCTGTAGCCACATAACTTTAATTATTTCTTTTCTTACCCATACAGGATATAAACTTTTATTTAAATGGATTTTCAATCTATACTATTATATAAAGCTGAAGAGTTTGTTTGTTTGTTTGTTTGAACGCGCTAATCTCAGGAACTACCGGTCCAAACTGAAAAATTCTTTTTGCGTTGGATAGCCCTTTGTTCGTGGAGTGCTATAGGCTATATATCATCACGCTATACCCAATAGGAGCGGAGCAGTAATGGCTAATCTCAGGAACTACCGGCCCAAACTGAAAAATTCTTTTTGCGTTGGATAGCCCTTTGTTCGTGGAGTGCTATAGGCTATATATCATCACGCTATACCTAATAGGAGCGGAGCAGTAATGGCTAATCTCAGGAACTACCAGTCCAAACTGAAAAATTCGTTTTGCGTTGGATAGCCCTTTGTTCGTGGAGTGCTATAGGCTTATATCATCACGCTTTACCCAATAGGAGCGGAGCAGTAATGAAACATGTTGCAAAAACGGGTACAATTTATTAGTTTTGAGAGCTTCCGTTGCGTGCGCTGCGTAAACGGTTAAAGTTATGCAACAATGATGTATGACGGGATTGTTTCACTTAAAAAGTTCTAAAAAATATATATTAAAAAACAAAGTCCCCCGCTGCATCTGCCTGCCTGAACGTGTTAAACTCAAAAACTACCCAACGTATTAAGGTGAAATTTGGTATGGAGACAGTTTAAGACCCCGGGAAGAACATAGGCTCCCGGGAAACTACTACTTTTATAACGGAAAACTTTAGCCTGAAAAACTTTATAACGCGCGCGAAGCCGCGGGCAAAAGCTAGTTACTTATAAATCTTTTTCTTACTTTTACCGGATAAAACAATTAAATATATTTTAAAACCACAACAATAAAATTCAATTGAAATACTTCAGTATACCGTAACCAGGCTGTTATTTGCGTGGAATTCAAATCAAATGCGGGAACATTATGTGATTCCGCGAAACTGAATGCTGCAATTAAAAACTTCATAATGTCAACGTTTGGGTTTCTGTGGATTCCGGGTAATGCTAGCGGCTTGAACCGGCGGCGGGAGTTATCTGGAAATGGCCAGTATTTTTCGTGGAAATTATTTTCTTTTTATTGTGTTTCGTATTATAGTGCGGGTTACCACCGGAATCTCTCTATTATATTTAAGCATCATTGTATACAGGGTCATTTTGATGTTGCGTAATTTTTTAATTTATTTATTTACATATCATCACACAACCATGACAGGTTACACCCAATTCGACTGGCAGAACTATAATAACATAATAACGTACAACTATATTCTATAACTATTAATAAAAATAAATTATCTAACAAAAAAAAAATTACAGCTAAGCATAACAAATTACATGTAACAAAATATGTGCGAGCTATATATAGCCTTTACCTCTTCTAACATTATGCCAGAAATCATTCATTTATAACGAATATTTGATTACAGCTCTCCTCCCTCCCGTGATCCCGAAGACTGCAAAGTCTTCGAAACGTCAGGAGAAAACTAAAATATTAAAACTGCGATAAAATCCGAAGAATAATTTAATTTTAATGAATATTTCCAGCAAAAATCTCGGCTTTACATTTCAGATTTGCCGTGTGTGTATTTATGATTGAAAATGTGATGTTGCAGCTGCGACACTTTTTTAGGATTTTTATTTGTAGTAAGCATTAGGTCGTGTAAAATAAAAAAATGATATTAATACTTTTAGGAACATTATAGGTCTATTTAGAAATTATGAGTCTTGAATCTAATAATCGACATGGATTTGGTCTATCCCTGTGTTAAATTTCATCAAAATCTATACAGCAGTTTATTATTATCTCTAACAACACTTTCAGATGAATTAAATTAGTACAATTTACAGTTGAATATATAATTTATTTTGTAAATCAATTTTCACAGACAATACATTTATTCTATCTCTATATTCACTCCTATTCTGTTATTGTTCACAGTCCGTTGAATGTAAGTGAAATAAACATAAAATATGGCGTAAAATATACTGTCAGTACAGAGATTTCCGATAGTGTAGTACGTCCAAAAACAAGGCATTACCCACCCAGGCACATGGGTTCTCAGCCGTAACATGAAAAATTCATAACCAATACCATAGACTTCGAATTGGACAACGAGTTTGGGTTTGGAATTATGCCTACGACATTGGTGCATCGCAGAGGTGTAGGGGCCGCACTCAAGATTACTTCCTAAAGTTTTTATGACCTGCCACGGCAAAATGACCCCAATGCACCTGATATTAAGTGTCTAATAGAATCTCGCCTGACGAGAATGATAGTCGTCCTTATCGCTATATATGACATTAACATCCTATCCATAGATTTGTTTATGGGTTTGTTATTCCCATATATTTTATTTTTATTTTAGATCGATTGTAGAAGGGTATCTTGGCTATGGTCCCAGGTCTTGCGTTGTAAGGGTATTTGATTTAATTTACCATCCGCTGAAAATAGACTATTGTGTAAGAATAATAAAACATAGTTCCGTCTGGCAAGTCTTGTTCGGAAGTCAGCCGTTACACTTTCATATAGTACTCATGCGCGTAGCTAGGGGGTAACGTTGGGCGGTGCACCTCCTAGATAAAGATCTAACCTAGAAAAAGCCTGTGCTTATAGGGGTTTTGCGTTGAATTTGGCGGAGGAAATCGGTAGCTACGAACTGATAGTAGTATAAAGTAATAATTTATTATTTAGTACATAAAAGATTATTCACTTCGTGTTGTCCTTGGACAGGCAGATTTTTATTATTTTAAACCGCCTATTTATCTGAGTATAAATAAAGATATCGTAACAAAACTGCAGTTTTCATTAATTTTAAATTAAAATACAGGATACTACTTGCATACTTGGCATTAGTTATTTTAATATTTAAACTAAAATATTAATGGAATGTCCCCTCTACCACCTCTAATCTATGTCAGTTGAATGTTCCACGGTAACAATAATGTGGCTGCAGCCACGTCGTATATCCAGCGAGATCTGAGCCGGCAAATGTGGATTTACAACGGGCAGAACGCGCGGCGACAAATCTCGCCCACGTATGTTATTGAAAACAACATTTTATTCTTAACTGACCGGTATATGGCGCTGAAACTTAGGTAATGGTATGGTAAATACGCTTAACATATACAGTCTTACTTATAAAATTTCGCAAAGTTATGCTTAGTTAAAAATCATATTTACTCGATCAGCTGAAGTCGAAACCCACCATATTGCTAGCTATTACTACACGTACACAAACAAACACATTACGCCTTTATCTCCGAAGTTATTGGCAGAGGTCTAACTACAGAATCTATTTTTCGCCAAGTGTGTTTCATCCAATGATCGGATAGGGGGCGACCTTATCGCCATAGCGAGCACATATTCTAGACCCCGAGATGATACTGAGTCTCCTTATAGATAGTAGCAACATTACTCCAATACAAAGTTTGGTACAACATTACATTCATATTTAAACTTTAATCATTTCTCAGAATTTTCCATTGGAAATAACATTTGGCATAATTTTCAAACCAAAGCACATATGTAACAGGCTTAGCCAACTCTGCAAAATATTCATATGATTATACACAAATAATTTTGTACATGTTATTGTGAGCAGAGTGGCGCAGTGGAAGCGTGCTGGGCCCATAACCCAGAGGTCCGTGGATCGAAACCACGCTCTGCTATATGAAAACACTGCACTTTTTTGTACTAATTAACTAGTTTTTCATTTTTTTTTTAATTGTATGGTTAATTTATGTTTATTCGCAAATATAATAATCAATCACAATGAATAACGTTAGTTATAAATCAAGTAACATATTTCCTTTTGCCGCCATTGCTTTCGTCATAGAATTCAAGGATGTAAATAATTTTAAATTCGAACTATGATGACAAGAAATTGTTGAGGATCGCAGGAATTATAAGAAGAAAGGGTGGAGACAAAAAAAGGTTGACAAAAAATATGATTAATTAATTATATTTTTAGATACGTATTTTTATTTAACAACACAATAATATTATAATTATATAAAATAAAAGATGAAAGAAATATTAATTAGATTTTTTTATTGCTTTGTATGACGAAACGAGCTTGCCGTTCGCCTGATGGTAAGCGATACGACCGCCCATAAGCAGTAGAGACATCATTCAACAACTTGAATCACAAATTATTGTTAAGTATTCCACTGCGCTCGCCATCCTAAGACACGAGATGTTAAGTCTTATTATGTCCAGTAGTTACACTGGCCACAAAGTCCTACAAACCGGAACACAACAGTGACTACACACTAATAGTTAGCGGCAGAAATAGACATTGCAGTAGTACCTAAGCGGATTCTCACATAATATGAGAGACCTACCACCAGTAACATTTACATAACAATTTACTCAGAATTCTTTAACAAGGCCTTAGCATTTCATAGATAATAATTAATAGTCAATGCACAGTTGACCTACTGCCCTCGCATTGACTGCAACAAAGCTAAACTGGCTACAATGTCCTTCAAGCCGGAACACAACCGTGACTCCACACTGCTGTTTGGCGACAGAAATAGACAATGCGGGTGATACCTACCCAGACGGACTCTCACATATGTGAGACCTACCACCAGTCAAACATTTTATAACATGTTAATACGTCGCGTACAGCGTCATCCGTAGGTTTTCATACAATGTTCTAATGACACAATCTTACATTTTTACACAAGCTGTAACATTACAAACATTGTGCGGCAATCGCAGTGAGTGTGCGTTACTCGTAGTTTATTATTCATTTAGCAGGCACTTTGTGGTTCCACTTTAGTTCCAGTTTTTACGACGCTTCCATAGTCTTTGTAGCCATCTATTAGCTATGTGTTTAGGAGTTTTTGTGTTTATGGATATTAATATTTTTAAAATATTTTTGTACTTAATATCTGGGTATATCCATTGCACATAAATATCAGTCACGGAGATAATTAATTTATGCAACAAATTACAACTACTTTTATCAAATTATTTTTATAAATAATGTCTGGGCATTCCCTAATATATTTTAATACAGATTTTTTTTAATTAATGGCGGTATAGTCACTTTCTAGACATAACTACTACGAATAAATCGGCTCGTCATCATTATCATATTATACCTACAGTTGATATCAGTTAAAACAAATAGAAATGTTAAGACGTACAGAATGATAAAATTATCTAAGCGTACATTTCAAACAAGCAGTTATGTATACATTTTAATCTTTGCCGGCTTGGCTGTGGCCACTAAATCTAGTTAGCGGTAACTTGTGTGTCCAGCGCTGAGCGCCCATGTTGCAATTGTTACACAACATTATTTTTAGTATATTACAAACCCGAAATTAGTTTTTCGAGAATCAGTAGCACAATCCATTGTATAAATATTTGACATATATTATATTTTATCCAAAAAACATTAATATTAAGCTTGCGCATGTTGGTCGCTCCTTGATACCTACTACTACAGCCGACCGTTAGAAGCACACCCTTCCCCACCCCGCGGCCCCGCACACGTCCCGCTCGTTCCTCACGGCGGCGCGGGCGGTGTGCTTGATCTATCAATTCCGCGTGAGTTTTCATTCTTATAAATATTTTTATATGTGATATTTTATACCAAAATCTTATTTGAATGTTTCGGATTTATGGTATACAAAAATAATCATGTACATGTCCTGTCTACTTCACTATGTTAAACTTTATGATATGGAAAATGAAAGAGATAATTGTATAACTTTAGGCCTATAATTGTTTTAGTAGAGATGGTAACTCGTATCTATGCAAGTATCTGGGTAGGTACTAATAACAGGTTTTTTTTATATGTGCACAGAAAAGTGACCCCACAGCTCCTGATGGTAAGTCGAGTGGGATCCAATAGAATGTGGATTGACGAGAGATGAATATCCTTAGGCGGTCAACACTATCGTGAAATAGCAAAACCAAAAAAAATACTTCATACTGTCTCTATATTGTGCATGTTTTTAATGCTAGATTTTTTTTCTGTAAATATGCTATTTTTGTATTAATATCTAAGGACGCTGTGATATCTCGTCCCACGAATATTTAAAATAAGAACGACTATCAATTGGTAATAACTTTTGGAACACAAATTTGGTCCCGATTTCCAGTCTATAACTTACTACTGTTTAATATCTGGATACTGCAAATATTTCTAGGCGATGGTGTCCATGACTACCAACTTGTTCCTTTGCCATCCTAAAAATAAACCAAGAACCGAAAATAAACGTAAATCCAACGAAACACGTTTAAACAATTAAAAAAGGCAAAAAGTATAATTCACAAACGACCGTTTTTCTTTAGGCCATAGTTAATCCGAACGGGCCGCGAATCCGCAGTTATTCAGCCTAAACAAAAGTATGGTTCGTCGACGTAATTACTCGTAAATTAAAAAAATGAATAAAGTATCCCGTTATCTGGGATATTACCGAGGTTTTTAACTCAAAATTGTTATCTCTTGGCGAAACTGCGTAAGTTTGGAATTGTTTGAGAAAAGATTTTTAAGTATCGGATTTCTATTAAAGGCCGACCGTGAGGCAGATAATAATATTAAAAACTAGTTATACACTGTAGTCGTAAGGACTCAGGTTCGATTCCTCAGTATCAGCCCGGAGTATGGAATTTGTGCCCGATATGGCAAAAAGCTCATCCCCCAATTATCATCATGGAACGGAATACACACGGCGGAAAGTGGGTATATCAGTTACGCCTCTGTCTACTTCTTCAGGGTTGGCTTCAGGTTTTGGGTAGTTTTCTGTCTCTTCCTGACTAGTCTTCACACATGATGATGGGGTCAGCTTTCTTCACATTTTTCTACATACATAGTTCTCTATACTACGTAAAACATTCGTGTCTTTAGGACATACTCGTGGGTCTGTGCTATGTCTTCAAGCGGGCTATTACTTAAGCGCATGACATGTCTCATATATCTGTCCCATACAGAGTTCTAAGATGGCTGGCACATGCGTCTTATTGCACGGGTGCTGCTTGTGTGGACTGTTCTGCCCGTCTCGCTTACAATTTCTAAGTATTAGGGGTATTATAAGAATTTATTTATATTTATTTATTTTAGTAAGGTTCACCAACAGTGCATACATTTCTTATTTCTTATATAAAGTACTAAAATCACATTCTGATAAGGAGTACAAAACACCTACAAATTATGTGCAATACTAATATTTTATGATAAAAAAAAAATACAAATTAAAACCAAATCCAAAATTTGCAAATTACAAATCCATTATATTTCATGATCCCTGAGAGGGTTGTGCACTCGTATAGAAATGAAAATTTCATTTAGTACCTATTTTGCGAGCATATTAATGAACTGCTCTAAACATCTATAAAAAACTTATTGTATTTTTTCTCTGTATCATGTGCTGTAGTTTATACCTTAAACTGATTTTGAAAAGAGCAACACCAGAGTTTCTTGCCCGTTCTTCTCTGGTGAGAACTGCTTTCCGAACTGTTAGTATAGTTTATATTGGCGGAATCTAAATAATGTATAACGTTTACAGGTTCTAAATAAATGATTTAACACTAATAATTATGAATGAATCAACTATATTTACTAAGCATAGAACGTTTCAAACTAACATATGTTTTTACAAAATACAAAACGTTAATAAGGTAGATGCTAAACAAAGACTTATCAAGAAGTGAAATATCTCTATAAGTTATAATTTCATAAATATTAAACTCGGGGGAGGGGAACGTCTGTACCTTGGGCTTTCTGCTTGTGATTACGAATTTTGGCTGCATTCGTCTGCTTTGTGATGGTTACTTTGACTACTGTTGGGGTGTGGCACCTTTTAGAGCGATTTATTAATTACATTATTTTCAAACCAGCGTAGTGTACTAAGGTTAAACCTTTTAATAAAGAGGTGATGGGGCCCAGCAGTGGGATAGTATAAGGAGCTGATATCTATAGGATTCATAAAATCTAATGGAAAAATCTGACGATATTAATTATTATTAATTTGATTCAGCATCCAGATAGATGCATGATGGTGTAATTTTATTTTGTTTTTTTCATAGGCGTCGGCAATATATATATGTAATACAGGGCTGATATTATATTATTTATAATATATAACGCCCTGAAAATATATAATAGAGAGCTGTAGTATATAAGGTACTGGCAGTACGTACGCGATTGAAGGTGATAGGTATCCCAAGATACAGAGATGGCCTAGTTTGGACACCCCTAAAAATATGTATTATTTATTTATATTTATTGAATTTTTTATTTTATACATGTATAAGAGTAGAAGACATAGTATATAAATCCACTTATAATAAAATTGTTAACTCAGATGTACCAATTATTGTTAAAGTAATCCTTAATGTTATTATTTCCGTATTCTTTTTGTTGCAAAAATGTTATTATTATTATTGAAGCAAATAATATAGCGTAAAAGCAAATAAATTACACGAAGGTGCTTAGGTCTGAAGGTCGTCGCGTCGGAATTTCATAAATATTCACAATTTTAATTTGTGTCAACTGATTTCGCTCTAACAGGGGCCAAGCTGTATTATTTTGTTATGACCGCAGCACAGCACGGCGGGTGCGTGATTAAACACAGTATGCCCATCCTCTGCCATTCGTTGCATTATTGCATTTTGAAGCAGATAAATATGCCATTTATAGTGGTTTTGTTACTGCTTCTGTTATAACAAAAATATTTTAAAGTGGATTTATTAGAAATATTTCTTCATTTTCAGAAGTTGAAATGTTCTAGATGGGGGGAAATTCTGGACACTTAACATGTTTTATTAATTGTTCGTGAAAATTAAAAAATCATGTTAAAACAACAAATGGCAAATACCGTAAGGTGGTAACCACCGATGGTAAGCTTGATGGCAGGAAGAGACATTGCCTAGCTGGACAAATGATCGCATACGGGAGAGCTAATAAATCGGATCTAATATTTGTAAGAGCACTTGAAAACGGTTTGACCGATTTAGCTGATTATTTTTTGTAATATTCGTTATAATTTTTACGAACATTATAGTGAAAAAGACATGGTTTATACGAAGAAAAAAATCAGTGGGATAAAGTAGAAAAATAAGAAATTTGAATGTTTTTTTTTTCTTATGAAAATCTATTCTCGTACACATTGATCTTTGAAACAACTTAACCAATTTCAATGACTATGAGTGTGGTTAATTCCAACTTAATTAAAAATAGTTTTAGACCCGATAAGTCTAGTTTTCGAAGTCTAAACGATGGAAGTTTGTTGCAGTTTTCGAGTTCTAAAACGGTGAAAGTTTCCATTAAATGCAGTCTATAGCAAGACAACGTGTGCTGAGCCATGAGTATGTAATAAAAATAAATGCTGTATAGGTATTCTGGGAGCGCTACCAGGGTATTGCATCACAAAGGTGTGAATATCACAATGGGGATCGGATATGATCCGTGTGCGCCGCCAATGCGCCGTGCGCCGTCAATCAGATTAGAGTCCATCAGCCTCCGCTGAATCTCAATTAATATTGCAACACTAGGTACTGCATGCGAATTGGTTCGGGGATATGTTATAGTCTACTGAGTTGGTTTAATTATCTACATTATCATAATGTCTTTGGGCTGTAAATAGAGAAATAGTCAGCTGTATGTCGCAGATCTGGACAGATCAGAAAAATCTAAAATTCCAATTTAAATTTGTTGTGATCGGTTCGGAAAGGGATGCGGGAAGTGCACGTGTCATGACACAAAATTATTTAAAGTAATTGTTTTGATAAATGCAGAAGTAAAATTTAATAAATATGTTATTAAGTATTTTGTCGTAACCATATTTCATAATAAGTTTTGCTAGCGGGTCCACCTGCATGATAGAGTTTTTCGGGATAAAAGTCCCGTGATAGAAAGTAGTCTATGTCCTTTCCAATGTCTCAAACTATCCCATACCGTTGATGTATACATAATGTACTAGGTAAAGTAATCGGTAGAATGTCAATGCTCCGTACTAAATCTCATCGAAATTCGGAAGTTTTTGAGTTTATCGCGTTCAAACACAGTCACATGCGGCGAGGGTCTTAGTTTTACAATATATTTTTTAGATTTTTTAAAGAGGAACAATTCCGGCATACATAATTGTTGCGAAATTCTAGCCATTTATACGCACGCAACTTAAGCTCTCAAAAGTAAAATTTTCCCATTTTGGCATATTTTCCTTGATGCTCTGTTCCTATTTGGTTTTAATCCTGTGAAAATATATATAGCGGGATTTTATCCCGAAAAAATCTTTCATGCCAACGTAGTCGCCAGAAAAAGCTAGTAGTATATATAGATAAGGACCAAATGACAAAAATAAATTTTACTGGTAGTAGGTCTCTCATATGTGAGAGTCTGCCTGGGTAGGTACCACCGCAATGTCTATTTCTGTCAAGCAGCAGTGTGTAGACGCTGTTGTGTTCCGGTTTGAAGGACATTGTAGCCAGTGTAACTACTGGACATGATGAGACTTAACATCTCACGTCTCAGGCTGGCGAGCGCAGTGGAATACCAAACAATACTTGGTAATTATAAGGTGTTGGATGGTGTTTCTACTGTTTATGGGCGGTCGTATCGCTTACCATTAGGCGAACGGCAAGTCCGTCCCGTCATTCAAAGCAATAAACAAAAAAATACAATCCCATTATAATTTTTCAGTTCAGTTTATTTCGTGCACCTTTCCTGTCTTTAATCAACGCCTACACATTGTAAGTTAATGATACATACATTAACTAATATCGTGATTTGATTACCCAATGATTAGATATTAGATAATAGTCAAGACATTGTTGTATTGAATTAATAATGGGATTCTAGTTTATTATTTTTGTATAATTAATTATTTAAGTCATTAATTGAATGAGTAGCCCATTGTTTACACATTAATTTAATTGTATGTTAAAAATATATTTTTTATAACTGCATTTTGTGCCAATCATAAATTTTTTATCTTTCTTTATATGAATAAAGAGCGTAGTTCGTTTGAAGATAAGTAACTGCTATTAAAAATACCACCGAATGAATTGAATTTAAAATTGTAAGTCCTTCTGAGCCGAATTTTGACCACGGCAGTCAATCTCTACGGAGGAGAAATAATAAATAATAAGTATTGCATGCCTCAGTGTTGCGTTATGATTGTGACACATTGAAGTGAGATGAAATTCATCTTTTTACTTTGTCATATAGTATATCTATCATCATTTTGAATTTAATAATAATCTTCAATAATTTCTTTGATAGGCCCAAAAGAAGCACGAAGACTTTCTCACGGCTTTTTATCTTGAACATACAGCATTTTTATGAATCCCGATACGTACTATATTAAGAGACAGACAGACCAACACGTAATATCAGTATTAGTAGGGAAACAGTTTACCTGCCGAATAGAATTATTCACGTAAGCAATGTCTGAACGCCGCACGTCGCGCTTGTTCGCACCCTGTCAGTGTTGCCAGGTATCTCTTCGTAATACCCTAAAATAAGATTTTAGAGGACAAATCTCCTCAAAAATTATTATAGTTAGCGACCAAAAAAAGCATTTGATTTTATATTGAAAATAATTTTTAGACAACTGATGTATTTTGCTTGAAACTGAGTTAATTTTTGCCAAAACTTATACCAAGCATTGTTCACTCAATATTTCTTTCTTTGGTCTTAAAAACTGCCTCGTTAGCGTAGATGAATAACGGAATGCTGTGCTGAGGTCACGGGTTCGATCACCGGGTAGAGCGAAATGATACTGGTTTTTTCCAGTCACTATCAGCCCTGATATTAGCATCATTCCTGTGACTGGAATTTGTGCCTGATATGGCAATAATCTCCTATCATATCATAGAACGGAATAGACGGAAATTGGATGCACTTATTGCGCTTTTGCTTACCCCTCTGAAAGCGTGTGAAGTCTAATAATCCGCATTAGGCCAGCGTGGTGGATTAAAGCCTAATCCCTCTCAGTGGTAGAGGAGGCCTGTGCTCAGCAGTGGGACAGTATATAATACAGGGCTGATATTATTATTATTACCCCTCCGAGGATAAAAGGTGTGAGTGTGTGTATGTGGTCTTAAATTCTCTCCAATTTGGGGGGAATACTTCCGACCTGGCATCACTACTCTATCGATTATATTGTATTAAACTACCGCGGTAATATGGACGTAAATATACGTTGCTATTATAGTGGTTGTGAATGCATAGGATTGTATTTTCGGTTTACACCCTAGTTTTTAGTTACTCAAAATATAAAATCTGCTGCCGTTACTAAATACTCGTACATATGTACAAAAAAAAAAAATCTTAAAAAAGGGAATTTTTGATCGCTTTTATCCTGTACAATTAATAGAATTGCGTTACTGGGTAATAAGGTCGAAATTTCTGTAAAAAGCCGGCATAATTATGTTGACTGTCGAGGTTATCACTCGTCAGTCGACACTATATGGATCCCACTTCGCTTACCATCAGTTGTAGTAGGTCACTGCCCATATATGAAAAAAAAATCATTTAAATTAAATGCGGAGTTCAAGAAAATATCTCGAAGCTTTTCCCTGGACCTATTTTAACGTGTTTGTTAAAAAATAACTACCCTGTATTCATTATTAATATTGTTTAAAACCCCCAAACCCGCAATGTGTAATATTTTCTGCATAATTGCTTACGCTGTGGTCTCGTTGGTAACTCTATTAAAAAACCCGTCCCCTGTAAGTACAATGTAAATTTTTGATCGTGTTATTTTATTTTGCTACACTATCATGAATACAACATATTGTAAGGCCGTGTTCACACAAAAATAGTATAATCGTGGGAATTGCATTCGCGACAGTAGGATTGTATTTTCGACCTAATAATGTTTTCTAATGGGTTACACTGCACCTGATGGTAAATGGAGTGGGGTCCAATAGAATGTAAACTGACGAGAGATACCCATTGGAAGTCGACAATTATATCGGTTTGAACCGGATATATGCAGGATATACTTATGTGTGCCACTTAATACCCTGGTAACTGTTTCTAATCAGCTAAATTATTTATTTTCAGTATGAGCAAAGAAAATAATATGATGATTTATATTTAAGAGACCGTTAAGAAGGATAACATCTTATATTTTAGGGTGCCAACCACATATTTAAGAGGCAAATAGTACTTTATAATTCGAAGTTTTGTATGGAGTTCCTATAGTTTAAGGACGCATCGCTTACCGAGCAGCAAGCTCGTCTCGTCATTTAAAAACATTCCAAATAATAAACGTATAAGTAAACGGGCCCTAACGGCAACTCTTGCTATATATTATCACGAATCACCCTTTTTGTCAACTGGACATGTTGGGGTTTTTGGACCCTGTATGATTTATAATTTCACCAGCCCGACCTATTGGGTTTGTTTTTTATGCCCGTGATAAAATGTTTCGGTTGCAAGCGATTTTCCGTAATGTTTGGCATATTTTTACGTGATTAAGGGCTTTATTAATAAAAATTTACGATTACTGGTGGTACGTCTTTCATATGTGAGAGTCCGCCTGGGTAGGTACAACCGCAATGTTTATTACTGCCACCAAGAAGTGTGTAGTCACTGTTGTGTTCTGGTTTGAAAGATATTGTAGCCAACTACTGGATTTAATAAGACAACATGTCATGTCTCAGGATGGCGCGCGCAGTAGAATACCAGACAATACTTTGTAATTTAAGGTGTTGAATGGTGTTTGTACTGTTTATGGGCGGTTATATCGCTTACTATCAAGCGAACGGGAAACTCGTCTCGTCATTGCAAGCAATAAAAAAATGGACTATTTTGCCAAAAGGTGTTGATCTCATGCAGGCTGTCGGACGTATATTAAGATAACACTTTTCTTTAATGTGCTTAAAAATATCATGTTTAAACTTACTTGTGTGGTGAATATTATGCACCTAAGTCATTAACCTTTTTTATATTTAAAGGGTTTAGACCTTTCTCAACCAACATAAAATTGTAATAATAATAAATATGTTGCGACAACCCTAAAATCAGAGTGGGTTGAGCGGGATCTGCGAGATGTGATAGAGATTAAATCTTTAAGGCGATACCTCAAGGTCCATTTTCATACATTTTGTTTCACCTTTAATCTGGGTAACTAAACAAGTATTGGCAAGTAAAGAATTTAAATTCACGTCTAGTTAGTGATTAGTTCTCGCAGTTGAAAGAAAAACGTAAAAATAATTAATAATCATGGATATTTCGGCCTTTAAAATTTAATGACGAAATTTTAAAGGCAGAAATATCCATGATTATTAATTATTTTTACGTTTTTCTTTCAACTGCGAGAACTAATCACTAACTAGACGTGAATTTAAATTCTTTACTTGCCAATACTTGTTTAGTTACCCAGATTAAAGGTGAAACAAAATGTATGAAAATGGACCTTGAGGTATCGCCTTAATTTAAAGAAATATGTATGTAGTTACCGCTGCGTTCTAGTCTTAACAAAATAAAAACTTCATCTAATTCGTTATAAATATGAAAACCAGATTTTCCAAAACATTTCCTCAAAGAAAATATTAAAGGAAATCCATTCTTTTATGCAGCGTTAAATTCGATACGCCGAAACCTTCGTTCCAGTTTTAGTGAGCTTTAAAGTATATTAAAAGCTCAATGTGATTAAAGCAAGGCAGTAATTAAAATTATGGCGCCGGCTTCAGCTACATTGTCGGATTATTTACAAAGTTTGTAGCATTACGGTACTCAGTTAATAGTCTCTTAGGGACATTAGCTTCAGAGATATTTCGACGCAAATATTGTATTCTTATTTTATTCGAATTTAAAAAGTCTGGGATTTGTGATCGATGTGGCGGTAATCTCGCTTCCTATCACATCATGGGACGGAACACGTGGTGAAAAGTGGGTGCACTAGTTGCGCCTCTGCCAGACCTTAGGGGATGTAAGGCGTGAGGACGCAATACACACGGAAAAGTCTGTAATTTTTGCTCGATGTGGCGGTAAGCTCGCTTCCTGTCACATCATGGGAAGAAACACGTGGTGAGAAGTGGGTACACCAGTCGCGCCACTACCTACCCCATAGGAAAAAAATGTGTTTGTGTGAACTTTTACGTAGATGTAGCCATTAGCAAAATTATAGCTAACTGTTACACACTTTGTTGCCAATTTAAATCGCTGAACGTTCTCTTTAAGATTACGTGAAGTGGAACAATTAACTTGACTCATTAAATCTTGGTTTTATTTAGTAACTATGCTAGAGATTTTGTTTGGATGGAATTTTACATTAGCACTTTTAAAGATTTGGGCTTTTGTTGATAATTTATTTAATTGGTATGTTTTGTCTATTAACTGTTGGTGTACCATTTAATAAATAAATAAATGGGTTAATATAATCGCTGTATATGTTTTGTCAAAACGTTAAGTTCCAAAATAAATAGAGTCCATTTTTGAGTATTATTGAGAGCTATATCGAAGTTGGATAAGGGTTTTACATATTTTTTTTTCAATTGGCTTCGACTACATACGTACTGGCGTTTGACGAGTTTAATAAAACTACATTTTAAAGTAATAAGTTTATATTAAATAATATATTTTAAGTTCTTGACAATAAAGGGCATGTTAGATTTATTTACCTTCAATTTCATTTAGCTCTATATACTGTCTCACTCAGCAGTAATGGAGGTCCGTATGCAACAATATACAGGTCTCCTTTACTACTGAGAACGTTTAGCCCTTAGTTAAACACGCTGGCCTAGTATGTGTAGGCAGTAGGTGTCAGCAAAAAATTCAAATGTTATATACTTATTATTAATTCCTTAAGAGTGCGTTCACATCTAACGAATGTGATTCACGCGCGCCGCGAGCGTGCTTTTACTGCAAGTGTGCGCTTTCATTCAGAATTACTTTCCTTTAAGCCATCTAATCACGTGACACATCTGCTCAAAAGTATTTTATGTCATTCGTAATTTGTCGTGGCATTTTATTAGTTAAAAACACACACAGACACACACTTCACGGCTTTATCTCCGAAGGGGTACGCAGAAGTGCAAGGCACCCACTTTTCCAAATGTCGTCCCATGATGTGATAGGGGGCGCTATTGTCATAACGGGCATGAATTCCAGATTCTGTGCTGATAGTGAGCAGGTAAACTCAAATATAAATTTCCCGATTCTGGATTCAAACCCGGGACCTCAGAACAGTGGTCGTTCGCACACAATGCAACTACTCCACCGAGACAATGGTTACTTAATATAATTCACTATACTACATATATACACTATTTGTTCACATTTTTGACTTAATGTAGATGAAAACACAACACATGTGTTGAACGTATTAAAAAAATAACACTTACAGAAACAGGTGTTCCAAATTTGAAATTAATCTGCGTTATTATTTGCACTGCTCGGAGGTGCCTTTGATCTCATTCAGACTGTATCATGTAATACCAGAATATTAAATTTTACACGATTAATGTAAACAGATTGGAATTAATTCGTTTTCTATAAAGGAAGATTAGCAGTTACTTGATCCAAAAGCCTCATTTAGTCGAAGCAATTATTGCTCGCAATAATCGCACTTAATATTTGCAAAAAAAAAGTTGACCTGTCTGAATGTGCGCAATGGAAAACAATTCTTGCCTGCGTTAATGTATATGAGTTTCCACAGATATTCTAAAGATGATTATTGCCAGCAATAATTGCGAACAAATATTGCTATTAATAATTGCTTCGTCTTAATACGGCTTTAATTTGCATAGTATATACTCATTTTATATGAATTACAAAATAACGCAATATTATGAATATTTTTGTTTGACAGCCTACATGGTTTTCAAACACGCATTCCATTTTCAAAATCTAATTAAATTATTAAAAATAGAAATTAAACAGCCAGTTATGAAACCTTCGAAAGTAAAAACATTGGAATCGCATTCCTCCCTAATGAATAGTGACAGATGACGTATTAAAAATACTGCATTGCCATTGGATAATAATCCGAAGTGACGGTTGACATGAAAAAATATTGAATCGCATTGGTTATTAAATCGACTTGACTTTGGACACGTCATAATATTCAAATGTGATTGGTGAATGATTGACTGTATGATAGATCTGAGTATATTAGCCTGTGAATTTTCTTTGAGAGCTCTGGGTGTTTAATATAATAAATAATATCAGCCCTGTATTATATACTGTCCCACTGTTAGGCACGAGATGGATGCGAGAGGCAGAGATGGATTAGGCCTTAGTCCACCACGCTGGCCTAGTGCGGATTGGTATACTTCACACACCTTCGATAATTCCTAGAGACAATTTCTTAGATGTGCAGGTTTCCTCACGATGTTTTCCTTCACCGTTAAAGCAAGCGATAATTCACAAAGAATACACACATAATTTTTTAGAAAAGTCACAGGTGTGTGCCCTTGGGATTTGAACCTGCGGACATTCGTCTCGGCAGTCCGTTCCACAACCAACTACTCTATCGTACACCACTTCTGGGTGTTTAATTGCTTATATATGTGTAGGGCACGTGTTAGGGAGCATTCTGCGGCGACGTCGGGCGATTCCATTCTATCCGGGGCTATTGTCGGAGATATGCGAGACCGCTAGTTAGTTGAATTTACGTTACTATTGAAATTGTGGTACGGTGCAGTTTCATTTAAAAGAATATGTACAAATAATTTCAAGTCATAGTTTGTCGCCTGGTTTGTTTGTAGGCGGGAAGTATTCAGTTCAATTCCCAAGTTGACCCTTTGTGAAGAATAACAATTACCCAAACTATAAATCGAAATCAAAAGCTCTTAGTCCGCAATACGCTACTTCAAACTAAGTAACTTCTTTATCAATACACAATATTTAAAATTGTCGGGTAATACGGCCCGGTCGATGGCACATAAAGGCGTGCGCACACGTGACGCGTGTAAAACTCCACTTTACGAGTTCCTCCGAGGTTTTTACAAGTGGAGATAAAATTTATGGTCGTAGATGGGATGTGAGGATTTTTCAATGTGCTTTAAACGGCGCGTGTCGCTTTTGGAATTAAAATGGCGCGTGTTAAGGGTATTAGAGTGGTGTGTTGTTTACACGTTATAGTGTGAAGGTAACTGTGTTACTAGTTTGACAAAATGAATATGGTTTTAAAGCCATGCTGTAGTTATTTTCGTTTATAATATACTTTTAGGATTACTATATTTTTGTGAGGGTATTTGGGCCACCTTTTTCTATAAAAACACTAAGCGTTTGACAGACCTAGGAATGGACATTGAAATATTTGTGGAAGTATATATATAGTCAGTGATATTTCTTATTATTTTTATCAAAATTGCTTCAGTTCCTAACAATATATATAGTGGAATGGAGTGCACCATTTCATATGACAATGGGTCTTTTTTTTTAGGAAATGAAAATGATTTAATTGTTCCTTATTCCAAATGCCATTACGATTAAAGTCCGGGTTATTCGTTCTTTTATATAAAAGAATTAATAATAATAATAATATAATAATATCAGCCCTGTATTATATACTTGCCCACTGCTGAGCACGGGCCACCTCTACTACTGAGAGGGATTAGGCCTTAGTCCACCACGCTGGCCTAGTGCGGATTGATAGACTTCACACACCTTCGAAATTCCTATAGAGAACTTCTCAGATGTGCAGGTTTCCTCACGATGTTTTCCTTCACCGTTAAAGCGAACGATAAATTCACAAAGAATACACACATGATTTTTTAGAAAAGTCAGAGGTGTGTGCCCTTGGGATTTGAACCTGCGGTCATTCGTCTTTGCAGTCCGTTCCACACCCAACTAGGCTATCGCCGCTTTTTGAAAAGAATTAAGCCCGTCAGATATTGTCATGGTAAATTTTCACCAGTATCCATAAAGGTCAATATTGCTTGAGCGCTTCTGGCCTTATTGCAAACACATAAAAAATGATTTCACAGAAAACTATAAGCTCTTATTTATAAACTTATAAGAAAGCTCACCAAAGCACATTAGTTGAAAGCACTAACACCTCTTTTACGACCCTCCAGGCAACAATCGAGCAATGATTCTGAATTTCTGTTACCACTTAGCGATAAGTCCGCATTCGCCTTAAGTGTCGATTACGTACAATATTATTGAGTAACCAAAAAAGGCCAAACGCAAATATCGTGTTTGCACGTCAGGGTGTTGCGTGCGAGCTTTTGTTGTTGTGAGTACACTGTCGGCCATTAATAATGGCTGACATTTTTGATTTAGTACTTAAATGGGTTGTCTACATTGAACTGAAATGGGTATTGTCGATTTTGATTTTGTACGTAATCATTTTGTAGATAAATATTTGGAAATAATAGAATAGTTATTTAACTATTCTATTCTCCAAACATTTGTTTGGAGTCCTTCTAGACCTTTTTACAAAGAATGTGTCTCACAGTAAACTCTGGAGATAATATATATCCGGTTGCAATAACGGCCGGCATAATTGTGTCGACTGCCGAAGGATAATCATCTACCGACGCTCTACGAAGTCTGCAGTCGCTGAACATTCTGAAGGAGGCTCCAATCATTATTTGCGATTAGACAAGCCACAAATCCTTGCCAAAGAACACCGATTCCTGCCTAGGATGATTCGCGAGGCTATTGAAATTAAAAACACCCAAATTTCAATAGGGAAGATGGTTGGAAGCTTGCACAAGCCTGGGATCCTGTTCTACATTTAATTAAATCGGATCCCAAAAGACCGGCTGCCAGACCTCAAGACACTGTGAGCTCATTCTGCGTAGATCGGACCGCCAACAGATAAAAATTTTAAAAAGTTGTATATTTGAAAAATGTAGGTAGATATTGTAACTTTGACTTTACGGATGAACAACACCTCAGTCCCCCCGTGACCATGAAGGCTGCAAAGTCTTCGAAACGTCGGGAGAAAATAATAATTTAAAAAACCGCGATAAAATCCGTTTAAATAGTTTTTAGTTTTTATTTCAATGTCTAACATTCGCGTAAACATAAGAAATCGTTAATCATCTATTGTCAGGTGAAATTTTATAAGCTCCACTCCACATTATGTGAACTGGGGTCCTTTGCCGTGCAAATATAAAAAAAGACTTTATTTAGCACTTATTTTATGTGTTCAAATTCAAATTTAATCTCAATTTATTCAACAGTTTTTGTGTATACTTCTAAAATATAAATATCAGGAGGAATATTTACATTTATAGTATACCAGCAATTGCTCACGGCTTCGTCCGCGTGAGAGACTTAAGGATGAAATCCCGCAATATATTTTCTTGGGATAAAAAGGCCTATGTTCTTCCTAGGATGTCAAAGTATCTTCATACCGTATACCACAGAAATCTGTTCAGTAATTTTTAGGTTTATCGCGTTCAGATTATTTTTTAAAGGTCTCAAAAGTATATTTGAAATGGAGCTATTGGAAGAGAATCGGCCAAATCAGTGCCACGTGTAGACATGAGTGACAGAGACAATGCTCTACGAAATAGAAGCTATCTCTATCTAAAGCGAAGGCATGATTCACTGCCGGACACTGTATCTCTATCTATAGATCTATGCGTAGTAACTGAGTTCTAGGCAAATATATGGCCTGCAATGTACACCGTCCGTTAGGATATAGATTTTTATAACACAGCAAGAAGTGGCAGGGCGTGTAGCACTCGCAGTAATGCAGAATTAATGGTCCGCCTACGGTTCCAAATTAGATTGGCCCGGCCCGAACCCGGATCCTACCTAACTGCGTACATAGAGTTTTTGTTACTGTTTACGACAAGATTAGGTAACTAGAATGCTAAAGTTACATGGTTAGTATAAGAAAGCGATATTTTTTATTGAATGATTAACTTTTACTCGCGGCTTTGTCCGTGTGAAAAAGATTTTTCGGGATAAAAAGTAGCCTATGTCCTTCCCAGGGTCTCAAAGTAATTCCAGTCCAAATTTCATCGAAATCGGTTCAGTAATTTAGCCATGAAGACGTATCAAACAGATTTACTTTCGAATATTTCAAGAGAAAGGCAAAGTCATTTGTATGAGCTAGTACGTCTGTAGTACAAAGCAGCTCCCATGATGTTGACCTTTGTAGGCCATTGTAGCCAATTTACTAGGCATTATAAACTCACATTTGTATTCAAAAACAATACTATGAGGACGCACAGTGCGTCCGAAGGCATAGTGTCGGCAATTTCATAGATTTCTTTGGCTTCGTTCGGTTTCGTTTATTTGACAGCCAATTGAAGTAAAGTTGTATCTCAATACTAGCCAATCACAGCTTCCCTATGCCTAATTGCAAAGGCTGTCACGCTGAAAGCACTGAGAAACAGACTTATATTGTTTCGTACTTAACTAAGTAACGTTTATGATTACGAGTCTTAATATTTAACGTCTCATGACGAACGCAATGCAGTACTTTGTAGAGTACCAGCTTGTTGCTTCGGTGTGGGCAGTTATGTCGCTTCCAACAAGCGGTTTGTTCATGTCCTTATTCTAGAAAAAACCGCATCACAGACAAATACTTCTTTTAGCGTCGGAGGTTAAAAGAAAGCAACATGCAATGCACCCGTTCAATTCTATGAATAAAGATTTTAGATTCTCCTTTAGTTATATGTTTAACCTATACTATTATATAAAGATGATGAATTTATTTATTTGAACGCACCATTCTCAGGGACTACTAAATCAATTTTTTTTAATTAATAGGAAGCTACATTCCTCTTGAGTGCTATAAGCTACTTTTTACCCCAATTTTTTTAGTCACACAGGCGAAGTCGCAGGCAAAACTAGTGCTTAAAATATTCATATATAATATACAATACAGGATGTAATGAGACAGTTCTGGAGCTAATCTCATATCGGTATAATCAGGGCCCAGATAATTAACAAGCCGCCTACACGGTAAAAAGTGAAACAAAAACGACACAATAGAAGGGTTCCGTGTTATGATATTGGCAATGTACGCTCACGAGATTCAAGTTAGGTCACGTTCTAATGTATTTAACGTACTGGTATACTCACTTCGCCCATAATATCCGTCCCATGGTGATGGGATTGTTATAGTGCACAAATTCAAATCCTGGTCAATGAGCGTTTTAGATCTTGGGACCAACGGTACATCAAATGATAGTTTACATTTAGTATGGTGGTATATTTTCAGCTGGAACTCTCTTTCCTCATCCTAATGTGTATTATTTAGACATGGAATCCATGAAACACGGCATCAAAAACGTAAAAAGCGTTAAATTAATTAAATTTATACATAGATAAGTTATAGATCAGTCCGGTTATTTTTGAAGGAAGCCATTCAGCGGTAGCCATCGAGTTGATGATAATGCATGATAATACTTCTGTAACTTAGGTGTTGAATTTAGGTGGTGAAAGCACGGCGAGAGTCACTTGTCAGTAATCTGTCCCTAACGGCAGATGTCAACAGACTGCCTCCACCACCTGTGTGATCGAGACGTCACTCGAGTATCACCACTGCTATACATAATATCCATGTTTCTACAGCTAACATGTTTAGAACAGACTCTACACTGGAGATCATTTAACATAAGATGACCTATCTACTCGTTTATATGACCAAAAATAAAGGAACCCTTATTTTAGCTTATTTAACTAACAAAGCAATGTTTGTGCTCGTTAGAAAAAACGCTAATTCAAGCGTTTCGCCCCTATTAAAAATAAAAGCGTTTTGGCGTTTGGCGCGCCTAATCAAGAGGTGTGCTGATCCCGCGCTCTCTATCGGGGAGCGAGGGCTTGCTTGCACCTCATTTTATGATGAAAAATTAATTGAAATATTTGAGTCTAAACTCGTAAACTTACTAACAGCCAGTAACATAATCTGTAAAAGTAAAAGTAGGAGTTGCTATAACATACATAAAAATGAAGGCAAAAGTAACAGTAACTTTATCATTCATTATGGAGAAACCAAGACGCGGAATAACTACACTTGATACACGTTATTTTTTGCAATTGAAATAGGAGAGGCGTATTTCTCGTATAATGGTAAGCAATACGACCGTGCATAAACAGTAGCAACACCATCTGAAACTTTGAATTACAAATTACTGCGGGGTACTCCACAGCAGCGATAACCTAGTTGGGTGTGGGACGGACTGCCGAGACGAATGTCCGCAGGTTCGAATCCTAAGGGCATATGTGACTTTTCTAAAATTACATGTGTATTCTTTGTGAATTATCGCTTGCTTTAACGGTGAAGGAAAACATCATGAGGCACCCTCTATACCAGAAAAATTCTTTAAAGGAATTTTAGGGGTGTGTAAAGTCAACTAATGCGCCCTATGACCTGGTAGTCCCAGGCCTAATCCCTTTCAGTAGTAGGGAAGGCCCGTGCCTAGCAGTCGGACAGTATATAATACAGGGCTGATATTATTATATTGTTTTATTATATACTAGCGACCCGCCCCGGCTTCGCACGGGTGCAATGCTGATACTAAATATACTACAGAAAAACTGTGAACGTTGTATATAAAAACATAGCGGCCCGCTCTGGCTTCGCACGGGTATAACATAACAAAATAACAGATTTCTCCACTATTTAATGGATGTTATTATACATATAAACCTTCCTCTTGAATCACTCTATCTATTAAAAAAACCGCATCAAAATCCGTTGCGTAGTTTTAAAGATTTAAGCATACAAAGGGACATAGGGACAGAGAAAGCGACTTTGTTTTATACTATGTAGTGACTCCACAGCGCTCGGTACCCTGAGACATCAGATTTTATTAATAATGCCCATTAATTAAAAAAGGTTTATTTGTAAAGCAGCATAATATATAGCTTACTAGCGTGGCTGTAACTTGCTGATTGTTTTAATGATGACCTTTCACCAAGTTTCTTAACAATAATCATAACTTACCCAACCCTGTAATAAAGTATAATAAATCTAGTTATACAATCAGATACATTATAATTTCAGTTATCAGCAAAATCAATACAGGTCACCTCCATGAATAAATAAACAATATAAAGTTCGGCTAATCCGAAAGATCTTAATTAAAAAACTATTTTATTTGTTGACTTACTTCGACGTCTCGAGTTTCTTCAAAATTAATTCTGAAATCAATGAAACGAGAAATCGTGTTGGAGGTGAAATTCTACATTATATTGTGATGCCTAAACTAAACAGTGGACCAGGTCGGTCCTACATTTACAAGGTAGAGTGTAGGTAGGGTTTAAGAGGTATCCCAATTGAGGATGACTACCGTGGGTCCATTCAGGGGAATGAAAAAAAATTATGAAATTCAGGGAACTGATCTTTTTGAAGAAGCAACATAGATTTGGAAGGAGAAGGAAATTCTCTAGTATTGTCACTTGCAACAACTATCAATCTTATCTTCCTAATATTATAAATAATGCCTGTGAAAATGTCTGGATGTCAGAGGTAAACCCAGAACCCTTTAAGTTTTGGATGAAATTTGACATATAGATAGACTATTGTGGATTAATATATTGATCCCGATAATTTGCTTTTGTAGGGAATATTTGAATCTGAAATAAAACTCTTTTACGGATTTTATCGTGATTTATATATATTATTATTTTCTTCCGAAATGTTTTTCGATATTTTTACATGTTTTTTGATTGATTTTTAGGTAGATGTCGCTATATATCAGTACAGTGATTTAACAATTTTTTAGCAACAAAGGATTAGCAACAACCAATTACTTAATGATAAAAAGATAAATTCATTATTTCACTAACCCGAGGTTCTTTCTACCTCACTGTGCTTTGAAACTTTATATATGATTATAACTTAATTATTCTTGTAAATTTTAACTTTGATCATTTAAACTTTTATGAAGGTATTAAAGATGTTTATAACCACTTTACTCGTACATTTGCATACTGTATGCTCAGTGCCTTTGCGCTGCTGTCATCAGGTTACGTTTTAAGTCTAGGTAAATACTTAATCTATCTACGCCGTCTCATGAATATTTATTAAGGGTGCTTTATTATGAAGTGGTCTGTTTACCCCTCTCTCCTCGAGGTGAATGATATCGTCTATTTTGAAAGAAATATATTGTTTTTTGAATTGCGGAAGGATTGTGGTTCCAAATATTACCACGGAGGTAAAGATTGAACGAGCTTTAAAACTATGAAACAGGAAAATATACTCACGATAATCTGGCAAAGGTAATGGAGAGGTGCAACCAGTGCACCTCCTTGTCCCCATGTATATTTTGTCTTGTAACGTCATAACCTGGGCGACACTATCGCCATGACGGATGCGAATTTCTATTGAAAAATAATATCATAATATCCTTCAGTACCGTGTGTGCCAAATTTAGTTTAGATTTTTTTTCTGGAATATATTCCGATGAGGACCGAGTAATGATTATTACTTAGATAATTTCGGTGTATAGGACGCCAGAAAGAAGATAGTAGTTAAAGTTACCAATGCTACTCCCTACTTTAATATTTATTTCTTTCTCTAAAACGAAATTTAGGTTAGCAAGGAAACTTGCAGAAGTCAATTTTCACAAGCAATTTTTAGCGCGTACACAAACAGGGTAAGACTTCTGCAGATTTTGAGCTTGCAGTCGCTGATTCCTATATTCATAGAACTATTGAATTATTGCCGCTAGTGTCAACGCTGGAAGTTCATGCAATATATTGCTGTAAGAACTTGCTAGTCCAAATTGAACTTAAGGCTGTCAGTACATTTATAATTCTTGTAGATGTCACATTCATGTTATCAGGTAACCCACTTGTTAGTTTCCCTGGCTAGTTATAAAAAAGGTTATATCCCTAATGTGTTTACTACCTCGTAACCGGGTCCCACGGGAACTAGCCTCGATTCTCACAGAAGGTATCATAATCCAACGTCGAATCCTTTCGTGCAGTAACATGAATTTCTATTATATTTTCGTAATCTCCCAATACAGGTTACATTTTGTTGTTTATTTTCGTATAGTGGTTCGATATGAATTATGGAACGTGGAATGGAATATACTAGTTGTAGACCAAGTTAATAAGTTTGTAGCTGTAAAATTTGTCTTAGCAGCAATTAAGTTTAATATTTATTTATTTTACATCGATATATATATATATATATATATATATATATATATATATATATATATATATATTATGTAATACGTATTAGATTTGGCGTTCCGAACATTTACTGTGTTCAACTGAATTGAACTGTCATCCCTTCAAACTGATTGTAATATGGTGTTAATATTGATGCTTGTGATTGTGTACAGAGTGGCGCTCATAACATAAAAACACGAGTCTAAGTGTAAACCTGGATTTGAATAAAAATATTAGTCAAATAAGCAAAATTATTTGTAGTTCAAATGAATAAATAGGTTATAACGAGACGTTTTGGTTGCCATTTTAGTTCAGATTTTGAACAAATAGTTTATATGGACGTTCGTGTCTATAGAATATACGTCAATTACACTTTGTATACATAAATTTATAAACGCGGATTTAATGCTGAGGGAATTCACTACCAGTCAACTTGTATTTATTGTCTCATGACGAGTGTATTTCAGTGGTCGTAGATAAGACGCATATTTACAATCGCTAATAGAAAACTAAAAGTTACATTTCAATCGATAAGACTATCACGTGGATGTGTCTTTCATATGTAATTTTAATTATACATACATACATAACATCACGCATTTTATCCCCGAAGGGGTATGCAGAGGCGCAACTAGGGCACCCACTTTTCGCCATATATGTTCCGTCCCATAATAAGGGGGCGTCCAATAATAGGGGGCGAGCCTATCGCCATATCGGGCACACATTCCAGACTCTGATACTGAGCAGAAAAACCCAAATATCACTTTGCCCGACCCGGGATTCGAACCCAGGACCTCAGAGCGCTATTGTACCGGACATGCAATACAACTACGCCACCGAGGCAGTCAATTTTAATTATATGTTTTTTTAATACGTGTAGGGAAAGAGACCTCCTGCACCTTATGGTAACTGGAGGTTCAATAGAATGTCGACTGATGACAGATGATTTCTCTTTGGCAATCGACACAATTATGCCGGCCTGTTGAAACCGGATATGCACAGGCTAACCCTGGGACGCAACATACTTACGTGGGCCACTATGGCGGGTTTTAACACTTTGTGTAGATTGGTCCGCTAGGGCTATGGCTCCTGTACTTTGCAAACCAATACAACTCTAAAAAAAACTATAACTTATTAATAATAATATTATCGCCAAGCTGCATCACGTAATTGTGTTCCCGAAGGATTTTGTTGCCAATGTTATTAGAATAAGACTTAGAATCTAATGGCTCATGACAGGAATAGATCTACCATCTCTCCATAATCTTTCATAGGTTATGTAGTCAGTCAGCCTTTCAATTAGGCAAGCTTTTTCATTCAGTTATATCAATTCTAGATTGTTCATATCTAAGAGTTTTATTAAATTCATATGCATCGACTCAATTAACCCGATATTTTTGTTGTTAGAAATGCTCTCAAGATTCTTAGGGGCATAATCGTTATTCAATTCGAGAGGTCCCACGTTACCAGCTTGAGAGGTGCTTATAAGCACGCTACGTGGTTCGAGAGTGCTTGAAGGTACGGTATTAGTATTGAGAAGCATCGTGCGCCTTATGTGTGAATATTTTAAATAATACTTTGAAGATTGGGGAATGTGTGGTATTTGTATGCATATGTATACAAACGCCTTCTGTCTACAGAGTAGGCAGAGAAGTGACGTCAATTTTCTTCAAGGTTATTCCGTCCCATAATATGTCAGGCGTAGTTATGTCAAATATAAAATCTAGTATTGAACCTAATCCATAAGCTAATAGAATCGATTTTACACAATTGAATCAGAAGAAACACATGTTTGCTGGATAGTAACTAATATAAACAAATCAAAGCATATGACGCCCTTATTGCTAGGGTGTTAGCAGAGGTGAAAGACACTCATTTTTTGTCAGTATTGTTAATATTAGTGAACTACCGAATTAGATAATTTCCAACATTTATTCATAATAATCTATACTATTATATAAAGCTGAAGAGTTTGTTTGTTTGTTTGTTTGTTTGTTTGTTTGTTTGTTTGTTTGAACGCGCTAATCTCAGGAACTACCGGTCCAAACTGAAAAATTCTTTTTGCGTTGGATAGCCCTTTGTTCGTGGAGTGCTATAGGCTATATATCATCACGCTATACCCAATAGGAGCGGAGCAGTAATGGCTGATCTCAGGAACTACCGGTCCAAACTGAAAAATTCTTTTTGCGTTGGATAGCCCTTTGTTCGTGGAGTGCTATAGGCTATATATCATCACGCTAAACCTAATAGAAGCGGAGCAGTAATGGCTAATCTCAGGAACTACCGGTCCAAACTGAAACAATCTTTTTGCGTTGGATAGCCCTTTGTTAATGGAGTGCTATAGGCTATATATCATCACGCTATACCTAATAGGAGCGGAGCAGTCATGGCTAATCTCAGGAACTACCGATTCGAACTGAAAAATTCTTTTTGTGTTGAATAGCCCTTTGTTTGTGGAGTGCTCTTAGTTATATATCATCACGCTATGACCAATAGGAACGGAGCAATAATGAAACATGTTGCAAAAACGGGGACAATTTATTAGTTTTGAGAGCTTCCGTTGCGTGCGCTGCGTAAACGGTTAAAGTTATGCAACAATGATGTATAACGGGATTGTTCCTCTTAAAAAGTTCTAAAAAATATATTATAAAACAAAGTCCCCCGCTGCATCTGTCTGCCTGAACGTGTTGAATTCAAAAACTACCCAACGTATTAAGATGAAATTTGGTATGGAGACAGTTTGAGACCCCGGGAAGAACATAGGGTCCCGGGCCTTAAAACTTTAGCCTGAAAAACTTTATAACGCGGGCGGAGCCGCGGGAAACGCTAGTTTTATAATAAAACTTCGAAAAACCCTTAAACAAATGCTATAAATCGATAATTTCCAACATTTGTTCTTAATAATTTGATAATAAAACTTCGAAAATCCATTTAACGGTTTATGAATACTACACAAGAAACATCTATACAACCACAATCTTCCACATTAAGATTTAAAAAGTCCAATAGCCAATCACATATTTAGGAAAGAATAAGGGGGGATAGAGGAGGCACAGCGGGTGCGTTTGACCGAATAATTGTTTACTGTTGGATAAATGGTACAAATTATACGTCTTACCACATTTATCTCCGACGAACACTCGATTCCATTGTGAAACGACCGCTGTGACTATGGACTTGGCGAATTTCGCAGTAATTAGACAATAGTCTAATAAACTGACTGCGCATGTACTGCGCAATATCTTTTAAAGTTTGATTATGTTTAAATTAAATTATATTTCGGATTTTATCGCGGTAATATAAATAGTATGATTTTAATGTCTAACATTCGCGTAAAAATAAGAAATCATTATTTAATTATATTTTCATTCTCCTGAACTCATAGAATAATGTTAAATTTTATTCAGAATAAAAAATTACATATTACAAATTATTTCCAGGTGCTACAGATGGAGTTTGGGTATATAATAACTATATAGTTAAGGGAATGTTTACTCGAATTAGGTACTCATTGTAATATTAACATAGCTGGGAATTCCTTTCTTTCTTGTACTATGTAAGTTGTGTTGCACTTTTGTACATTGTCTTCCTTCCTTCCTGTGATATTGGTTCTATAAGCGGAAGGATGAGAGATTTGTGAGAGAGTTTTGGCCTACATTACTTTTCCTGCATCTTATTTCGAAGGAAACACTTCATCATGCCAAAATAAAAACACAATAATAAAAATGTACAAGTCCAAATTCTTCACAGTTTCGCTATACCGTCCTCTGTTTTTCCATTACCCGCTCAGATCCGAGGAAAATGGCTCTTTTATTTGCTGAATAGTAAATGTTGAGCACTTATCCTTACCGGCTTACTTAAAGACTAATGTGGACACTTTGCGGGCCGAGCTGGGCCCAAAGAGTCCGCGGCATACGCCGCTACACTTTTTTTTAATTCTTTGTATGACGAGACGAGTTTGCCGTTCGCCTGATGGTAACCAATACGACCGCCCATAAACACCATCCAACACCATGAATTACAAAGCATTGTTTGGTATTCCACTGCGCTCGCTGTCCTAAGTCATGACATGTTAAGTCTTAATATGTTCAGTAGTTACACTGGCTACAATGTCCTCGAACCGGAACATAACAGTGCCTATACACTGCTGTTTGGCGGCAGAAATATACATTGCGGTGGTACCTACCCAGGCGGACTCTCACATATGAGAGATCCACCAGTAAACAACACTGTACCTACTTATATACTAAGTTGTTCACCAAGGCGTCCGCGTGAAGAACCTTTCCATAAAAATCCATTTGCAACCTATAATGTTATTCCATCGTCTCTAAATTCCATCCAAGTCCCTTCAGTGGCTGTGTGATGTATTAAGCAAACATTCAAGTCTCCGAACTTCTTCAGAATATTGCATTTACAATATTCGATAGAGTTCAAGTTTGAAAGGCATTGCCAATTAAAGGCATTATGAGATTAAGCATCTTGTATATAATGTGTAATTTGGAGGGTAGCATAACAATTAGTAGTAACTGATTATGGGCAGCTCTGAAGCATGTCATAATCATCATTAGCCCGTTGCAGTCCACTGCTGGACATAGGCCTATCCCAAGGTAGGCCACACAGCCCGCATTGCTGCTTTATGTATCCAGTCCTGAAGCGTGTACTAATTAAATGCTACCCCGATTAAGCCAGCCCTTTCATGCCAATAGATATTTTATATTGGCACGAAAAGCGGCCTAACTACAACTGATGATAAATGGAGTCCAGGAATGTCGACTACTGCACCTGATGATAAACAGAGTAGAGTTGATGTCTACGTTAAGTTCTAAAAATTCTAAAAATTCAATCGAATGTCACCTCTGTATACCACATCTAAGTTTACTCTTTGAAGTACAATTTAATTAATTCAGTGAGTATTTTTGACGCGGCTCATTGCGTTTCGTTGTGTCAGCGACTTATAATCCCAGCTCACTGTATCGCGCAGGTACAGATCTCTTAATAGATTCGCTGATGAATCTCAGTAAGGATTATCTCGGTTTGGCGTTGGTTTCCAAATATACTGTGGATTTATTTGTAGATGTTTCGCGATTTTAGAAATGCTTGTTTTCAGATGTTCTGGAAATATTTGATGCTATTCGCGGCGGTTGTGTGGGATTTGATTTGTGGCAAATGAAAATGTTTTTATGGGATTCAAGGTCCGTATTCCATTGGTTAAAATATTATTGACCGATTTTAATTTTTTTTATTGCTGTCTACACAAAGGATTGTTTGTACGTCTTATAAGATATTGCATGTCGTTGGCTTAAGTTATATGTTATATTTTTTGCATTAACTACACTATACCACATAGATCTATATCTTTTTCAGTAAAAAATCCAGTGATCTTCAAAGATAAGTAAAGGGGATACTATGAATTATCGTCTTTTATAATATTTACCAATTTTAAATCTATTTTTTCGAAAATAAATCCAATTTAGCATAGAACCTGGTCATAATGAGCCAGCGAAGTTAAATAACATACAAAACAAAACATGCAGTTCTTTTGTTTGAGAAATCTCAGGTATACAGGTTTCCTCACGATCTTTTCCTTCATCGTTAAAGCAAGTGGTAATCCATAAAGAGTACACACATAATTTTAGAAAAGTCAGAGATGCGTGCCCTTAAGATTTGAAGCTACGGAAATTCGTCTCGGCATTCCATTCCACACCCAACTAGACTATGGCTCAGAGTATTTCACTTTAAACTCAATCGGCGTATGTAACAAACGAAATTCAATTAGATCGGGTAGCGTGTGATTATTCAATATGTCAGTGCGGTATGCAAATGTCGTGTTTATCTTCAATATACCGGGTACACGTAAGCAAACGGGTTTGACACGAGAGTAGTTCAAATATAATATTGGTGATATAACCGCGGTCGCTAGAATTATGCCAGCCGGGGATTTTTATACTAGCATGGCAATGTGATCCTGCGACATCTGATGGGAAGTGGAGTGGGGTCCAAGAATGTCGACTGACGAGAGAAGATTACTCCTCGGGCTCTATACCATCTTAAAAATTCCTTCCCTTCTAAGACCAAGACTATACTTGTTCAAGCCTTAATCTGAATGACAATTTAAACTTGACCGTTTTTTTTAATAACTGCATTCGATTCGTTTTACCCTTCGAAAACCTTATCATTATTTATATTTATTGTTATATTTGTTTACCGCAATAGATTTCTTTGATGCACCTTGTTCATCTCTGCTCCACCCTAGGGTTGACTAGGAGAGAATGCCTCCGGCATTACATCCGCCTGTGTATATTTAATTGTATATGAGTGTAAATAAATAAATATTTGAAAATGTTGGGTACAAGACGGGGTTACTACAGTCGCGTCGCGGCGGCGGACGCGCTTCCTGTATTTGCTAGTACGGTTATCGACGAGTAATTTTTGCTCTTACCTTATTGAACAAGGAAACCGAATATGCGACCTTTGATTTATAATTTAATTATCTAATTCGCCTTTTCAACTCTCTTGTTAATTGATGACAGAAAGTGAAGAAAAAGAATATGTAATCATCATGTTAATAAATTGCCGTAATAGCTGAGATGAAACAGAAGGACAAAAATTACTTATAATACATAATTAATTCATACTTGTGCCGCACCAGCAGGCTGTGGAATGGTTTGTTAGCATACGTGTTCCTTCCTGTAACTTGGGGTTCTTCAAACGGAGCGTGAAGAAGCAATTATGCAGGCCGGCATGACTGTGCCGACCGTCCAGAGATGCTTGTATCTTCGGTCGCTCGGCACTTTTTTTGGCTTCACTTTGCTTAACATCAGCTGCAGTGAAGCCTCTTTGCTGAGCTAATTTAAAAAAAAAATACTCTATCTTTAATTTACTTTGAAAATATCGATTAAAACGATTTACACGGTAAACTAACACCGAACTGAAGTCAATTAAGATACTATCAGTCAATGCGTTATCGACGTGCTATCCGATATTAAATTTACCTCTCTAATTGAAACGGTGCGGTTTATGGTTAATGGCGCCCACCAGGGTGGCCGCAATCAGGATATAGTTATTATTCCTAGGTTTCACTGTGTGAGGTTAGGTTATTACTGTCCATTACTGCGTTAGGAGGGTGTTGTTACGGTTTGAGATATAGTAAAATGATATTTTCTTCATTATAAATAAAATAATGAAATAAAATGGCGAACACATATAGGCGAACATAGTTGCTCTTGTGATAAGTCTAGGTACATGAGAATGTTTAATTATTATTTAAATAAAGTTGCTTATGTGACTAAAGACATTTTATATTGAACATAAAATAAATGAAAGACTGAGTAAAACAAAGAAGCCAGACCAGGCCGGCAGGAAAGAGTAAATAGAAAAGATGTATATAATCTTAATAAACATAAAGGGAGGAACGCGTCGCGATCCTCATCGGCGAGGAAGATAAAAGCCCTAACCTAGCTAACCTACCAGCCTTTCACTAGCTACCTAAGTGATGACTACCCAAAGAAGGAAGGCAGAAAGAAACTCCGGGCTTTTTTTTGTCATCATTGCTTAAGTTTGATATAATCAGACATTTTACAGTGCTAAGAGCAATGTTATTTGGTGGTTCCAAGTTCTGGAAGTAGACCGCTAAGGTGTTGTAGTTGTATTGTGTACACGATGCCAACCAGTCCGAGGTCTCAAGTTCGAATCCCAGACTGGCTGGTATCAGCCCGGGGTCCGAAATTTGTGGCTTGTTCATGCCATCATTTATTCAATTAAAAATCTTTTGCTCCTCGCTGCTGAGTCCAACCGACAAGTCTTTATAATTAGGGATATTACAATTTATATTTCTATATTGCCCTTATTAGCACCATTTTTATATCAATACATAATTAAAAGGTGGGTAGAAAATCATTTATATTCAAGGTTCATTTAGTTTTACTGAGTGACTGACTAAATAAAGTTTTAATACCATACACTGAATATAAATACGGTTTACTTTAATTCTAGGCTACATGCTCGCTCCTAAGCCGCAGCGGCGGCGGCGTGTGCCGTGAACAAAGCTGTTTGTTAGTGCAGTACTTTAGTCCCCGCCGGTGCCTCTCAAACTGAGTGCTTTTTCATTTCCTGCCGCCAGAGGGCGCCGTGCTGTTTATTTTTTTTAATACCCCCAAGCTGATGCAATCAAATTGTTTTTAGCCATTATTTTATTTTAAAAGAACGTTCTTTTTTCAAATTATGAATTTTTCGAATGTGTTTTGGTTTTTAGCTGTTATTTTGTTTATTGTAAATATAACCTTTTTTTTCCGATTATTAATGTATATTTTTTGATATTTTTTTATTTTTTACTTTGCACGGAAAAAGAGCTAAACTTTGATGATGATGTTTACAAAAACGTCATCCGTTGTCTCTTTTGTCAATAGACAGAATTATGCTGGCCTGGACGCTAGCTTAAGCCTTTGTTTTGGAGTTGATTTTAACTTTTAAAACACGCAGCTACGACCAAGCTTGTGTCGCAACTGACAAAAACCTATAATACCTGTTTTTGTTTTTAGATCTCGTACCATTTTTAGACTCGAACTATAATAATAATAAACGTTTATTATTAAAAGGTAAGTAACATTATTCTTCGAGATTTGGACTAAGTTTATCTTGTATCTCAAGACTTACAATTATTATAATTATATCTGACTTTGACCTTTGCTGGTGTATATTTTATATCCTATAACGACCACCGTATACAAGGTGTTAAAACATACCATAGTAGCCCACGTAAGTGTATCGCGTTTCGGGATCAGCCTGTATATCCGGTTCCAACATGCCGGCATAATTGTGGCGACTGTCGAGGGGTAATCTTACGCAGACATTCTATTGGTCCAAACTCCACTTACCATCAAGTGCAGTGGTCACTTTGCAGTGCACGCATAAAAAACCCACACACTGCACATCATGGCGACTGAATTATCATCAAAGTCCTACCAACTATACTCCATGAGCCTACACTTCATTAGCATCACCGCTAACGAGAACGCAAAGTAATCACGCACACAATCGCAAATAACAACAGAAGGTGCAGTGACCGCAAACAGTTTGATAAGTCGCCGCTGCGAGTGTGTACTCTGTCGCGGTTGATTGTAATTTGATCGTTTCGGTTTGATGTAGATGTGCTGGATGCGATTTGATTTGTGGTAGAGGATTTATTAGTTCTATATTATACCATATGGAACTTAGTGATTGTTTAGTACCCTAGAAGTCGAAGGCAGATCAGACTTTAGACGAAAGCGGTAAATTAAAACTTTAACTGGTAGGTCTTTCATATATATGATTCCGCTTGGGCACCACCGCAATGTCTATTACTACCACCGAGTAGCAGTGAGTAGTTACTGTTGTGTTCCGGTTTGAAGGAATATCTAGTAGTGACTAGACATAATAAGACTTAACATGTCATGTCTCAGAATGTTGAGCGCAGTGGAATACCAAACATTACTTTGTAATTCAAGGTGTTGGATGGTGTTTCTATTGTTTATGAAATTGGGTGGTCGTATCGTTTACCCTCAGGCAAATAGCTAGCTCGTATCGTCATTCAAAGCAATAAAAAAAGGCTGCATAAATGATAAAGAAACCATAATGATGCGTAAAATAGTTTAATGTCAATGTCTAACAATGTGTACACAAGAAATCATTAAGGAAATCATCTTCTCTTATATCATAATTGTTTTATACCAGTAAGTTTGTCAAAATGTTTGTTGGGAGTAATCTTTGGACTTATATAAGCAATTCGTATTTTTTTTTACTAATAAAACCTTAAAATTAAGATAAATTAATTCTGTCATTCTTTTCTTGTAAGTCACTATTAGTCTTACTTATAAACTTGTTTTAGCGTTATGAGGTGGTTAAGAAGTGCTTAAATAGCTCAAAAACATCACCGGTTTCCTAGTTTAAACCTTATTTAGAGAAAAATGGCGGGTTTGGACTTACAGCTGATCGAGTAAATTTGTGTTTTAACTAAACATTGCTTTGCGAATTTTTTGTAAGTAATACTTCAGATTGTTTCCAGTATTCTTTTATTATAAAACTTCATCCAAAAACCTTCAAGAATTACGAAGCCCCATCCAGTAATTATAACAGGTGGAGGTCAGAATCCTCTTTCAGTTCCAAGTTGTTCGTCAATTTAGAACGTTGTTGAATTAGTCCGTCTACATCGTTACATAATTATAATTATAATTGATTGCCCTCTGTTGGTTTAGGATCTATGATATTTTACAGATATTTCGTATTCAACTTAATATTATGTCTTGGTCTGTATTGGTGGGATTTTATGTTGTTTTAAAATGGTTTAAAGTGTGTGTTTTTAAGTTATTAGAAAGCCGTCTTAGCGAAAAGATAAGACATTTTTTAAATATGAAAAATTTATGAACGTTAACTTTAAAAAAAAACAAAATGAATTCGTGTGATTTCTCAGAATAATAAATAATGTAATAAATACATAAGAAATGTAATGAAATACGGGCTCGCACACGCCTTTTTAAAAATGTGAATTTCTGTAACCATATAAAAGTACTAAGACATTTGGTAAACGAAATATGGTCAAGTATACTTTCACATATTTATGTATTGCGCGTTGTAGAGATGCGGAGAACGTAAAGTCTAAGGACGTCTTCAAATTACCCGCGTGGCTGTAGCGCGGCAGGCGCGCGGCACTTAATGCTTATGCCGCGTGGCACTTAATTTCAAATTGAAGGAGCCCTTAGATCTTTCACTTTAACGTTATTTGTGTTGTAGCGATTCTTAAGTATTTACCTTTACGTACGACAGCAGCCGCGCGTTTAATTTGAAGGCGCCTTTAGTTTCGTTCATCATTTATTGCGAATATTGATTTATAAAGTTATTTTTTTCTACGAAGGTCAAGTAAATTAGCAAACAACTCCGTATTTATAATGTCTATAAAGTTGGAATATTGTTTTGATTAAATTTTAATACACGTCTTACAAGTCGGGTTTGTTTGTTCGTTAGTCAAACATTTTGTACAACTTTTGATTGGATTTTATTAGAGTATCAGGCTTGTATCGATTTAGAAAGTGGCTGCGATTCAGAAAATTAAAAATATGTCTTAATTTTAGGTTAGGCACAGTCAGCCTCAAATTAATACATATGCACTTAAATACTAAATGTGTGAATTACAAAATAAACAATTCGGAACTTGTTCTTGCCAACGTGCATTTTCATTCGGACGTGGATAGTGATTCTATCTTACAATCACATGAAAATATTCCATAATTATAACGTGCTGTGTAACAGTGGCGAAGTGTCCGTACAACTCGATTCCTACCGGCTTCCCTTTCAGGTTTATTTACGCTTGTCTTAGTCTTTGTTTTCTGTTAGATTGGCAGCAATATGTTAACTGAGGCATTTTTTTTTATTTCGGGTTAACTTTTGGAAAATTTCACACTTCGCCACTGCTGTGTAATTCATAGATACATTTGGTTTTTATTCGCATATATTAATTTAAAGCTGACTGTACGTTAAGGGATACTGATTACATCCAAATTGAATGTCAATGTCATATACTTGACAATAAAAGAGCAACAATATGACTACGTATTGCGGTACGTCCGCTACCTGGGCCCTTATTCTGTACGATAGTGTAAACGCGTAACGCGGCCGTGTCATGTTATCTTCGAGAAATTTGCGTGGAATGGTATTCTGTAAGCCAAATTTCTATAGTCCTAAACATGATGCGTTGTGTTACGTGCTTCTTACGCACTGTCAAAATAACGTGCGGGATAGGGAATAAGGCCCCTTATGTCAAAACTAGACTATTGGATATTTTCTAGTGAAGTTAGGAACGGTTCAAAAGATTACTACAACTATTATAATATATATATTTTGTCTAGCCTCATATGTATCCTTCTACTTAGAAAGTTAATATAAAAATATGAATCAAATATGATCTATTAGGTAGTAGAAATAAATGAAGCGGTATGTACAAAATCATCGCTTATATGGCAGCTGTCAATAACTAAAATATATTTATTAACCAATAGTAGGTGGAAACGGGAGTCAACGGCCTTTTGAAATAAGATACTACATCCGTCCCACAATTGTTTAAGGTTATTGTACTGTGTATCTTTGGGATAATATAAAAAATGATTTCTTATTTGTAGGGCATTGACTATGGGAACAATAATTAGTCTTTTATCTAATGCTTTGTTTGTGGTTGTCAGAAGTTACATGTGTACCCTGTTGAACCCTTGTATACTTTGAAGGTAGTATGAAACGATTTTTTTTATGATATAGGCGTCAAACGAGCTTACAAAATTTTATTATTTAAAGCAAGTAATATATACTTGATAAAATTGTCTATGGCATGTGTGTTTTTCTATAATATTTAAGATTACTAAGTAAATATTTTTAAACATAATATACGTTTCAATGAAGCGGCGATAGCCTAGTTGAGTGTGGAACGGACTGCAAAGACGAATGTCCGCAGGTTCAAATCCCAAGGGCACACACCTCTGACTTTTCTAAAAATCATGTGTGTATTCTTTGTGAATTTATCGTTCGCTTTAATGGTGAAGGAAAACATCGTAAGGAAACCTGCACATCTGAGAAGTTCTCTATAGAAATTTCGAAGGTGTGTGAAGTCTACCAATCCGCACTAGGCCAGCCTGGTGGACTAAGGCCTAATCCCTCTCAGTAGTAGAGGAGGCCCGTGCTCAGCAGTAGGCAAGTATTTATCATTATACGTTTCAAGCTGTCCATAGATATATATGTATATCCATAGTCCAAAATTATAGGAAGGAGGGAACATGCGCGCCCAGACAGACTACTCAAAGCCTGATGGTGCGGCAAAGAAAAGAATTGCCGAACGTATAAGTTCAGGCCGTGATGATTTTAACCATTTAGCTGTGGCTTTGCATGCCAGCACGCGTGGTTCTGCTGGCGAAAGGAGAGGAGGTGATCCAATGAAAAATATGTGTAGATTAACACGATGCATCGCCTACAGGAACATAGACAAACATTCATAATACTAGCAGGATGGTTGATAGTAAACTATATCTGAATAACGCGGTCGTCGTAACAAGTGAGGCGCGGTGAATTGATTGCGTCCCCCGGGCCGGCCGTCTATCCACCGATCAATTACCGTAAGATTACCTAGCGATAATTCAATTCTATTGCTTATGTATTTAGTTTGTTTCCCCGTGGAATAGTGAGATTTCGCGTAAGGATCGCTTATCGTTTGCTGTGGATTTATTTATATTTTAGCGGCGTAAATGTAGACGCCACTGTAGAGGAACAGATGGTTGCGTTCCTCTATGGTGGGGGTAGGGGTCAGGCAGATGTTGTTTGTGCGCGGCTGCGGCCCCTTCGACAGGTCCTATTCGGAGGTGGTATATACGCTGCACGTCGCGCAAATTGTGCAAGCGTGATTCAGGATCGATGTCGCCATCTATTGTGATTGCTGTGCGATTATCAATCCGGTTGTGTCACTGCATCGATCCTCTTGCAGTTCCGGCGATGTTGACAAGATGGCGGTATATGCACTAACTGTACCGCCACATGTTTATGATTTTTAATATTCGGTTGTAATTGGAGTACTATCACCGGACTAATGGAGTGACAGAACAGGGAGTGTACCTATGTATTGCGCACACACTTCTGCACTAATATTTCCTGCGTATTTGACTGCTCTTCGTTGAGAGAGGCCGCCGTGGCTGAAACTCGGTTTGGAAGGAATCAGTAGTGTAATACGAAGAGACAGATTTGTGTGTGTGTGGTTTAATGATAAGGAAATAATAGAAAACATTAGAAATAATTAAATCCCTGAGCCCGAGAAATCCTATAATGACAAAAAATCGTGTCAAAAACAACCAGCCATATGCTAGATAGGATTTTCGCTTAATATTTCAAAAATAAGTAAATTTATAATCCATTCTTGTAAATGTAAAAGTAATTCAGCCTGTTTTTTGTGACTCTTTCACAGCTGAACCGCTTAACCGATAATGATGAAATTTGGCGTGGAGATAACTTGAGACCCTAGGAAAGATGTAGGTTAATACCGGATAAATATACAACGGGAATACTTTTTCACGTAAGCACTCTTTTATATGACGCATAATGTACATATTTGGTAACCAACTTGGGCATCAAACTTATTTATCATTATTCATTATCTCATTCTCAACGCAAAGCGTTCAAATTCACAGAAATATTAATTTTAACGTTATTAGATTGCCAAAATTAATTTCAATGTTTACACAGAGTTTGTTGAGTTACAACTAAGTTCAATATTACTTTTGATATACCCTGTATTGGATAATTGTCTGTATGAAATATTATAAATAATAAATAAGTTTAGTAAAACTACGGTCGGAGGAGTTTAATGGTACGAGTACAAAGTTCAAAGGTATACGGTGAAGTTTTATACATACTAAAGCTGGAACTGCTGCTTCGATTTATAAGAATTTTAAGAATCAGTGTTCTGTGTTAATTAGGAGTAGATGATACAAATTGTATATAGATATTTAATATATCGATGTAATATCTTAAAATCGGATATCGGTCTTATCTGAAACTATATATCGGGCGATACACTATATTGTTCCATATCGAGTATTCCGAGTAGGAATCACGATGTCACTACTAAATGAAACAATCTTTAAAATTCGTTTTTCATTACCCATGTGGTATAAATAAATCGTATTACGATAAACGAAATGCTATATGAATCGATAAAAGTCATGTAGATGCTATTGATATTAGTCTTATCCGTCAATATATAGATTCAGAAAATTTATAGTTTCGTAATTCGATATCAAATATCAGTGTATAGTTTCGATTTGATATTGAGAAGTAACGATACCCACCCCTAGTATTGGCTACGTTTATGTAGAAATTTTATGTTTTCAGATCCACGGGCAGATGTTAGTTTATAATAGCACGCGTGCATTAGTCGTTAGTCAAACAATACTATGAGGACGTACAGTGCGCTCAAACGCATAGTAACAGCAATTCCATAGTTTTATATAACTTTATTTATGTGACAATTATCTAAGTAATACAGTATTTCAATATAAATTTCTGTGAATTTTTGCAAGTTGCAAACAAATCTCGATATGAGTTTTAAATTAATCTAGAATACTAAAGACTTGAATGTAGGAAATAGCGGAACACAAAAACCGCAAAATCAATCCCGAAACAAACATATAACCTTGCAATCGTAATGATAAATTCGTACAAAGTTAAGCTATCTTCAATCAAGTTAATCGTGATGGATGTCCGTCAACACCGGCTGACCGATGGGAGGATTCCGGATCTGCCGGCTGCCGGTCACAGCCGGCCGCTGTACCGGATCGGCCGGATTTTCGCCACGATTGACAGTTTAAAGCGGAAAAGTGGATTTGTGTCGCGTTTGACGAGTGTGTTTGCGGTCAACGTCTGATCGGGTCAGTGACATCGGTGTTTTTATAGGCGCGGTCTAATACCCGTTTGTTACATTTAATCTGTTTAATCCGAAGAAATTAGGTATTGTTCCTTTACTTTTTGTTTAAATGTGTATTTATAGTTCAATGTTCTTGTTTCTAGATTTGTTGTTTATGTGAATGAATAATGAAGTGATTCTCTGTTTCTTCACTCTTCTAGTTCGGTGAGACGGTAATCCGATATGACTGGAGGAAGATTATGCATAAAACCAACGGCTTTACGTGCTTTCCGAGGCACAAGGTTATTACAGAGTTAACTTCTTGGCTAGCTGCAACTGAGTAATTTTGAAGACAGGAAAACCTAGTCACATTTATTTTTAGCCGGATCTGGGATTCGAACCTAAGATTTCAGCGTGGTAGTCCTACTCGTACCGTGTTTGCATTACAACTATGCTACCGAGGCAGTCATATTGTGCTTAAATGGTGAATATTTACTCTTCTATGTTCAAAGGGAATATTTTGATATATTTTCTTGTTTGACAGTATTTGATTGAGAGTAAATTAGGACTATTTATAACACAAACCCGAAGTATTGTGAGTGAGGAAAAGAATGAACTAAAGTTTTATTAGGCGAAGAATACCTCCGGCCGGCTCAACGCCGCGTCGTAAGGCACGGTGACCCCAACAGAACCGCCTAGTCACCCCCGTGAAGGCTGGGCGGTAGTCATAAGGCACTTTCTCCGCGAAACCAAAAAAAAGGCGTAACCTCACTAATCGTAAAGCAAAAGTACAAACAACATAGTATAATCCGAATTATCAGTAACACAACAGATAACCAATCTCCAACAATGCGCTAACACAGCCCTAAACCATACAAGATACTTCAAGGCATCTCCGTGATCCACCCCCAGTTAATCATGTATGAATTCAAATTGAAATCTCAGTGAAATTAGAAAAAAGACAATGCCTACTACCCAAACAGCCAATACATGCGCTAAGGCGGGTGTCGTCTGAATTTTTAACGAACGCAATGTCTGTTGCTAAATTGAAAAAGAAACAGGCGAGTGTAAATTTAGGGGACATTTTCCTTGTAGGGAAACTGAGGTAGGATTTTATTGACCTTTTTAAGGTCATTCGGCTAAGTTTAAATCTGTTTTATAAATTGTTAAACAGATGAGAATGCATGAGTGTTGTTTATGTTAAGGGAAATTGTAGTTTATATCTAATGATAAAGGGTAAAAATTTCCGTAATTTAACGTTTCGGATGACCAACACCTTAGTACGCTCCGTGACGTGAAAAATTCTAATAAGGTATATTTATTATACTACATATAAATATACCTTGTTAGAATTTTCTCCCAACAATATAATAAACGATAGCCTAGCTGGGTGTGAACGGACTGCCGAGACGAATGTCCGCAGGTTCAAATCTCAAATAGGACACACCTCTGACTTTTCTGAATAATATCTGTGTATTCTTTGCAAATTATTGCTTGCTTTAACGGTCCAGAAAAACATCGTGAGGAAACCTGCATACCTGAGAAGTTCCCCATAGAATTTTCGAGAGGGTGTGAAGTCTACCAATGCGCACTAGGCTAGCGTGGTGGATTAAGACCTAATCCCTCTTAGTGGTAGAGGTGGCTCGAGCTCAGCAGTGGGACAGTATATAATATAGGGCTAATATTATTATATTGTAATAAGGTATATTTTTCTACACAATATAACATTTTCAGCAAAAGTTGTTCAAGCTAATATCCGCATGTTAGTTCGGACGCTATCATATTCACGAACAAACTCCACAGTCGTGTGGCTTCTTCCGATCTACGAGGCCATATTCGGATTATTATTACGTAATAAATCTGTTGGGTATTTTTGGTGATTTAGCATTTTATAAGCTAGCTAACGTTAATTTTATTATGTTAATGTTATTACACTAATCTTAGCCTAAAGGTCATTTTTAATGGTAAATGGTAGGGATTGTGGGTACAAATTATTGTGTCCTAAATGCTCTTAGTAATGCTCTATTTGATTCTCAAAAGGTTGCAAATAAAAGTTCAGTAGTGGTTAATTGGTAAGTCAATATTGGTGTCTAAATATAAAATCATTTAATTCTATTATAATGTGTACGGAACTTTTTTTTGTTATTGCTTTGAATGACGAGACGAGCTTGCCGTTCGCCTGATGGTAAGCGATATGACCGTCCATAAACAGTAGAAACACCATTCAATACTTTGAATTACAAAGTAATGTTTGTTATTCTATTGCGCTCGCTATCCTGAGACATGAGGTGTTAAATCTTATTATGACCAGTAGTCACACTGGCTACAATGTCCGTCAAACCGGAATATAACAGTGAATACACACTGCTGCTTGGTGGCAGAAATTGCGATGATATCTACCCCGGTGGATTCGCACATATAAGAGATCTACTACCAGTAATCTACTATATATATAGTATTATCTATTATATATAGTATTATCTATTATATATAGTATTATCTATTATATATAGTATTATATGTGGTACCATTCTGAAGTCTCAAAGGTGATATCTTGGTTGTCGGCTTAGTATCAGCCTGGGGCGCCTTGGCTGCACGTCTGTCAAGCCCTTAGAGTATTGAGGCGTGATGTTTGTTCCCTACAAAGAGAAACAGTTAAGTACGAAGTCATTTTCCTGACGGTTGCTCACTAAAGGTGCTCGTTCTCAAACTTGATCGAACAAAATAAAGTTAAATTGACAAATCTTTTCGGCGCGGCTCATTAGCGACTTGTGAACTGGCCGTGTCCAACTTTTGACGATAAATATTAGCCGTTGTGCGTTGTTTCTTAAAGTTTCATTTCGTTGTAATATCGTGGTCCTTGGCGATGTTTGGTTGTGATAACTTTTATTATTTTTCTAAGTAGTTTGTGTTTTTTAAGGTTTTTCCTAAAATAAATTCACAGGCTTTTTGTATGTTTCTTACCAGCCAATATAATTTATCCATTGACGTATATTTCCTAGACGCGAACGTGCATATAAACTATTCGTTCAAAATGTGAACTAAAGTTGCAAATAAAACGTCACTGTTATGACCTATTTATTCACTTGAACGACAAATAATGTTACTTGACTAATATTTTTAATTCACATCCAGGTTTACACTTAGACTCGAGTTCTTATATTATGAGCGCCACTCCGTACATAACCACACGCTGTCAATGTTAAATCATACTAAAGTCAGGTGTACGGATTGCAGTACAGTTGAGTCGAAAACAATGAGTTTATCGAACGCCAGATCGATGAAAATATATCTATGAATTTATATCAGTACAAACTGACTCATGACAAAGGGACCTCCCTTTTTATTTCGCAATACTTACACGAAAATTCTCAGATTGAGCCATGAACAAAGCTTAGTGAACACTATAAGTAAAAGCTAAACCACAAAGCATTGAAACCCTTAACTATTCAATAATAAAGTTTAAATTAAACATAACAAGGAGTTGCATTCGCAAAAAGTTTTAAACAGCGCTCTATCAAAGCCGAAACGGTTATAAAAGCATTTAGTTCACTATTGGAACGTAGGTTGATCTGTCTGCGTATGCTGTTTCAGAGTTTCTCAAACTGTATAGATTTTATTATGGATTCTCTGTATTATGTTGCAGGAGGTCGCTGGATGCGGGCCGCTTAATTATGTCGAACTGGAAATCTTTAGGGGAGGCCCATGGCCAGCAGTGGACATCCTGCGGATGATGATGATGTCTCTTTAGGAGGAATTTGTTTTAAGTACTCTGTCTAGTCAATAAATGTTACAATAATTTTGTCTTTACATATACTGTGTTTATTGGTATTTTTGAGAGTAAAAAGGACCTTGTATTGACTAATCATAGTTCGAGCCGGCGACCTCAAAATAGTGTCGTAAAAAGTTGTATTGAGTACGTACGCAATAATACTTTTTAGAATGATTTGTTAACCAAAGATATGTGACATTAAAATGAAACTATTGTGCGGATTTTTTCGCATATTTTAATATTTATTTTATATTAATATTTATTTTATACTAGCTTCCGCTCGCAGCTTCGCCCGCGTGGATTTCGGACTTAAAAATGGAGGAGGTGCTCAATTTGTCGGGATGTTTTTTAAGTATGGTGGTATGCAGGTGGTCCGATTGTCCTGTCATGGGTCTGATGATGGGATCCTGGTGAAATCGAAGGAAGCTTATAGCATGATTCAGTATTCACGCGTGATGCCTTATTATTAGCGTATTTCATGTATAACTTTGGTGTTTCTATACCAATTTCTATGATTCTTTTTTATGGAATATTTAATAATGTTAACTTTTTTAATTAGGGATGACTGAGAGTGTTATAAACGTAAGAGTAGACAAATATAATGAGAAAGCTTCGAACTGCTAAGCTATCGGGAGTTACACGTGTTATTGTGAGTCAACCATAAAAGATAGATATATGCTGTCCTGGGATATTTTTTACATAATTTTAAGGAGAATATTTCCGTCATACATGATTTCTGCGTAGCTTTAACCATTAAGGTTGCACACGCGACGGAAGCTTAAAAAATGGAGTAACTTCTCCCGTTTTCCCAACATTTCATTCAATGCTCTGCTCCTATTAATTGTAGCGTGATGAAAAGTATACTATAACCAGCACAGGAGTATGACAAATAATTGTACCAAGTTTCGTTAAAATTCGTCGAGTAGTTTTTGTTTCTATAACGGTTATACAGACAGACAGACAGACAGACAAAAATTTACTAATTGCATTTTTGGCATCAGTATCGATCCCTAATCACCCCCTGATAGTTATTTTGGAAATATATTTGATGTACAGAATTGACCTCTCTACAGATTTATTATAAGTATAGAAGAATAGATTATAATTTTCTCATTAATAGTAGGGAGATAACTTTCTAATAATAGGGAGAAAATTATTAAAAAAAACACAATAAAATCATCAAATTAGTTTTAATTCAATGTCTAACATTCGCGTAAATTGAAGAAATCATTATAAAGATACGTGTGCCATATTTGAGAAGCTCTGTTTTATTAGAACTGCAGCGCAAACCGCGGGTCGATTCACAACTTTACTATTGAATTGGTAAGTTGAGCAAAGAATGATGTAATGTTACTCTTGTGACGTGCAACTATTTAATTAGCTTGTTTATAGTATCAAATATAAACGTTAGTATTACTGTTTGTTGGAAAGTGTATTCTAAGCTGTCTGAAGTAGAATAATATGACTGTTAAAGTTGCCAGTTGCATAATGATTTCTTATGTTTACGCGAATGTTAGACATTAAAATTAAACCTTTTTTCAGATTTTATCGCGGTTTTAATATTTTAGTCTTTAGTGTTGCCAGTTTTAATTATAATGTAAGTGTTATGTGGGAACTATTTGACAGTTAAAGTTTAGCCAGAGTTTAATGTTTTATGTAAGTGCATTACACCTTACTGAATTTTAATACTCAAGTTAACTGGCAACACTTGCAGATAAGTATATGCCGTTAAAATCCGCAATTATTATTCTATGATACTAAATGTATTTGCAGTTAAACCTAACAGTTGTATAGGTAAAATTTTAATCTGTCTAGGGTTTTTTATATGAGGATGGTAAAGTGGCCTCACTGCACCTGATGGTAAGTGGAGTGGGGTCCAATAAAATGTCAGCTGACGAGAGATGATTACCCCTCGGCAGTCGACACAATTATGCCGGCCCGTTGGAACCGGATATACACAAGGTGATGCCGGAACGCGACACACGTGAGCTACTATGGCGGGTTTTAACACCTTGTGTACGGTGGTCGCTATCCGGGCCGATATAAGATGTATCATACCACCACCAAATTATACTAATACCGGCTGATAGTGATGATGTTATATTAGTATTTCGTATTTCGTTGTGGTTTTAACACCTTGTGTAAAATGGTCGCTATCCAGGCGTATTTAAAATATATCTTACCACCAGTAAATTACACCAATTCGACCATGAGGTCACATTGTGAAGGTACACTATGAAGTGATGATGTCATATTAGTTCTTCGTATTTAGAAGTTAACATATTGTTACCGTCCGTAGCAGTAATTACGTAAACGTCATGCGAGCGATTTTCCTTTTAAAAACTAAGCATTAATTTCCAAGCTGCTAATTTTGCACGTATAAAGTCTGCTCAAAGCGAGTTGCGGGAGTTGCATTCCACAGCCGGTTATAGCGGACTTTGCAAAATCTTGAGATGCCACTGAAAGTCACCTTGTGAATTACTCTTGAGCGCATTAATCCTTATACTAAGCTGAGTACTTATTTTTAGGTTCATTTTATGTTTTATGGAAAAGAACATAAATAATTAGATTTATTACGTCGGACTTATATCCTGTCCTATGATGAGGGCAGTTACCGTATTAGGTTTTTGGGATTACTTTTAAAACTCCACTAAATTTAGATCTTTGTTTTCGAATCAATACATATGGAAATCTATGGTAGTTTTAGATAGCTTTATTTTTTATATTACACCGTGTCAAAGCGATAATACCCGATCTGACGTTGAGTAGAGTGTAGGTGGTATAATAAAGTCGACTAAAGAAACTCACTGGAAGAAGCTTTTGAATATTTTGTTTCAAAATAACTAAATAATTCTAAGTGGAGTGACTATGTGTATTTTATTATGGCGCGTTGATAAATCTCCGCAACCTCCTTTTTAATTTAAATCCAAATACCCAATCGAAATAAATAACCGTTTGTTATTATTTGGAAGTAGAGTCTCCTGTAATAATTAACTGGAAAAAATTTGGCAATAACGGGACGTGCCTCGCTTCCCGGGAGAGGGCGTAGAGCGCACGCGTCGTGTGGAGCGGTGCGGGGCAAGCGAGACTAGCGGGCTGTGTAAAGCTATTGATTCACGCGGCTTTACTTGACGCATAAACCATTCTCAGTTCTATACTGTTTATATGTTTATAGTCTTATATTGAGGATATTGTTCATTACTTAAGTATCTTTAGTTTATTTATTAATGTAAGTGAATTCACATAAAAAAGTTTAAGAGATGGTAGGACTGATTTGTTCTGTTTATTTCAATATTTTTCGCAATATTGTGACATAATTTTGACGAAACTTGGAACACATAAATGCCTGTTGTCATGTTTGCTGTGATATTATTAGTGTTTTTATTTTGACTACGGAATGGTTTTATTTTCGCCGGTTGTAAATTAAAGCTAAAGTTGTTAAACTTAGCTCGCATAGGTGAGATATTTTTTTTTATACTTGAAGTAAGCTCAATACTATGAGCCATGCGAAGTAAGCTAAACTAATCCAAGTAATTTTTGGTCTGCAAAAGGTATTAGTATAAAAGTATTTTTTCTGTCTGATTTTTATAAATATATATTTTGTAGTTATAAAAAATTATACTATGCACATTGAACAATCACGGCGTTGAAACGCAGAGAGGCAGATGCATTTTCTGGTGAATGACTGCATCTTGTATCCTTAATATAATATGCTTTGAAAATAAACTTATAATTTATGTTTTCTTTTTGGACACGATAAAACTATAATATATTTTATTACCGAGAATCCAAATTAGAAGCATGGTTTTTATAATCAAAGCATAATCTGTCATTACTCTATCGCTTATTACTTACACCAAACACCAAGGGTGGTTGAACCGTGAGAATTCGAAGCTAGAGTGAGACGGACAGACTTGCACCCGGCTCTATCAAAACAAATATTAACTTTTATATTTATTGAAATAATACACGACTGTTCAGAGCGTAAAGGCCAATGTACAAAAGATTCCAACAGGGATCAGGTAAGGAATTTTTAATTTTCCATCGCGTTTTTTGGCAGTGAACCAGCAAGTCTTATTTGTTAAGTAATCATCACTCTTTTTATTCGAAATAGTAAGAAGTGGTATATGCTAGGTGTTAAGGAAAAAAGTAGAAAGTAGGGAAGCGTCATGTTTGGTTTCTAGATTTTATTTCAAACTGCGTAAACAAACAAGTTGTCATAATAGTAACTTTTACACAATAAAATGAAAATCTTTAACTATTTTATTCATGGAAAGAAAAGGAATAGGAATTACAAAGAATATAGTTTGACTTTCCTTATTATGTCATTTCGAAGATGTGATGTACAACATCGGAATGGACCATTCATATCATAGACTTATTTGGAGGCAGCAGGAGTGTCCTATGAACGTAATATCTTCGTCAATATTCCATATTTTTTCCGATATCATAAACTGCCGTACGGAGCGACATAGTCGTGAAATAACGACCAAGCTCCTTAAATAAAAATATACTGCCGTGCTAAGCTCTAAAGCGGTATCTCAAAAAAATCAAATTCTTGATTTTTATGTCGTCAGATAGCTTAAGGAAATACTCATCCAATAAACTTAGCTAAATAACGGTATCTTGTTTAGAACTTGTTAAAAAAAAAACTTAAAAGAGTTTCTCCATCTCAGTTTGACATGCAAAACTATAAAAACTATATTTACAAAACTTCGATTATCTCGAAATAAGGTTTTCCTGACATACCGCTTTTGCGCTTAGCACGGCTGTATAGGCGGTCGTCCGTACATAAATCATCAAGGCCAGCTTTCAATATCTAAGCTCAGACATATTTAGTCGTAATATAGATGGTTCCTACTGCAAAACATGCCTTGAATGATGTGAAAAGTTTGCCGTTCGCCTGATGGTAAGCGATACGACCGTCCATAAACAGTAGAAACACCATCCAACACGTTGAATTACAAAGTTTTATTTCGTATTTTACTGCGCTCGCCATTCTGAGGCATGAGATGGTAAGTCTTATTATGTCCAGTAGTTACACTGGCTGCAATGTTCTTCAAACAGGAACACAACAGTGACTACACACTGCTGCTTGGCGTCAGAAATAGACATTTCGGTGGTTCCTGTCCAGGCGGACTCTCGGCTATAAGAGAGCTACCACCACTGAAGTGTTTACCTAAAAAACTTCCTTTTTTGTATTACTTCTATGCACTGGTGGCGACTCTACTTTGCAAAATACAACTTTTTCGTACAAGCATAAGGTTTATAACAGATTGCTTGGTAGGTAAGTGTTGAGAAAACAATAAAAAGTTTGTTGCTTTTGTGACATTTACTGTTTGTGATATCTCATAGCATATTATATTACTATCAATGACACGTTATTTAACACTTCTAAAGCTATTTGCTACTAGTAGAGGCTTTATATTAGTCAATTTATATATTCATAGTTTGATTTGTATTTCCGATTTTACGAAGTGACTTCTTTTTTGGGTGACCTATAATATAATTTAAACAATACTGCTTAATAAATTACGTTCAAGAAGTTTCCTTAGAGTTATGCTTCAGATGTTGATAATTTGACCGCAGACTTCTGCTTGTTGATATATATGCCACGGAGATGAGTTTTTCATTATGAGGACAATGTTTGGTAGATGGGTACGAAATGTATAGGATAATGTCCACTGTATCTATATAGTAAGTATTATAATCGGATGTACGAGAGTTAGGTGTATTCATTATTTTTTTATTTGAATAATATTCAGGTATACAGAGTCATTTTTACATTGCGTTACTACATAAAGTCACTTATTTGTTTTTAGCTCTGCTAACAATGTGTTAAAAATAATTTATGAATAACAATAATTCCGGTTATATTTTTCTCAGTTTTGATCGATTTGTATTTGTATTTATCATGATTATTAGAAATTAATTTACAAGTAGGTTCTGCGCGTGTACCCTATGTAAAAGGTCTTTTTACAAATAAAATCTTACTGCGTTCTTTTAAAAAATAATAGTCTGTTAACCCAGAACTAAGTATAGGTGTTTTGTATTTTATCCGAATCCGTTCAGCACATTTTAATTTTACTTCTAAGAATTACACAAACATTTTCATAAACTTTCGTCGTATTTTATTATGTAGGTTAGTAGGATATAGTAGAATTATAGTAATTAACAGTGAAACATAATATTTGCTGACTAATTGTTTATGTTGTCGCATTTAGACTGACTAAAGCTCAACGCGGTGACTAGATAATGTGTACAACTATTTTATATGCATATATGGTATAACTATTTTAGGTGCACAGAAAAGTGTTCCCAATGCACCTGATGGTAAGTGGAGTGGGGTCCAAAGGAATGTCGACTGACGAGAGATGATTACCCCTCGGCAGTCGACATAATTATGCCGGCCTGTTGGAACCGGGTATACATAGGCTGCTCCCGGAACGCAGCACTTGTAAGCCATTGGCGGGTTTTAACACCTAGTGTAAGATCACTATCTAGGCGGATATAAAATATATTTTACCACCAGAATAACATCTATCGCTCATTATTATTAGCCACATGATGTTCACAGAATCTAGGCTAAAGAATTATACTGATCCATTGTTACAACATAATGCACATCATCTTGAGAAAAATCTTCGTGTATTGGATACTAGACACAAACACTGCTAAGTAAAGCTTTTCATCGAGCTTTTGAAAGCTGTGAGTTAGCGGAGACAGGATACCGCGTAAGTTACCCTACATTATTTATGCACTTATCCCCTGTGTTTAAAGTATTGATAGTCTTTTATTGATTACAAGTGCTTAGTTCCAGATATCTCAGTTTCATGGGATGTGATTGAGAGGGCAATAAAGGGTGCCACGTGTTGCTAAGAAAAGGATAAGGCAGTTTATTTGTTTCGATATATTATAACGAGTAAGGTTTCTGTAATGATCTTGTATTATTTTTATATAAGGATAATATGGGAATAAGATAGTAGCAATATAAGTAGCTCTTTGAAATATCACCTAACAACAGTACATAGCTAATTACAGAAACAATTACTAAATAAACGGATAATAGAAAACTATAAATAAAATGGAAAACAAATAATCCCGAGGCGTTTTCATGTTGCGCCTACGGGAGCGGGAAGGAGGGGCGGGGTCTACGCCAGTCGTAGCCCGCGCGTAGCCCGTAGCACACGCTACGTCGTAGCACGGTAGCATTTTTCCTCAAAAAATACATTACGTGCCGCGTGTTCAGTGTTTTACAACTTAAATGTACATAGTGTTGAGTGCATAACTATATGTGTTTTATATACAGTTGTTTGTGCATGTGAAGTGTTGAATCCACGTTTCGGAGGTAAATAAGGCTATATAAGTATACAGGAGGAAAATGCTCTGTCGAATATCCGTGAATGGATTTTTATTTATGACAGATTTCCTTTGTTAATTCATTTGGCGGTTTTCGGCGCTTTGTCTATCGCTGTCATTGCGCGCTGTTTTGAGATAAATTTTACGGTTCATTTGCATTTATTTAGTATCTGACTATAGTGTGACGTAATTTATGAATTTGTTTACGTTATTAAGCTATTTCTCTCAGTAACAGAAAGGCATGACGCTTTATATTATCTTCATTGAAATTTATACTCTGACGTTATAAAGAGAAAACATTTGTTTGTTTGTAATCGATTTTCTCTGACTCTACTGAACCGATTTCAATAATTATTTCTCAGAAATCTAAATTATCTCTGAGTGTTCTACTTTTTACCGCGGAAATGGATGCGAGCGGAGCGACAAGCAAAATCTAGTATCAAGTAAATTATCATATAATATATAGAAGTATAACCACGTGAAGATATTGGGTAAGAAATGGGTGGGTATAGCCTAAACATATTAGGTTTTCGTTTTTGAGTCGATTTTTTTATTGCTTTGAATGGCGAGGCGAGCTTGTCGTTCGCCTGATGGAAAGCGATACGACCGCCTATAAACAGCAAAAACACCATCCAAGACCTTGAATCACAAAGTATTGTTTGGTATTTCATTGCGCTCGCCATCCTGAGACATGAGATGTTAAGTATCATTATGTCCAGTAGTTACACTGGCTACAATGTCCTTCAAACCGGAACATAACAGTGACTACACACTGCTGCTTGGTGGCAGAAATAGACATACGTATAAGGCGCCATTCCCTTTGTAGGTTGAGAAAGAAATTAATTAATTTATTCATCTCGAGAGTAAACGGATAGAATGACAATTACTGCTCCAATTAACTACTAATTGGGGACTATTTCACAGTTTCTGAAAATGTTATATTTTGTAAGTAGAATTGATTTATAATTTTTGTAGGTGATGTTTCTTTTTAATAATGAAACACGGGACATATTGAGGGAGGTTAAGCTTCAGTAAATATTTTTTTTTTACACGGGCACAAAAGTGACCATTGTACCTACTAGTAATGAATAGAGTCGACAGAGTGTCGTTTAATGACAGATGGTTACCGTCGCCAGTTGACACAATTATGCCGGCCTATTTGAAACCGGATAAATGTGCCACCTTTATCACCGGGTAATACCATCGTTTCACCAACTCGCAATGAAATTTTGTTGTTGCGTTTAAGAAGCGTGTGAGATTATCGAAGGCTCGGGTATTCTTTTTTCTAATCTCCATTACTTTCTTTGAAACTGCAAGCTTCAGATTTTTCATTTGATATCCTAGATCATTTGCTAGTCTATAATACAAATTATTTTCCTGAACTATTGAGATGTTCATTTTTACGTATATCAGGCATTTGAAAGTGGGTCTAAATATGTCCTCATAGATTCGCACTACGACTTCCCAAATACACTTAGCGTCAAACATATTGGAAACCTTTTGCCGTCACTATCAACCATTAGAAGTTGACAAAGACAGAACTATCATTAAAATAAATTTAGCGTTGATTTTAGAGCTATTTCGACGGATTTACTGAATGAACCCTACTTATAATTCAAGTGATTCACTTTTTAGTCTTAATTTAGGAGCTTGGTCATAAATACAGGACCATGTTGTTCCATTTTGGTATATTTTTTTAGGAGTCAACTGTTACTTGTTTCTTTCTTTTCATCTTAAATAAGCAGTGATTGGCTTAAAAACATACATACATATAACATGTAGTTAAAAGAATATAGTACTAAAATAAAGGCTGTCTCGGTAGCGTTATCGTATTGCGTGTACGCTGTGACATCGCTCTGAGGTATTGCGTTCGAATTCCGGGCCGGACAAAGTGATATTGGGCTTTTCAGGCGAGAGTCTGGAATTTGTGCCCGATATGGGGATAGGTCGCCCCCTATCACATCATGTGACGGAACATACGTGACGATAAAAAGGTGTCCTGGTGGCACCTCTGCCTATCCTTTCAGGCACAGAGGCGTGATGGGTGTGTATCATTTTAAAGGGGTTAGGTTTGTAAAATGGTTTGGAGAGGATTTCTCCTTAAACGACCGAGTATTTACCCGATTCTAAAATGTATTTCACTGCATTTAAAAGGCTTCCTAATGTTCCACGGATGTCTGGATTCTGAGGAAAGGAAACAGAGATATAACTAATGCAGCCAAGCTTTGCCAACATTCAAGAATATTCTCACAATGTTTCAAGATGTATAATATAAATTCTTGTTACTTCATTAATGCGATATTAACGTAGCGCGTGCTAAACTAAAATAAATATATAGTGAAATCTAAAATAACCTTTACGTCTTTCTGAAAATCAATTACGAAAATGAAACACGTGGGTTCGTTTAAACTTAACATTCTGACAGATTCTTAATAGTAAATGTTACTAAATTATAGCCATACAAGTTGGCTAAATGGAATGATAATTTGAGTAAAAGTATTAGTTATTTTGACTGTTACTGGTAATAAAGAAACTGGGCATAGATATTAGAAAAAAAACTTAAAATTTATTTTATCACGAGAATCGAACATGCGACAGTTCATTCCCCAATCGATTTCTCATATAATATTAAGCATATTTTTATAATTTTTCCTTGAAATTATTTGATTGCATTCGAGAGACGAGATCAAATAGGATTAATAATGGTTCGATTTGTAGACAATTTATAATTAAATTGTATATTTTTTCAAGAAACATTCAGTTATTTTTAGATGCTCTAAATTCAGAAATAATAAATCAATAACGCTTTGAATTATCAGCAGGCTTTTGAACCTAGATTAATTAATCAAATAAAGTAATACTGGCTGCAGATTAATTAGTTTTTAATCCGAGAAAAAACTAATGTTATATTGACTATTTATGTTAGCTTTGATTTATGTTTGGTTACTATGCATTATTTAAACTATTGAATTAATACAACGAGACTTTCCCGCCCTCACACCCACCACTACAACTCCTGTAAGCCAGGATCAGCAGTGGCACGCATTTTATGACACCGTGCAGTGAAGCTCGGCGAGTCTCAGGGTAAACTAATATGTCATTATCCCGCAACGAAATTAATCAAATAGAAAGATAGGGAGGAGTTGGAAATATTAATTGTCCACTTCCCTCCAGAGCAATGCGGGTGACAAAATCATGATGTAAGGAGGCGATTTAACCTCAAGGATAGGGACGTTTACAACTAGATAAGCTAGTTATAAAGCACCACGGATAAAATTAAATGAAAGGGGCCTATCACATGAGCTGTTAGATTTGATTACAATAGGCATGGCAAAAACGCCGGAAAGCACGGAAATTCCGTCTAGTCTCAACAAGGTCCATGTAGTATACAACCCCAGATGTTATTTGAATTGAATTAATACAAGTGCTGTGTCCACATAAGTCGAATATTTATATTTATTAAATCTAAGATAATACTAGTCAGAGTAATGAAGGCCTTATAAAACCGTCCTCCTTCCTAATCTATATTTCTTCGCCTTAAAGTCTAAAATTGCAGAATTGATTTATATCTAAATCCTATCCCTCCGCTCGGAAGTCCATATCCGTTACAAAAAGTAGCCGTAGTCCTCAAGGATAAGGTTCCTATTAGTGATTCAGTCGGATCAGTAGTTTAGGTTAGTGTGTTCAAATAAATTTCAGCGTTATAATAGTAGAGATTGAACATATCGTTTGACTAACAATCGCTTGTTTCGATCGAACGTGAAAAATGGACCAATCAGAAGATTTTTTTGACCTGTTTATAAATGTATTGTTTTGATGGGTTCGTTTTTAGAAACAGATTAAAAATTTGGATTGTTTATTAAAATATGCTGCTACTTGTTTCTTTACCTACCTTCTACATATCCTTACATATTATTATAACCTCTTCCCCCACCTCGGCTGTCTGAACGTGATAAACTCAAACCTACCGAACGACTTTTATACGGTATTTACTAATGACCACTGTAATATGAAGGTTTTTAATTCATTAATGTTTTATACAACGGAAAAAATATATGATCTACGTGTGAACCCGGGACGCGTCGCTAGTACAATAATAAATACGATATCACGAGATGAGTAGCACGATAAAAAGAAATAGGGAGCTAGTGCGAACTCAAATATTGAAATGATATGGAAATAGAGATACGCAATATCGCGCTTTGAAAAATGGAGGTGAGCGGCATGAGAACTTATCACGGGTTTATTTAACTCCTTATATTAACACCTCACCCTTCATTCTTAGTTATGAGGCTTTTTGAATGTGGGTATAGTTTAGGGATTGTTTGAAGGTCTTTCTTATGGACTGCATCGGTGGCAGTACTGCATGCGCGGTACGGCAGCGCTCTGAGGTCCTGGGTTCGAATCCCCGGTTGGGCAGTGATATTTGGTTTTTGTTCAGAATCAGCCCGGAGTTTGGAATTTGTGCCCGATGTGGCGTTAGGCTCGTCCCCTATCACATCATGGGACGGAACACAATTGGCGAAAAGTGGGCGCCTCTGCATACCCCTTCAGGGATAAATGCGTGATGTTGTGGTGCTATGAAGTCTCGGGCTCGAATCCCGAGTAGAGCAGTGATGTTGAGTTTTATTAACTTCAGCGCGGAGTCTGGAATGTGCTCGATATGGCGATAGGCTTGCCTCATATTATGTGGAACACATATAGTAAAAGTGGGTACACTATTTACTCCCCTGCTTACGCTTTTAGGATAAATGCGTGTTATTGTATGTATTTTGTTTTTTCTTTCTTATGAAGAAAACAAGACTGTCTAGGGGTTTATTTAACTGGGTATTAACATCTCTTATCCCCTGTAGGGTCTGTGAATTATTTAGCTTTGGTAGAGTTTGATTCAGGGATTATTTGAACGAAAAGAAATTCTTTTGGTAAAACAAAATCATTACCTATATTATATTTGGTTTATACTTAGGCTATGTACCGAAGGGCTACAGGTTATATTTCAAGGTTGGGTAAATAGAATTTGTATGGCAGTTCCGAAATCCGAGTTTTATGTACCTATATTTAATTTTTCCCTGAGTTGTCAAAATTTAAATTGCTGTTTTATATGTCGACAAACTCGCCATATATCACTGAAAATCAAATCGAAAATACGAATTTATTTGTTTATGCAAATGTTAAGCAACAAGAATTTAAGTAATAGAATCTACCTGTAGGCCGGCATAATTGTAGCGACTGGCGAGAGGTAATCATCTCTAGTCAGTCGACACTATTTAAAAACTACATCAGTTACTATCGTGCCGTGTCTGTGTAAAAAATCATAGCCCTTTTTTTCCGTAGTCGGGTAAAGAGTAGCCAGTATTTTCGGCTTACTTACAGCCAGCTCTTACAGATATATTCTATCAAGTTAAGTGTATTGTCGGGTTAATAAAAGCCTAGCACTGGCTGAATGATTAGCTTCCTTTCAATTCAGTCTACTTTATGAGCGTTTTATATGCCAACCCTTTCTTTCTCTATATTACTTTTATGAGTAATAATGAGTTTGTAGGTTAGTTTTGTTTTTGACCTCTGACAGAATAGGGATGAGTTTGGTGGTCTTTAAGTGTGCATATTATTACTTCTATGATAGAGTAATGTGCTTTAAGTTAAAGGAATAAGGGTCATTTGATTTTGTGTCTAGGTATTAGGTAGGAAATTTCGCCCGCGGACTAGTAGCTTCCGAGTTCGAATTGCTAGGGCTATTCAAAGTTAATTTTAATTGTCAAAAATCATGTAAATTTTATTGATTTGAATTAAGATAAGCTGGCTCTGTATTATGCTGTAGAGACGTATAAGAATCCACAGTTCCTTCAAAGACATCCAAACTTCTTCTTCTGTTGAAATATTTTTGAATTCCGCCCTTTATTTCAAAAGACAAATGCTGCAATCATACATATCTTACACTTTGTGACTTCTAAGCGTAGTATTTTTGTGAATATATATCTTGGTATTATTCTGTAGTTACGTTGTTTCAGTGTGTTACTTCATTGTTTTCATTTTATTGAAACTTCGATTTAATTTTATTGGATTTTTTAAAAATTTACTGTTAGTATTTTTATATAAATGCTGTATCACACCTGTAATTACTAAGTAAACTCATCCATAATGTTGTAATTTAATTTAACCTACTTAGTGTATATAGTGTTGGTGTGTCATTCAATAAATAAATCAACCCTACTCTTTGATAAAGGTTTGAATATAGATAACGTTTAATATTCGTTTTATTATTTTTCATTAACTCACGTACCACCAGGCTTTTATGCTAGCCTTATATAAAACTCGAACATCTATTTTGTTCTCTATTCAAGTTCACCACAATAAAGCACAGATAATTGTTTTGTTCATAACGTGGTTACGGTTCGGTCTTCGTTCCGATTGTATCTTGTGTCTAGACTGTTAAGGTACTGTGTTTATTAAATGTAGATTTTAATATGTAATAAATAATAATAATATCAGCCCTGTATTATATACTGTCCCTTTGTTGGGCACGAGCCTCCTCTACTACTGAGAGGGATTAGGCCTTAGTCCACCACGCTGGCCTAGTGCGGGTTGGTAGACTTCACACACTTCTTAAGTACGCAGGTTTCCTCACGATGTTTTCCTTCACCGTTAAAGCAAGCGATAATTCACAAAGAATACATATATATTTTTTTAGAAAAATCAGAGGTGTGTGCTCTTGGGATTTGAACCTGCGGACATTCGTCTCAGCAGTCCGTTCCACAAGCAACTAGGCTATCGCCGCATTTAATACACGATACTATTCCTTTTTTCGTTTTATAGTAAAAATTGACTGATCAGAATAAAGTGTTTTGACGTGCCTACAAATAACTTATTAGATTGGTATGTTTTCGGGATCGGATTAAAGATTAAAATTGATATCTGTCGGTAATAGTAATTATAAACACTATACTAATAAAAATAAGTCTAAACTAATAGGTAATCGACGTTACCATTAGAAATACTAAATTAATTTATATATGTTCGTGTATTTATCTAGCTTAACTAGCAATTTTAATTAGGCACCGACTCCAAAATTGGTATCCAGTATATACCTGTTATGTGATTTTTTTTTGGTTTTGAGTGGTTTTTGAAGGCGGTTTAATTTTTTGAAATGTTTTTTACTTATAAAGTTACGTTATTCGCAGTGTTATAATAGACTTTTATGCCTTAAATATTCTTGAGGCCCGGAACGGACTAAAAGCAATAGCTATTGTAAATTGTAATATGTATACTTACTATTAGATAATCCATAACCTCGCGTTTATACCACAAGAAATCATTAGACAGCAAAATATTTATGCTAAGCGATTTTCGTTTTTATTTCATTTTTTATTCCAGACCCTTAATCTCGGAGAGTAGGCCGTCCATAGAGGCGTTATTTATTTACACTCAGTTGGCTAGTCTATCTAGGTTTTAACTTCGCTGCCAGATTCGAGGAATTACAGCAAATTGTTTGCAAGTTTTTGCTTAATTTATCTTTTATAAGAAAGTTATTTATGTTTTACCATTGTTTTACCGTTGTTGTTTTACCTACCATACATACCATTTGTTTTGCCCTGTCCGAGGACGACGGAACTAGGCTTTGTTTCATCTGTAAGATAATTAAAGCAAAAATATAAGGGATTTTTATCACATATGCTTGGAGTATGATTTTAATATACGCTGACAGAATTCTAAAGCCTCATTTATACGAAGCAATTTTCTTGCCTCGTACGTACGTTACTTGTAAGGATATAAAAAAATGGCCTGTCTGATCATGCGCAATGCGGAGGTAATTCTCGCTTGCGTAGACATGCACTCGCTAAGACAAATAATAATTGTATAGTGTGATGGATATTCCAAAAATTTTTGGTCCTCTTCTGCATCTCAACAGTTTGATGAAATAATCTTTTGACAATTATTGCTGGCAAAAATTGCTCCGTGTAAATAAGGTTTAAATAAGATAAGATAGACTTCTCATTATCAGTTACTTGCGAAATAGGACACCTATATGTATATTATTTATTTATTGTTTGGAATGACGATGTGAGCTTGGTGCTCGCTTCATGGTAAACGCTACTACTGTCCATAAACAGTAGAAACACCATCCAACACCTTGAATTACAAATATTGATTAGTATTCCTCTACGCTCACTACCCTGAGACATGAGATGTTAAGTCTTATTATGTCCAGTAGTTACACTGGCTACAATGCCCTCCAAACCGGAACACAACAGTGACTATGCACTGCTGCTTGGCAGAAATAGACATTGCGGTGGTACCTACGCAGGCGGACTCTCACATATGAGAGACCTAGCACCAGTAAACAAAGATAACCAAAGAAACCGACTCTTATAAAAATCAACTACTGTTTCTACACAGTTAACCAGTTAAGTACATGAACCCACCGCTCCCCAGCAATAATAATATCAATCTAAGAATTCAATCTAAGAATAAATATTTCCCTCACACCAACGCCAGTCTTTATTAAATATTTCCCGAACACTCAATTCGCGTAATTAAACGTTCCACTGAAGTTACTCTCGTGACGTAGCATTAATTCTTATTATTAAAAAAAAAGCGGCGATAGCCTAGTTGGGTGTGGAACGGACTGCCAGACGAATGTCTGCAGGTTCAAATCCCAAGGGCACACACCTCTGACTTTTCTAAAAAATCATGTGTGTATTCTTTGTGAATTTATCGTTCGCTTTAACGGTGAAGGAAAACATCGTGAGGAAACCTGCACATCTGAGAAGTTCTCTATAGGAATTTCGAAGGTGTGTGAAGTCTACCAATCCGCACTAGGCCAGCGTGGTGGACTAAGGCCTAATCCCTCTCAGTAGAAGACGAGGCCCGTGCTAAGCAGTGGGCAAGTATATAATACAGGGCTGATATTATTAAAAAAAAAACAGAAATTAATCGATAATAACCTTCAAGTATTAATAGCGTTCAGAATATTTGTACTAAGCCATTTTAAATGCACACTTTTGTCTGGTGGAGTTAGCAGAGAGGCAATGTGTCTTGTAGTTGCAACCTTTTACTGGTGGTAGGTCTCTCATATGTGAGAGTCCGCCTGGTTAGGTACCACGGCAATGTCTATTTCTGCCGCCAAGCAGCAGTGTGTAGTCACTGTTGTGTTCCTGTTTGAAGGACATTATAGCCAGTGTAATTGGATATAATGAGACTTAACATCTCATGCCTCAGAATGGCGAGCGCAGTAGAATACCAAACAATACTTTGTAATTCAATGTGTTGGATGGTGTTTTACTGTTCATGGTCGGCCGTTGGCTTGTCATCAGGCGAACGGCATGCTCGTCTCATCATTCAAAACAATTAAAAATAAATCTGGCATCAATTTTTGGCGATTGGCGAAAAACATAGAATCTGTTCTGATTCCATACTGTATGATTTTTAATGCTTCAGTGGCGGAAGTCGAAATTTTCCGAAAGGGAGCCCGACACAACATATAGATACTAATATGCATAAATACGATGTGCAAATCGTTCTAATGATAATTAGATTCTTTATAAATTCTAAATAAAGGGAAGCTGGCAGGAATCGGGTTGTATGGAACCTTCACCACGGGAATGCGTTGTACTAACCATGAGGTGGAGTGGAGATTCTTTGTGATGATAGAAATGCTACATATATGAATGTCATGATTTCTAAAGGTATTTGTATGTTAGAGGTACATGCAGAATAGTAGGTGGATAAACAAATAATAAAAGCGTGGAAAAGCATTTAGGCAGGCCGGCATAACTGTTCCGATCTTCTAGATATGTTTTTTTTCTCTTGTCGACACGTTTTATTTCGGCTCCACTTTACTTAACACAAGATCCTGCAACCGAAAAACATCGAACCTGGAACAACCAGTTCCCAACCCGTGCGTTGCACCTAAACCAAAGAGGCTATTAAGAAAATAAGGCTAAAATAAATTAGTTCCATCGGAAGTTGAGCCGATACCATTGTCTCTAAACTCGGTTATTTGAGATAATCTTAATGATAAATAGGTTTGGAATTTAACCCGTACACGGATTGGATTTAATTGGATTTATCACAGTCTATTAAATTGTCAGAATTTATTGTTAGTTGTGTTTTTTTGTAAAGTAATGGCAATGTGACCCTTCTGCACCTGACGGTAAGTAGAATGGGATCCAATATAATGTCGACTGACGAGAGATGATTACCCATTGGCAGTTGACACAATTATGCCGGCCTGTGGGAACCGGGTATACTGATTTGATAGTCTAATTTCGAAATGCCATTCACTTACGTGGGCCACTATGGCGGGTTTTAACACCTTGTGCCTGACTTTGTTATTTTACTTAAATTACTTTCTTCTATTATACTTTTGGATTTAGGACCGTAATTTCACTAAAATATTAGTGAAAGTTGCATTGCTATCAGTTCCGCCATTTTTACGTGGTATATGTAACATATATAAGCTAAGTCTATTGAGGCAATAAGTACGAGTCTTAATTGGAATTTAGATAACAATATTATAGTAACGTACTGTTTTCAGCATCTGCTGAACTCATGGTGAATAAATATCTATGTAGTGTCATAGTCAAAAACGAATTTTATTTATACTTAAGACGCCAAACAGATTATTTTTTTTTTCAATTTTATAAAGTACTAGTTATGGCTCATGGCTTCGCTCGCGTGAAGAAATTTTCCGGGATAAAATCCTGCTATATATTATTTTCCCGAGATAGAACGGCCTATAACCTTCCCAGGGTTTTATAATATTTCCATACCAAATTTCATAAAAATCCGTTCAGTAGATTTTGAGAAAATCCATAACATATAGACGGACAGAAAAAGGTTTATTTTATAATAAGTATAGATACAAAGTTAAAATCAGATTGTATTCCAAAACATGCCTTATACCACTGATGTATATTTTATAAACACGAACGTCCATATAAACTATTCGTTCAAAATCTGAACTAAAATGGTGACCAATACGTCACTGCTATAACCTACTTGTTCACTTGAACAACAAATAAGTTTATTAATTTGACTTATAATTTTTATTCATATCCAGGTTTAAACTCAGACTCGAGTTCTTATATTATGAGCGCCACTCCGTGCATAACCACACGCTGTCAATGTTAAAATCATACTAAAGTCAGGCGTACGGATACCAGTACAGTTGAGTCGAACACAATTGGTGTATAAAACGCCAGATCTAGTATCTATATCGATGCCTTATACGGGTTAATTACTTAAACTGCGGACTAAGATAAATAAAACTATAGTATTATTTATCTTTTATTGCTTTCCATTTTATTTAGGTATATTGTGTATATCATAGTACCAATTTACCATTAAACGAATATACAGACTGCAATTACTCTAGACCCCTCAAAATATACAGCCAGTGACGCTATACCTCATGAGAATACGAAACAGAAATTCAAAATAAGCAAAATATTCCAAAAACAAACGTAAGCCGGTGGGGACTACAGAAAAATGTCGGCTTTATTTTTATTATAATTCTAAACACTCCCTCAGGAATATTCGGTCAACTGTTTAGGAAGAGATGGAATGTGAGCGAAGCACTTAGATACATTGAATTATTTAGTATTGTGTCCCTTGATTCAGAATTCCAGTGTCCCAGGATGATCTTGGATACGTACGAAAAGTTTCCTGACTTGTTTGTTTTGTTCTGTTTTATGTAACTTGTAACTTTTACGAATAAATGTGGAAGTTTGGCTATTTTACATCAAAACAATAAATAATATTGTTACATAACATAAAAACATCAAATTGGTCAGTAGTTCTAAAATAGTTTTTGAGTAATCATTTCATAAAACAAATATTACGTACTTCTTCGTAATTAAACTATCAGTAGTTTGGTTTTTGTTAGTTTCTGCAGTAATTAGGGTATATAATTAAAGAAGTCAATCTATATTATAATTAGCAAAATGCATTATTTGTGTATGATTGAATTCCGTGTATAAAAATGCCTTTTATAAATTAAAACGCGCTTGGAGCGCTCAATAGAATTTAATGAATTTCGGCATCAAATCGACGAAGTCAATATAAGCTACTGTTTATTTTGGACGTACTATAAAGGTAAGCGGCAATAGTCTAGTTGAGTGTGGAACGGACTGCCGAGACGAATGTTCGCAGGTGAAAATCCCACCTGTGGCTTTTTTTTTAATTATACGTGTATTCTTTGTAAATTATAGCTTGCTTTAACGGTGAGGGAAAACATCGTGAGGACACCTGCATACCTGAAAAGTTCTCTATAGGAATTTTGAAAGTTTGTGAAGTCTATCTACTAATCCGCACTAGGCCAGCGTGGTGGACTAAGGCCTAATTCCTCTTAGTAGTAGAGGAGGCCCGTACTCAGTGGGACAATATATAATACAGGGCTGATATTATTATTATTTTACATACTACAAAGGTCCCCAAAATCATGAGCTATTGACGATGGCCAGAATTATGCCATTTTATCTTATTGAGCCCGGAATCAAACTATGGAACAAATACTACTGAAAAAATACTGTTTCCTATTTGTTCTGGCAAATTACCTATAACCCTAGGTAAATAAAAACAGTATGTCAACATAAAAATCGGGTTTAACTCAGCATACTGCGCAAACAGTATGAACAAATACGACTGTGTTTTTACCAAAAAATCCATACGTCAAAAGTTAAATCCAATATGCACAGCGCACTCCGCAAATGAGTGAGATTGCCAACTTTCACGTTACGGCCGCGGCAACTTTGCCTTTTAATAGTTGGAACTTGATTTTCAAATTTTTACGTGGCTAATCGTTTTTCCACTTGGAGGTGTTTTGTGCATACCATTCGTGTATACGAAACGTAGGGTTTGGGGTTCGATGCCTAGTCTATCATAGCGTGTCAATTAAAAATTATATTGTTGAGTTTGAATTTGTGATGTGACCATCGGCTTCCTGTCACATATCGAAGGTGTTAAGGTAAGGTCACCTGAATTTTGATTGAATACATAATATAAGCTACTACTAGAGCAACTTACTAGTATCGTCAGTTAGATGTTAAAAATATACCTTCTGAAAGAATAAAGGACAATACAATAACTCTCTTTACTACAAACATTAAAACACATAAATTAATTAAATTCACTAAATCTATGGCGTAGAATGAGTCTTATAGCTAGCTACATACGGCAGCCTTAATAACGAACATTCTAGAACAAACTAAGAACATTCTGTAACAGAAATCTGTTCTGTACAAGGGTTTCAATAAACCGACTATCGCGTCATAATTGGCACCTATTGATCTCCAATTAAGGTTTAACTTTGTTTCCGCTTGGTAACTGGCTTACGTACATCCTGTTCCACGTATTAGGGCGGTATTATGGACGTGGATTCCACGTGGTTTGGGCAAGGAATGGATAACTTTGAAAAGCTGGTAACGGATTGACAATTGCTTTGTTTTTGTGTATTATTTCTGGTAGTGAGTATAAATAAATTATTGTAGATTAATTATTCCTTTTAATTTATTAACTATTGACTTTATGTCCGTCGTGTACTTGTACTACGTGATGTAGATTTCGAGTCTGAAGGTATTCGGTTTACATTTGAAAAAGTGTTTTAGATTCTGGATTTCAAATCAATGAATTTTTTTGTTGTTAATATATGAAAATTTCAAACTTTATATTATACTTATGATTGTATATTGAAGTTAGAATCTACGTTGTTTGTTCATTCATTTAATATATTTCAAAAATAGATATGTGTAACGTAACCGTGGAATCCAAATTGTTGTATAGAATAAAGACCTGTATAGTTGAATAAGATTCCCTTGTAATATTGTACTCCGTGTAAATTAGATTTTGAAGTATGCAATCGGCTTATTGATAGCAGCAGTATGTTGAGATTGTTAAACTTAGAAGTCGGCAGGCACTTACGTAGATAAAGGCCTTTTTTCATCATTTGACATTAGTATGGCATCCAGCAGGCCGACATTATTGTATCGATTGTCGAGGGGTGTCGTCTCTCGTTAATCAACATTCCAAGTACCTGATGGCAGGTACAGTTAGGTCACTAGGCTATGCTCGTATAAACAAAAAGAAAAATGTCGCATCAAACTTATTTTATAAAGAAAAAAAGGCTCTTGAAAAGGAATTGGTACCAACATACATCATGCTTTTATCCTCGAAGAGGTAGGTAGAGATGCAACCAGGGCAAACACTTTTCACAACTATTATAGAGGGCGAGTCCAGATTCCGAGCTGATACTGGGCAGTAAAACCCAATATCACTTCTCTGATCCGGGATTCGAACCCGGAACTATTTTCCAAAGCCTCTAGGAAGGTGATACCGTGGTGGAATATATAGTTAACACCCAACCCAACAAAACTAGTTAAACCACTTTACTAGACTAAATACTCTTAAAATTCCAAAACTCGGTGTTTTAACTGTATATTTATTTATATGCATTACGTCCAATGCATTATACACCTAGAAAAGTTAAAAGCCACATTAGTCCAAACAGCGTTGGAACTTTTTAACTTCTGTGGCAGGGAATTTAAATATATTTTTGTTTTCATACAGAGTTTATATTATTATTATTATTATATCAACAATTCTTGAAGATAAACCAAATGAAGAAGATCAGTTATAGGGCGCTTATCAATTTAATATATAAAAAAACAACCGCCATTTTATGTTTCTGTGAGCTGGGTTCGAACAAGCTTCCAAAGCAGCAAGCTGAGTACACAAGAAGGTTTTTTATGAAAACTAGTAAACTAGTGAAACCAAATTAAAGACAAAATTGTCCTTAATATACCTCTACATACAAACTCCGTTTCCAGCGTTGCTTTGGTTTTATTTATGTACACAAATATACAATAATTAAAGTCGTAACTCGTACGAACCCCAAATCTTCATCACGCTCCTTAATAAAGCGGGTGAGTAGACCATAAACACGTCTATCGGAAACTACAGTACACAGTGCAATTAAATTCCACCTACGCGTTAATTTATAAACGTGCAGCGAACTGTTTATTGTCTCGCTTCTTATGTATGTATGGTATAAGTGATGAGCGGTGTGTGGTATACATATATTTATTTATTTTTCACTTTATATATAAATGTATATCGGCGAACTTAAAGCCTGGGAGATTTTCTCCCAGTCATTCTGTAACCTTAGGGTACAGAGATAAATAAGGTGCATCAAGGTAACTTGATATTGGAAAATACAAATGAGTATATGAAGGAGTAAATAAGGCAAATAATAATAAATACTTACGAATATTAAATACAAACATAAAATAAGTAATATTATAAATAGATAAAAGAAATAGCAAATTCGTGTTGCTTTAGTTAAGTAGTTCATTATTTATAGAGATTGCTGCTGTTATTATTATTGTTATAGAGATTTCGAACTAGAGTCTAATTATAATTATTTTTTAGCTTCGTATGTCTAGACGTTCTTGTCGTTCGCCTGATGGTCAGTGATACGACTGTCCATAAACAGTAGAAACATCATCAAACACCTTGAATTACAAAGTGTTTGGTATTCCACTGGGCTCGCCATCCTGAGACTTTAGATGTTAAGTGTTATTATGTCCAGTAGTTACACTGGCTACAGTGTACACTGCTGCTTGGCAGCATAAATAAACATTGTGGTGGGACCTACCCAGGCGGACTCTCACATATGAGAGTCCGCCTGGGTAGGTCTAGGACTTACTACCAGTGTTTATTGTTTCAGAAGATGCCATAATGCCAATAGTTAATGAAATAACGCATTCAATAATTTTCTATATGGCTTAATAGCCACACTAATTACAGCTGTAAAACGTTCAAAATAAAGTTGACTTACGATTATCATCAGTCTCCTATTAATTGTACTAAAGTTTAACTTTGACACTACAACAACCTAGTAACGCGATATCATAAAGTTACGCATTCGTCATTCAATAAAACTTGTAATAAACTTTTCATATCTCATTTCTAAGTCTTCTGAATGAGTTGTTATAACTTGTCACGCTAGGATCTCGTGGCTTGTCACGCGACGTGTCACTTGTAGCCGTCGCTCGCAACTTGTTTGTGTCAGAGTGACGCGCCGTGACGCGGGATAAGTACCTATCGCTGCTATTACATCGCCGATTTTCGTAGAAATGTAAATTGGATTTTTATTAAATTTTTAATAAATACTTGCTTTTGCTCATGGCTTTGCGCGCGTGAAAGATTTTTTGGAGGGCCAAAAACCCGTTGTATATTTATATATATCTCGGGATAAAAAAATTATGTCCTTCCCAGGGTCTCAAACTATCCCCATACCACATTGAAATGCATTCGGTGATTTATGAGTTTATGAGACAGACAGACGCGGCGAGGGACTTTGTTTTATAATAATACTAGCTTTTGCTCGCGTCTTTGCCCGCGTAAAGGAGTTTTCCGGGATAAAAGTCCCGCTATAAAATTTCCCGGGACACAAAGTAGCCTATAACCCTCCCAGGGTCTTAAACTATCTCCATACCTAATTTCATAAAAGTCTGTTCGATAGATTTTGAGACAATCGACAGACAGAAAACGGAACTTTGTTTCATGTATAGATATATACTTATAGATAATCACTAGATTTTCAGAATTTAGTTCCGCTCGAGGGGAATTATTTTCCATTATCGGAGTACTTTTCTTCCGGAATAAAAAATGCCTAGCGGCAAATCAGATCCAAATGTATCGGTTTACTCGTTTACATTTAAAACCTATAATTATGATATTATAGTATGATTATCTCTGACTGTAAGATATAGTTGGTACAGCATATTGACTGACAATGGTACTTTATCTAAAAAACGAGGCCTTTCACCATACTTGACCACAAGTATGGTGAAAAATGGAGACCACTCCATTCAACCTCTCTATCCTTCTTGTTTTTTAGGTGCTTCTCCATCACTGAAGGTGTGTCTTCAGTCAGTTGCTTAATCCTCTTCTCCGTGGCTTTTTGGAAGAATTCTTTAACCGTTTTGGTTCTAATCCAGCCACGGGGCTGGATTAGATTAAGCCGTGGCTTCGTAGTATACGGATACTACGAAGCCACGGCTTTCTCCTTCTATTTATCCATTCGGCTTAAAGTATCCAGCATCAACCGACTAGTAATATATTTCACCTTCACCATATTATTATACTGTCACTTATTATAAATGAGGCGTTCAAAACAAAGTAATTGAGTAAAGTGTGGTACTGAACTATTTGTCACAACAAATGAACTAAAACATCTAGTAATTATGTACATCACGAGAGAAAGAGACGAAATGATACGAGGAAAAGAGACAGGTGTAGTGTTGTTTCAAGAGTATATAAAGTAATAATAGGGGAAGTGTGTTATTAGACAATGATTTATGGTGTTATGTTGAAATTATGTATAAGTGCGGATGGTGTCACACTTCAGGTTTGAATAATGTGATTGTAAATATAGAATTTATGGTGATCTAAAAATTACAGTCGAGGTAAAATTATGTGTAAGAATGTTATACTGTCTTTGGAGTTTGGTGGCTTTTAGGGATTCAAGAGGCGACTCCTGCGAGAGTTACGGTTGTATGCACTTGCACATCCCGCGACCTTCGATATTAGGGAGAGAGAGTCGAATGGTACTTTACTGCGCTACTCCCTGGCGACATGAACGAGTCGTGACGTCGCATATCGCGCTGCGTCGGCCTCGGGTGTCATCTTGCGCAATTACAATTATCGTTCTTATTTCAACATTCCCAGCAATAAATTTCCTATAGAAGTAACCAATTGTGCTACTTATATATATTGAGCCACGGACTAAATTCCTATACAAAAAAAAAACATAGTATTTGCAGAATTTAAGTATTAAAAGTTTTTATTTGTGATCGCGATTGCATTCCTAATTTATATTAAAACACGGATCAATTTCCTATGCAGAAAGAATATACTTGAAAATATTTCGGATCTTGGTTTTTGGTGGTGGTACTTTAGCTGGACATACTTGTGAGCTCAGGTCGGCGACTTTGCAAGTACGGCTTTGAAATTTTCTGAGATAAAATATAGCATAGATTTATTTCAGAAAATTCATTTACTTTTTAAGGTAATACCGTAATTCCCATCTAAATCGATTAAGCTATTGCGAAGGTTAACGCACAAGTAAGAAGCTCTCATCGTAACCCTGAGACTTAAAAACTCGTCACTCATAATGTCCAATATTTACACTGACTAACATGCTCTTCCAAGGTTCATTGGTTACTTAACTAAAAATATTAATAATAAAATAACAAGACAAAGTTATGATACCGTGCATTTCTTATCTCACACAATTTTCATTTTGTTACATTTGCGCGTATTAAAATGGAATGAGGTGATGTTAAATAAACCGTAAGTTGGTTATGAAACGTTATACCACTTAATATTACTTACAATTAATACGCGAGAACGTTCTACTAAGTATTTTAATGGAATTAGTTTAATTTGAATATATTATTTTGCTAATGTTTACGTGTTGTTGAGAATTATTATTGTTTTTGTTGGATTGGGTTGACTCAAGACTATCTTGTCTAAGGGGCGGCTGTGGATGTAGACTTAGACATTTCCGTCAGAGGAAGCCCGCAGTCGTCCCTAATGCGCCGAAGAGGGCCACCGCGGAGTTTTAGTTGGTATGCCGTGCGTTGTATATAGGTTAGGGACTCAGCCCGGCGGTCGCCCGGAGGTCAACATCAAATCCGGGCGGTGAAACGCCGGGTCATAAGGCACGGTGACTCCAACATAACCGCTCAGTCGCCCCCCACAAAGGCTGAGCGGTAGTCATAAGGCACTTTCACCGCGACAAAAAAAAGACTATCTTGTCTTCACTTCCATAACTGCAGCTCATGTAAGCTAGGATCTGGCTTATCGGCTTTGGAACGTATTTTATGACACCAAGCGTTGGAGCTTGGCGAGTCTCTTGGAGCATTAATCAGTCTACGGAACGCTATGGAATTAATGAAATAGAAAGATAGGGTGTTTTTGGAAATACATTTTTCCACTTGACTGTGCCAGTCATGTGTACATACAACAGTCCACTGGCGAATGGTGAAAATTTCCGAAGGGAACCCAATACAATGTAAAGGTACTTATATGCATAAATGCGGTCTACAAATCGTTCTGATGATAATAAGATCCTACAAAAATTCTACATAAAGGGAAGCGAGCAGGCATTGAGTTATAGACCCTTCGCCACTGCAACAGTCCCTCCTATTTCCCTCTTTAGTGCCAAGAGTTGTGGACGATTAATCCTAGGTTCCCGTCCCGGGTTGATCAATAGTTTGTCGGTCTCAACAAAATTATTTCAAATATTCTTATAGCACTAGAATGTGGGGTTGTTTAAATATATTTTTCAAGCATGTTTTGGATAGTTTTTAGACCGGCTGCCAGCGTGGCGTCAACTCATATATATCATTAAAAATTTGGCTTTGTTGATATAGAAAGAATACTGTTTGAAAGCTATTAAATTATTGATACAGAAGCCGTCATTATTGTTCTTGTATTTGTATTATGGATATAATATTTACGAAAATATATTTGCATGTGGAATGTACCCGTCGAATTTTACAAGAAAAATGTTTTAGAAGAAACATTCTTTGAATATCTGAACAAAAGCTGAAAAAATGTTGAGCACATTTACAAGAATGCCAATGTTGAGAGCTCTTAAAAGTTTTTTTTTTAATATGTTCGGTTTGTTCTATTTATTCCGAATGATTTAAATTAAAATTCATATTTAATCAACTTCAAAAATACAAATTCTGTATGTGTATATGTCTGTGATTTTCTAAAAATACTTCTGATCCGATTTGGATGGGGTTTTTATCATAATATTTTATTTTTTGCGTATCGCACGAGGCTGATATTTGTATCCGCTCGGACGGGGACGACCGTGCACAAGGTGTATCATCCCGAAGTTTGAAATTTGTGCCCGATATGGCAATAGAATCGCCCTTATCACATCATGGGACGGAATACATACAGCGGAAAGTTGCTGCACCAGTTGCAGTTGCCTACCCTTTCAGTGATAAAAGTGTGTGAGTATGATGTTCTTGAGTAATGAGACGATCTCTCACTCGCCTGATTGAAGCGAGGTGTGTTCTAAAATAGAATGTACCAGACTCTAATAATTAACTGTTGCATTATTGGCATTATACAGCAGCGCTCGTCATAGTGAGATGTTAGGTGTAACATACGATAATTAAACTGATTATATAATTAAATTTAATAAATTATATAATTAAATGCAAGGCCCTGAGGTCAACTGTGACCATCTAGTAGACCCTGTAGTTCGTTCAGTGCTTGGTATTATGAATTAAAAAAAATATTTTCTTTCTTATCCTCTCATATGATCATCATCAGCCATATATAAAGTCCACTGCTGAACATAGGCCTCTCCTAAAAATTTCCGGATGGACCTCCCAAAAGCGGCCTGCATCCAGCGTGTTTCTGCGATCCATGCATCCTCTAATATGGAATCGCATAAAATAATACGCTTTTGAAGCATGCTGCAGAACCAATTTAGCAAGTTGTACCACACCAATCGCTTGTGTGACGTCACCCACTTTTGAATCCAATACTGCTTTAAAATATAAATATAAATATAAATATAAATTAGACTGCCTCGGTGGCGTATTGCGTGCTCGGTACAACACCGCTCTGAGGTTCTGGGTTCGAATCGTGAGTTGAGCGAAGTGGTATTGGGCTTTTCTGCCCAGTGTCAATATGGTGTCTTGGATTTGTGCCCGATATGGGGATAGACTTTTCATCTATGACATCACAAGACGGGAGACATATAGCGCAAAGTGTGTGCCCTGGTTGCATCCCTGCCTACCTCTTTGAGGATAAAAGCATGATGTACGTTTCTGTTTAGTAAATCTATACATATTATAAAACAAATTCCGCAAAAGCTATTTGTCTGTATGTGATCGATTTTCTCAAAATCTACTGAACGGATAATTATGAAATTTGGTATGAAGATAGTTAAAGGCCCTGGGAAGGTTATAGGCTACTTTCTATTTCAGGAAAACATATAGCAGGACTTTTGGCGAAGTCGCAAGCAGAAGCTAGTTAAATACAAAATTTTGTCATCAAATAATATTCAGAAAAACGCAGTCCAACCTTCATAGTTATTAACACAATCATTTTATTACACCAGAAGGCGAAATTCGCAAATGTCGTTGACAGTAGCACTTTACGAGCGAGCATTCGCCCGCAGCAATAAATTCGAACTTGTAACAATAAGTTGTGTTAACAAGAACCACAAGAATGGACAAACTCCGAGCCTTAGGGAAGATTTACTCGACTCGTGACCCGATGTGTTTACCGGGTAAATCGCATCGCTGCATTGAGCGGCTTTTTTGTTAGTAAGTTTTGCTCGCGACTTAACACGGGTTGAGAAAATGGAATAAGTCTTAGTTGGTATGTAAAATAAATTAACGACACTAAATTTTTTCATAATTATACTTGTATGATCAAATTATAATTTTTATTTTTACAAAATATTTAACAGTGACGAAGAGTTATTTTTTTCCAATATTTTAGTAGTTAGTAGTAGTATGATATATTATAGATTTCGAAATCTATAATATCATAATCTATATCATAATATATTCGTCGTATAAATAGATTCATCTAAAGAATTTCAGGGAAATGATTGTATTGAAAAACTTGCATTTTTTTTTAAATCCTGTTAATAACATAACATGCGCCGAAAAACTAATTGTAATAGTTTTTGCATAAAATGTTATTCATAGGCTGTACAAGAAATTATAATTTTATTTAAAACAATTCCGATTCCCTGGTCACAATTTTTGTTTTGACAGGAAGTGTACTGGAGTTCAGGTAGAATATCAACTGATGAGAGATAATTCCTCGTCAGTTTACACAATTATGCCGGCCTGATTGAAACCGGATATGCACAGGCTGATAGGGTACGCAGCGCACGTGGGTCATTATGGCGGGCTATACTCCTTGTGTACGGTGGTCGATATTCGGACGGATACAAATATCTTGCGATCAGCACAGGATACATTGCTAAAATTATTATAAATACGAATTTGTGAAAATGTTAGAAATAGTGTTAGAACTAAACATGGAAAGCCTCTGAACGAATTTCAACGAAATTTGGCACATAGAGCTACAATTATGGGACGGAATATACAAAAGTGGGTACCTTAGTTGCACCTCAGCCAGTCTTATATAGTGGGAGTTTTTTACATGCAACTACAAGGGAATGAAGCCACGAGCAACGACTACTATAATATGAAATATAGATATGCCAGCCGGGCTACGTGCGAATTTAATCATGAGAAAATATTTGAAATGCATTTCCAGCTTAACTCAAGGCTTGTATTTGAAAATAAAATTGAAATTTGCATCTTATTTAGAACACGGTACAGTAAATACAAAATATAAAACCACTTAGCCAAAGATCGAGTCTCATGAAAATCCTTAGAGGAGGCCTTTGTCGTAGGACAACCTATTGCAAAGGAAATCGATTGCCGATATTAAGTAATAGTATTGTCAAAAATACTTAGATAAATAACTAATCAATTATAAGATACCACACACACACAACATCACGCATTTATCCCCGAAGAAGTATGCAGAGGCGCAACCAGGGCACCTACTTTTCGCCAAGTGTTTTCCGCCCCATGATGTGATAGGGGGCGAGCCTATCGCCATATCGGGCACAAATTCCAGACTTCGGGCTGATACTGAGCATAAAAACCCAAATATCACTTTACCCGACCCGGGATTCGAACCCAGGACCTCGGAGCGCTGTCGCATGCAGTACAACTACGCTACCAAGGCAGTCATTAAAATATACCTATTGTAATAAACAGTAACAGCAATAAAAGCTTATTTTATTTATTATTAATTACAGTACGTACGAGAGTAAACCGATGTCTCTGGCGCATTAGGTCGTAAATCAAAAAGTATGATTTTTCAGTTTCTACTGCCACGTTTTTAACCATGGGTTTATTTTAAAAAAACAGAGTAAACATGGTCGGCGAGGTTTTTTTATACAATAGGCCTAGAGCGCCAGTAGTTCTAATATTATGATCAAGTAAAGAAGTTTGACGTTCTATTTTTTTATAGAATCTGCCGGACTATCTTGAACGCTAAGTTGTCGATCTACTTAAACTCTGATCGCCAAAATAAACAAACTTTCATACCTGAAGATTAATTGTGACAAACTGTGAGCGTAACAATCAAACTATATCCTGATTGGACCAAATCCTTATATTACTGGTGGTAGGTCTCTCACATATGAGAGTCTGCCTGGGTAGGTACCACCGCAATGTCTATTTCTGCCGCCAAGCAGCAGTGTGTAGTCACAGGTGTTTTCCGGTTTGAAGGACATTGTAGCCAGTGTAACTACTGGACATAATGTGACTTAACATGTCACGTCTCAGGATGGCAAGCGCAGTGGAATACCAAACAATACTTTGTAATTCAAGGTGTTGGATGGTGTTTCTACTGTTTATGGGCGGTCATATCGCTTGTCATCAGGCGAACGGCAAGCTCGTCTCGTCATTCAAAGCAGTAAAAAAAGTAAAAAAAAATATGGATTAAAATCATTAACAGATAGGGAGTATCAACTTAGATGAGTTAAAATTCGTAAAACTTACGCAAATCTAGTTAAAGTTAGAGTAGGTTGCGCCGTAATGTACCGCCCTTGTCAGAACTTGCGCGATAACTCCGGGCCATAGTGGAATTGTGAAGTCCTGTCATAAATTGTTTAGTAGTTTTGGTGACGCGCGGTGGATATTACTTTAGAAACAATATTTAAACGTCTTAGTTTGTTCCTTGTTTTTGTACATCATTTTACCTAATCTAAGAGTTTTATTGCCTTAGAAGGTAAACGAGTAAGCGGTTTGCCTGATGATAAGTACATTCGCCCATGAACTGTATCAATGCGAGAGTCATAACCAAAAAATATAAAAAAATAATATTAATGATGGTACGTACCATCCATCCATTAATTGTACCAATGCGAGACGCATAACCAATCAATACAAATAATTTTTTTTTTTTTTTTGCATGTAATACAAAAAAAGGTACATTTATACGTTCTGTGCCTACTTTAAACCTTTTAACTTATTGAAAAGAGCAGTACAAGAATTGCTTGTCTGTTCTCTGATAGAAACTACTTCTCGAACTGGTGTTAGAGTAAAATTTTACTAAATCTAAACAATGTTTAATACAGATTCAAATAAATTATTTCATTTCAATAGATAAATAAATTTCTGGTCTGAAAAAGTACGCAATGGCTTTCATTCCGGGAAAGGTGTTCCAGACAGAGTAGCGAGCAACACGTAGTTAACTAATAAATTGTGGCGTGTCGTCATTAGAATAACTTTGTCCTGGAACTGCTATTCTCAGAACAAAAGTTCGTGTAAGTTTACTAACATTAGTCGGCCATTGCCTCCGCAGCCTCCAAAAAGCACTTATGCTTTTAAAGTGAAATTACCGGATACTAAGTGATGTGTTACAGCCCCAATATCACCAGTAATATTTGGGTTATAGTGTTCGGTGTCTGCCCCAAGTCTGGAATTTGTACCCTATATGGCTATAGGATCGCCCCCTATTATGGGATGGAACATACTTGGCGAAAAATGGGTGGCCTGGTTGCGCCTCTGTATACCCTTTCGGGGATAAATGCGTGATGTGTGTTTGTTTTTGTTACAACCGTTTACAATCAACGATTCAATCTCAATTTTAAATTCGATCCCGAGAAAGAACCAATCAAAAAATCATTTGTAATACTTTGCTCTGATTGGTCCATTTTCGCGGGAGATCCAAAGCTGTTGTGACTGTTCATTAATAGCGGTTAGTTATTTTGACCAATGACAATAATGAGGAATGGAATTTTATTAGTATAGAAGTAATGGTGTCTTATTAGTATAACACTTTATTGTTCTTTTGGGCACTCTCGATTTGGGCCAACCACGGGAAATTAAACCACCTACATAAATGGAGATTGGAGGTAACACAATGCGCCTGCGATGCACCTGACCAGACCCTTGCCCATGTGGTGGATGAATGTCCACATCGCTGTTTTCCTGGCAGTATAGCTGACCTTCATGAGTTCACGCACTACCTGGTTGAGGTAACTAGACCTAGGAATTTTATCCATGCAGGATACTAAGCCGTGCGCAACGATGATGATGGACACTGAGTAACCTTCACGGCCCCCACCCCCCTCTAGCTACGCTTATACCCGAAATTGCAGGCAATATGTTTTTATAATTTTGCCATCTTAAAATGCTTTTTATTGGGTATTAATAAAGCTCAGTGTTGACGAACCTATTTAGTCATATTCAAGCATTTATTGTCATTTAAAAAACAACCTAACCTGAACCTTTTAGAATACAAAGTAATTTGTCGCAAAAGGTACTTAATGACGAAGTTCGACTTTTTGTCGGGCTTGTCTCGTGCGTAATTATAAGGGTAGTGCTCAGAGTACACAACCACAATTACCGTAAGCACGCAGAAGTTTTTAATACGTTTTTACATGCCGTTTCAACTTTGTTTTAACCGGCTGAGTTTTTAAATCTTTTTGTGTTCTGTGATTACGCGATAATCGTGCTTATAAGGCTGGATGGATGTTTATATTGTTAGTCATATACTAGGGCGAGGTTATTAGTGGTTTATCAGTAATTCTGTATAATAATTGTAGTAAGTAATTAATACATATGTTCTTAGTTATTAATAAAGTTGAGTGAAAAGATGTGTTACTGACATGACGTCACTGACACATGAGATACTACCAGTACCAATAGAACACAACAAATAACATAGCCACAACAAAGATTCCATTATACAACAATAATGTTTTGTCTGGTGTGTTCATAATCAGACGATCGTATGACACATTAAATGATTTATAAAAAAAAAATGTTTGCGCTCAGTAAACTCTATCATCATTTCAAGACGTTACTAGCATTCCAAGCATGAATAATAAAGAATTCGGCCAAGTATTCGTATCGAGTCAGTTAACGTTTAAGTATGGTTCAATAGTCTACAATATTATACGTCAAAAAATATATTTGTGTTTCCGATTTCCATACATTTTGAGTTTCCTGTTATCATGGCTACACACTATTCGAAGTTTATACGCAATGTTCATGCTTTAAAATTTTAGTTCCAAACAAACTCATGAGGCGCTTATTAAATAAAAAATGCGACCTTTAAAAAGAAAATACTTAACGAATACTATTATTCAAATCAATATTTAAAAATGGAAACACTTTAACTATTGGCTGATAATTAGCTATTCTTTTTTCAAATAATGCGTGATAGAGAATTGTTTGACACCTGTCTACATTTACATCACATGCAAGGTATGATACATCAATCACTACGGATTAATAAATCGACACCGCGCATTAATTAACTGCGTTAATTTTTGCATAAACACGTCCACCGTACGTCCAGCATTCTCATTTTACATCGAAATCATATTAATATTTGATGCGTGCGGTTCTCGGTGGCGCGATGGCGTGATGCAATTATGCACCAATATTGCGCTGGGTCCAAATCCATTAGCTATAATTTCCACCGCGTCCGGAGTGGCCGGTCGTACGGTCAGCAGAATGTTTTAGTATTTTTTGTAAATTTATTTTAATTTAATTTAACAGTTAATTTTGTATGATTTAGGATGAGAGATTTAGTTTAGTTTGTATACAAAGATGGGTGACGATTAAGGATCAAATAGATAGACTGGAAACATTGAAAATACTGGATATTATATCTTAAGTAGCCGTTAAAGATAATGACGATATCAGTACTATGTGCTGTTCTATTGGACACGGGCCTTCTTGTGCTATTGTCCTGGCTTTAAACGAATTTACATTACTTTCGAAATTTCCAAGAAGGCGTCTCAAGTACGCAAATTGGTTTACGTTCGCCTAAATTCTTTTTTTATCCTAAATTCTTTAATTGGTCCTAATCTAAGTTTCTGGCATATTATGTATTACAAATTATACAGAAAAAATCTAACAATACAGGCACTCTAAATTTTCTAGAACAAATTCGACAAGAAAGCGAGAAAATTTTCTTATTTGAGATCGTATCTTGTTATACCTAATTTTCCTTATAATAATAAAACGGTTTTCTCTATTTTTGTAACCTTATACTCTATTTATTAACAAAATTAAGTCTCGTTTGTATTTCGGACTAGAAATACCTATTTAATATTAAATGGAACAAAATTGCTAAAGCAAAAATATAAATCTTAACCTTTATTAAACTCTAATTACAAGCAATATTATGGTACAATCTGTACTTAGTTAAATTAGCATTAGCAATTATTTTTATTGACTTACCGCCATTTCAACAAATGATCCCAATCATTTATTTATCTATCTCATAATGCCAAATCAATCGGAAGAGAGTTTTTTTTGACATGCGTACAAGTGAGTTATTTTGATTGGCTCATACTCGGAATCGGATTAAAGATTGAGATTGGGATCGTTTATTGAAAACAACAGTAAATTGGAAATTAAAAATTATATTTCTTTACCATTTATTTGTAAGCGTACATCTAATAAAGTCGTTAAGCCGTTGGTCCTGTTTCTGTCCTCTCTCCTGTGATGGAAGATTATTGTCTAAGAGACTGAAATTGAAGGAACAGAGAGTGCACCTGTGTGTGCGCACACACTTATGTACTATAATAGCTTCTGCGTATCTGGCTGATCTCCGTTGAGATTGGCTGACATGGCCGTAATTAGGCTTGGAGTGATTTTATTCTAATAAGTCAGGGCGTATTATTTTTGAGATCGCGTTAGGCGTCTCGTTATACAATTTTAGGTTGTCTATACTTCAAATTAAATCTAGAAAGGAAGGGAAGGACAGCGGTCACCATGGATTCATACTCTTACGAAATTATATGTACTTGTGTTTAATATTTGTCAGTACCTATAAATCGGGGTTTATATAAGTAAGAAATCTTGCAGAAGTCGAATTTTGCAAACAATTGTATTGTATGAACAATTAAAAATGTTGAAACTTTTTTTATTTTATGCGGCCATGGCAAAACGGCGCCATTGAACCTAATGGTAAGTGGAGTAGGGTTCAATAGAATGTTCACTGACGAGAGATGATTACCCCTCGACAGTAGACTTAGTTACGCCGGCCTGTTACAACCGGATATACACAGGCTGATCCCGGAACGCGACACACTTACGTGGGCCACTATGGCGGCTAAACACCTTGTGCACTGTGGTCGCTATCCAGGCGGATATAAAATATAACCTGCCAAGTTTGCAGGACTTGCCGCTGTTGCAGCAACTGTAAAAGCTTTAAGTTTTGTAAGAACTGGTTAGTTTTATCTTAGCATAAGAATCGTCTGATTTGCCTCCTTTTGGACAAAAGCAAGCCTCATCCCATATCACACCCAAAATCAACCCTGCTGACCTTACAATTTGTGCAATGTAGGTTGAATTCGGCGGGTTTATTGCGAGTAATTGCACCGATCGCGGTTGGTTTTAGAGTGCCGGCACGTCGTGCCCTGAGTAAGTAATTAGTGTGTGCTTGACACTTGAATTGATTTATGAGGTTTCGTAATGGAGGTTTGTCGTTTGGATTTGGGTCACAGGTTGTATGGCTGATTGTAGGTTTAAAGTATGCCGGACTCTTTTGTGTAGAAATACTGGAAGGAAGGACCTTCGGTTAGAACAAGGTAGAACTAGGCCAAAGTTTATTTGACGAAGAACAGATAGTATAAAAAAAAAAGAAAACGGAAATCACGCCTTTTATCCGAAAGAGTAAGGAAAGGTGCAACCACTAATTTATACCATGTGTGGACTGCCCCATGATATGATAGGGGGTGAGCTTATAGCCATTTCGGGCACAAGTTTCAGACTCCAGCCTGATACTGAGCAGAAACGCTCAATATCACTGCTCAACCCGGTTTCAAACCAGGGATCTCCGAGTGTTGCATCGCGTACGTTATCCAAACATACCATCGAGATAGCAAATATTAGAAAACAAAATTTAAAGTTTTTTTAAACAATGCTAAAATATGGCTCCAATGCTAACTCTATCACGCTCTTAATTCTAAAATATTTCTATAAATTGTATAACATTCAGCAGTTACATTAACTACACTGGCGATAGAAATATACAATGCAGTGAAACCTACTAAGACTACCTCAAACTTAAATACAATGAATTATTAGATATCATGGTTGCATAGAATAAATTATTCTTGTTGACGTCAATTTTAATGTTTAAAAACCTTGGGATTTTTTTTATTACCGGGGAAAAAAGCGGCGATAGCCTAGTTGGATGTCGAACGGACTGCCGAGATGAATGTCCGCAGGTTCAAATCCCAAGGGCATACACCTCTGACTTTTCTAAAAAAGGATGTGTGTATTCTTTGTGAATTATCGCTTGCTTTAACGGTGAAGGAAAATATCGTGTGGAAACCTGCATTCCTGAGAAATTCTCTATAGGAGTTTTGAGGGTGTGTGAAGTCTCCCAATCCGCACTAGGTCAGTGTGGTGGACTAAGGCCTAATCTCTCTCGATTTATGTAATAGAGGGCTGATATTATATTATAAACAGGGGAGTGCGGAAATACCATACCCACATTTGATGTAACAACTTATATAAGTTATTCATGATAGGGCCAAGATAGTCCTTAGTGACATAGCGATTCTTCTTTAGAATTCAAATAGGTTCTCATAGAGAAATATTATCTTCATACTAGACGCAAATTTCCTCGTTATATTTAATGTAATAAATTTGGTCCGGTCTCATGAATAGCTCATATTGCGTTTGTAGCAATAACACGCCTGGGGGGTTCCAATTAGCCACTCTAAACTGTATTAGCCATGCATTATGCATTTACGTAGCAAATTAGATATCTTGTAAGTCCGCTCGCATTTCGTGAATAGAAAGTAGAAGATTAGTGATTTCCTGTCCTCATATTCTATTACTACCTTTAGCCCACGGGTCTGACTGCGTTAAAGAGTTATAATACTTAGGAGTAATGTAGCTTCTTATTAGTGAAAGAATTTTCAAAATCGGTTCACTAGTTTCACAGATATGTCCTTCAAAACCTACAAATAGACTCACAAAATTTTCCTCTTTATAATATTAGTATTTATTTATTTATTTATTTTTTATTTACTTACTTTTAGGGAAGCTTACAGACTAATAACAAATGTAAATAAAGTAAATTATATAAACTTATTGCTAATTACAAGCCTCCACCGTTTTATACACAATTTACCACTTTCTTGTTAACTTCTTTATTTATTTATTTTTATATATATAATATTTGCATACATATAATTGTTTTCCCATACTTTGATCAATATGTTTTTATTTTAGGATAATCTAAGTAAATTTAATGTGCGTTTACAGTATTGCAATTTAATTTCGTAAGCATTCCAGTTTCAGCGTGAATTTTGAGTTGAGAAATATTCTTTTGTCAATACAAGTTTAAGCTTATTAATTTTTGTACAAAATAAATCAATATCTAGATTTAAATGTAAGCTATTGAAAGTATTAGAGCTACGTATTAAGAACGAATTGGTTCTATAGTTGGTATTAGCGGATGGTGCGTACAATAATGGTCTTTGCCTAAAACTCAACTGATTAGTGCGCAACGATAACTTTGATAGAAGATAGGGGCAGTCAATAGATCCCCTGGCTAATTTCATTAGTAAACATAAGTCATTTACACATCTCCTATATTCCAGTGGAAGGAAATGATATCTCTCACAACGATGATAATAGTTGGACGAGATTTGTTGTGCTTTGAAGTCTAAAAATCTTAGAAATCTCTTTTGTATCTGTTCAATTCGAGCAATATATATTTTATATTGCGGATTCCAGACTTGTGACGCGTATTCTAACTGGCTTCGTACAAAAGAACAATATACAATTTTTATGGGCTTCAGTGTTCGGAAACTAGCAGCAGTCCTCATTATGAATCCTAAGGATTTAGTTGCTTTCCTTACTATGTGTTCAATATGTTTATCAAATAATAGTTTTTCATCATGTATGACACCCAAATCCTTAGTTTCTGAAACTTTGCTAATAGGGTTATTGTAAAAGGTATAATTAGTATTTATAATATTATTTTTTAACCTAGAAAATGTAATGTGAAAACATTTGGAAACGTTAAGTTGAAGTTTGTTACAACGGCAATAATCTGAAAACCTATCAAGATCTTCTTGTAACTTAATTTCATCTGAAGCCTTGAGTATTGGTTTCATGATTTTCATATCATCTGCATATAACAATGCATCAGAGTTAAGGAAGCAAGATTTTATGTCAGAGATAAATATTGTAAACTAGCTTCCGCCCGCAGCTTCGCCCGCGTGGATTTCGGGTTTCAAAAATGGAGAAAGTGCTCAATTTGTCGGGATGTTTTTTTAATTTATGGTGGTATGCTGGTGGTCCGATTGTCCGGTCAGGGTCTGATGATGGGATCCTGGTGAAATCGAAGGAACTTTTAACCATTAAGGTTGCACACGAAATGACGGAAGCTTAAAAAATGGAGTAACTTCTCCCGTTTTCCCAACATTTTCCATCACTGCTATGCTCCTATTAATTGTAGCGTAATGAAAAGTATACTATAACCAGCTCAGGAGTATGAAAAATAATTGTACCAAGTTAATTTAAAATCCGTCGAGTAGTTTTTGTTTCTATAACGGTTATACAGACAGACAGACAAAAATTTTACTAATTGCATTTTTGGCATCAGTATCGATCCCTAATCACCCCCAGTTATTTTGGAAATATATTTCATGTACAGAATTGACCTTTCTACAGATTTATTATAAGTATAGATATGCAAAAGTAGCTCAAAAATTGTCCTTAACGAAAACATGCATTTTAAAGTAAAACAAAAGAAATAATATCGTGAAGCCAACCGAATAACTAATGATATATTAAATTTTGTGACTGTTCAATTTAGTCGGGTCCGCGATATCACTTTTGTTGAGTTTCAGAACGCGAAATTACATTATTATATTCTGTGCTCCAACGCACACTGCTTTGATGTTAGGAACACACCTACATTGCTTAGACAACAGTGAACTTTATACAATAGCAATAAAGCTCAAATTGACTCTACGTATTAGTTAGAAAACGTTTGTATGGGAAATAGAAAAATGCTGTTTTGAGGATTTTCCCGGCAATTATTCGAATTTTTCTCACCTTTTAAACCTTCCCTAGACCTCCACGAATAATTCAAGACCAAGATAAGATAAATCCGTTCAGCCGTTCTCGAGTTTTAGCGAGACTAACGAACAGCAATTCATTTTTATATATATAGATAGCAATGGACCTAAGATTGATCCCTGTGGTACGCCTGACGGTACAAATTTCCAGCGAGAAGTAAAGCCATGTGATACCACTGCCAGTGTTCTATTATCAACGTATGATTTGAGCCACCTCAATAAATCTCCATGTATGCCGGCGATCATCAACTTGCGTAAAAGTACCACGTGATCTATACGATCAAAACATTTTGTGAAATCCGTGTAGACTACGTCCACCTGAATGCGATTATCCATGTGTTCAGAAATCTGCTCATTAAAAAGTATCAAGTTGGATGTGGTCGAGCGACCCCTTAAAAACCCGTGTTGGCTATCTCCCAACTTAGAAGCTAGTACAGAATAAACTTCGGTATGGACTATCCTTTCTAAAATTTTTGCGAATAAGCATAATTTAGATATAGGACGGTAGTTACTTACATCAGCTTTATCCCCACTTTTGATTATGTTTATTGAAATATTTAGGGGAGTAGCATGTTTAGCAAAACATCGATAATGCGAACATGTAATCAAACCCGAGACCTCAGCACTGCAGTCTTAACAAAACAAAAAGAAAAATGCATATACTGAGATGTTAAAATGGGTTTCCACTTATAATAGCAAAGATGTTTTGTTCTTTACGGGGTCTACACAGAGTCGCATTTGCAATCAGACGAGCTTCTTACTCTTCAGTTCAAGAAAAAGAGTAAAAGTAAGTTAAGTCAAGAAATAGTTTATTACAAAAACAATAGTAAATCCGTGGCAACTGGCACCCTCAGTTTCTTTGGAAACTTGTTCAAAGAAGTGAAACTCGGTCGAAATTCTGAGCAGTGGAGGGATAATTATGTACCGCTTAATACAGTAACATGGACTTTATTATAATTTATATTTTCACGTCTATGTGGGTTGAATAAGGGATCGAAAGTTTTTGGTTAAATTAGCAGTCTTTCATTTAAAATACCATGATTTGCTGATGGTAGGATATATATTATATCCGCTCGGATAGCGACCACCGTACACAAGATACTAAAATCCGCCATCGTCGCCCACCTAAATGTGTCGCGTTCTAGGATCAGCTTGTGTATATCCGGTTTTAATAGGCCGGCAAAATTATGTCGACAGCCTAGGGGTAATCAATTCTCGTCAGTCGACATTCTATTCGAACCCACTCTACTTACCACCAGGTGTAGTGGAGTCACTTATTCATGTTCGTATATTAAAAAAAACTCTGAGGTAAAAAATATTTTAAGTCAGGCTTGAATATAGGAATAATACTTGATCGTATGAAGCTGTATACTTACACCATCAAGCTATATAATAAAAAAAATACAAAGAGAATCACCATAATCCTATTTGACTGAGGAGTTTTCCTTTGCACCTTCAACGTTCAGAATTCTATGCGAAAATTAAAATGGGGATCATATCAAAGCTACGAAATCCAATGCAAAATAATCACTTAAAAGGTACCATGATGTAAAAAAATGTTGCAAAACAAACAAAAAGGTCCAAATTATTAACCTCCTCTAGAAGTCGGTTAAAAGAAATCCGCCAACAACCTGTAGCCAACAAGGCTTCATAGATGTAATTATTTCATGCATGACTAAAATTAAATTAAATTTTCAAGCCTTCCGGAGGTGAGGTGGCGATTTATCTGCCTAAAAGCAACCGTGTTAGGCCCTTTAAAAATTATGCCTTGTTTTAACGCCCTCGGTGGCCGTTCCAGCAGTATTCGACAGTTTCCTTTTATTGTCTGCGTAAAATTGTTCAGTTACCCCTTTCTGGGTTGTTTGAATTGGCTCCGATGTTGTTCAGTTATGGGATATTAACATATTTTTTTAAATAATATAATAATAAATAATAATATCAGCCCTGTTTTATATTCTGTCCCACTGTTGGACACGGGCCTTCTCTACTACTGAGAGGGAATAGGCCTTAGTCCACTACGCTGGCCTAGTGCGGGTTGGTACTTCACACACCCCCGAAAATTTCTAAAAGAGAATTTCTCAGGTATGCAGGTTTCCTCACTTCCTTCATGCAAGCAAGCGATAATTCACAAAGAATACACACAATTTTTATAAATAAATTTTGATTAAATTGTTATTAAAAAAATGTAGATAAGTATTTATAAATAAAATCTTGGCATGCCTTCATATTATTTGACTAATAAAAATATCCGAAAAAATTTAGCTAAGGTATATTTATTATTCAAAATGGCGTCGTAAATTTAAAGATTACGCGTGTGGGTGTAAAAATCAATTAGGATGTTGGCGGTTGGGTTTAATCCTCTGTTAATTTAGGCTGTCGGTTGCAGGTGTGTTTACATGTGTGTTTACATTTTTATATAGCTTTAACGTGAGATGATGCTAAGCTCCATTGCCCTTTAAAAACAGAGACATAATATTCGGGGACTACAACATTAACTAATATTATAAGTGAAAAGATTTGATGTAAAAGATTATATATTTGTAATGGATAAAGTTGAAAATTGCTTAACTAATTTTAAAAATTCTTTCACTAATCGGAAGCTACAATACCTCTGATTGCCATAGGTTACTTTATATTCTCGGAATAGGGGTTAATTCGGGCAGTGCCGCGAGCAAAAGCTAGTTACGTATAAAGTATTCTGTCTGCGATAAGAGGTTGTCAAGTCATATAATGCCAAGTAAAAGTGAATTCTAATCTCTAGCAACAAAAATAACGAATCCTCAACACTCACTCTACCCAAGTACGCCAATATACCAATATAAACGTTATTGGCTATAAATTAAAACCTTTCAATTGAAAAGAAACCTAACACTTCCATTCAGAAGCCACATTTTTCAATATAACATAAGAAATGGCGAAAGTAAAGCAAAACAGGCATTTCAACATACATTTGAATTACACTTAATAATAACGTAAGGGAACGTACATCACTGTTGACATAAAAGGAACATTCTCCAAAAGGGCGCGGGGAAAAATTGCCTCTTTTCGCATCGCGTTGGGACGGAGAATATCCGACGGTGCGGATATTAGGTATATTTTTATACACTTGAATAACGAGTCAGCAGGTTTGCGTTTGAAGGTGCGCGGATATGCTTATAGCACTAGAGCTTGGATATAATGCAGCTTAAGATATCTCGCAGTTAGTTTTATATAGTACTAGCTTTTGCTCGCTGCTTCACCCACTTAAAAGAGTTTTACCAGGTTAACCTGGTAGAACTTTAAAGTTCTAACATATAGTTTTCCGGGATAAAAAAATTGTCTTTTTTACAGGACCTTAAACTATCTCTATACCAAATTTCCTCGGAATCCTTTCGGTACTTTTTAAGGTTATCGCCTTCAGACAAACGCGGCGGGGGACTTTATTTTATAATATGTAAGGATAGCCCATATTATCATTTACTCATATGAACGAATGAACTGCTCTAAACAATAATAAAAAACCAATTGTATTTCTTTTTCGGTACCATGTTCTGTAGTTTATACCTTAAACTAATTTTGAAAAGAGCAACACCAGAGTTACATGCCCATTCTCTGGTGAGAATTGCTTTCCAAACTGGTGGTAAAGTTAATATTGATGGAACTAAATAATGTATAACATTTTTTAGGTTCAAATAAATTATTTCATTTCATACTAAACCACCGAAATTCCTGTTTCCTCTAAGGCAACGCACGTTTCCCATTAGAGTTTATAGAAGTTAATCACTTTACTATCAACTTACTCCTTCGTCGGCCTACGATAAATATTTCCTTAAAATAATTGGTACGAAATTTCAAGGTTACGTAACGTTAACATATATGTTTACCGTATCCGGTGTAATGCCTAGCTTAAATTTATTACGGTATACGAGGAACGGAGTTTAATTAAGGTTTTCTTGTAATCAGATTTTATTAGAATGGGATAGGAAGTCCTGAATGATTTACCTACAATTTGATAGGATTTGGTGATAATTTCGGGAAGCTATATTGGGTCGGGTTTTGATAACGCAATGAACTGAAAGCTGAGAAATTATTTGACATGGTCAGAGTTATTATTCTATTGTAATTTCTTGATTGAATACATAAACTGACTACGTCTATATTTCTGAAGGATTGTGAAATTCTTATGATAGCAACTTATCGCCTTATCGTACGAAATTCAGTATCAGTTATCTGTTTTTTTAAATTAAAATCTTAAACTTATTATGCAAGCAACTAATTTTCAAGCAATAAGGCAATTTTATTATCATGTTACACTTTGATATCACAAATTGCCAGTGCACTGAGACTTGAGATTTGACTTATAACTCAGGAAGTCAAGTGCAGTGCAACATATTACAAATTACAAATATTCTGAAATATTATACATAGGCATAGCGCTTACCATTAAAGGAATTGCGCGCTCCATTCATAAAGCATATTATAACAAAATAATCGGATATATCCGAATCATGTCACCTCACTATCCTTGTATCCCATAAGGGGCGCGTTATATCAAACAGGAATGATTCTTGTGAAATTATTAATGCACGGGCGCGGTGGAACGCTACTCCTTTCAATCGGGAGATATATGAGTCGATTCCAGTGAGAAGTGACAGATTTAGTATTCCTCTTCTCTGATTTGTAGCCCAGTATGTAGGTTTTCAATATTTGTAGGTATTATGGATATAATTTACTGGTTGTGGGATCCTTGTATCTGTTCGGATAGATCACTGTACACGAGCTGTAGATAGTAGAATCCGCCATTGTGGTCCGTGTAAGTGTGTCGTGTTCCGGGATCAGCCTGTGAACATCTGGTTACAACAGGTCCGGATAATTATGTCGACTGATGAGAAGTTAACATCTGTTATCAGTCAACAGTATATGTGGACCTCATGCCACTTACCAACAGACGCAAATGGGATGAATTTGCCATGTCTCTATAAAAAGAGGGTCTATTATTAAAGAGACACGTCATTGTAGAAAAGGTTAGAATATGCACAAATATAAAGTAAAAGGGATGAAAGAGTGGAGTGCATAAAAATGAGTGTCAACAGGTTTTTTAATTACAAATATAGATCGACATGATTATTAAAATATTGATTATTACAAACATTTTGGCAATATTTATTTATCAATTAGACATCAATTTAAGTTTATTTACAATTTCAACCATTATTGTTCCTGTCCACCATTGAGTCCCTATTCACCCCATTTTATGGTACCAACTCAGAACCAAGCCACTCGGTAAGGAGTTATTCGAGGCGTTAGGACGAAGTTGCCGGCGTGTACACTTGTTGAATTTTTAACTTTCTTCGAAGTGAGTGAGAGTGAAGTTAATTATTAGTTCATCCTGTTCATTATTAAAGAAGAATCAGCGTTTAGTTAATTTAACTAGGTGAGGTTTGAGAGGTGTAAGTAGGTCTTTTGAAGGCGGGGTGTTACCTTCTTTGTAAAATGGCTATATGTATCAAGTGTATACTTAGCTGTATGGTAGAATAATTGTAACTATCCTAACTGAATTTCGGCTACGGTGACCAATCTCAACGGAGATCAGCCAGCTATGCAGGAAATTTTATAGTGTACGTGTATGTGCGCAATGCACGGGTGCACTCTTTGTTTCTTCGCTCTCATAGTCCGTTGAGACGGTGATCTGACATGGCTGGATAGAGATCAGGCGTAGGACCAATAGCTAGCCGAGGCACAGTGGCATCACATCGCCTACTTCTGACCGATCTTCTTCCGACCTACCTAAACCACAGTGCTAAAACGTCTCATATGTCTGTGTGGTGTCCCTATTGACGTATATTCTATAGACACGAACGTCCATATAAACTATTTGTTCCAAATCTGAACTAAAATGGCAACCAAAATGTCACTGTTATAACCTATTTATTCACTTGAACAACAACTATTTTTACTTATTTCATTAATATTTTTTATTCAAATCCAGGTTTACACTTAGGCTCGAGTTCTTCCGCCCTGTGGAATGGGGGCGTTTGGAGAATTCCACCACGGTATCCCCTGCCTGTCGTAAGAGGCGACTAATAGGGGCCACGAAAGGGGTCGTCGGCGGGCAGCAGGGGGCTGTCCGCCCTAGTACATTTCTGTGCATCTTTACACATTTATCGGTTAACCCCCGGGTTGGACGGCAGTGTGTGTAGTTGGTCTTACGCTGCCGTAGACGCCGAGGGCGTCCTTCGGTGCGCGGGGGCTTCTGAGCCCCCCCCCCATAGGAGACGGGCCGCAAGGCGGCACCTTGCAGGGGCGGCTGCGGTCGCAGCCTAGACACTTCAACGTCAGAGGAAGCCCGCAGCGGTCCCTAATGCGCCGAAGAGGGCCACCGCGGAGTTTTAGCTGGTAGGCCGTGCATAGGTTAAGTTGTATATAGGGTTAGGAACTCGGCCCGGCGGTCGCCCGAAGGTCACCATCAAATCCGGGCGGCTTAACGCCGGGCCGTAAGGCACGGTTACCCCAGCATAACCGCTCAGTCGCCCCCCACGAAGGCTGGGCGGTAGTAATAATGGACTTTCTCCGTGAAATAAAAAGAAAAAAAAAAAGGCTCGAGTTCTTATATCATGAGCGCCAATATTGACCATACTAGTCAGTTTGAATGGATTGCAGTTCAATTCAATTGAACACCATGAATGTTCGGAACGCCAAATCTAGTACGTAGTACATATATATCGATGGGTGTCTCACATAGCGACTGTCTAGTATCCGACTTAGAGGATACGACTACACTTGACCAAGCAAACATAGAAACGGCCTAAGGGCGAAAATCCCAAATCTATATTAGCGTATGTACTAAACTCTGAATTAAACGTTTAGTTCAGCAAAAGTTTCATCGGACACACGGCGAAGTTCGCTCCGAGTTCAGATTTGGAAACTTTTTACCTGCAAACCTACTTTGCTCGGAATTGTTCGTATTTCGCCTTATATGCTCTGTATTGCCGAAAATTTAATCACTAAATTATTGAAGGTTTATTGTGTGTTGATAGTTACCTTTTTGGTCTAGTTATAGTGCGCAATATAAATTGTGCGTTTTTATAAATGGAGTGGTCCAGGTTGAGCCTAGACTAATAAGGGATGTTTATCCCTCGCCAGTCGGAACAAGTTTGTTGGCTTAGTTGAAACCGGATATACACAGGCTGATCCTGGAACGCGACATACTTATGTGGTCGCTATCCGGGCGGATACAAATATCTTACCACCAGCTGGATTGGATTGTTAGTTCGATTCTTAAGTTGTTATCCAATTTCTGTTGGTTTTTTGAGGCTTTGCTCTAAATTAGATTTCCCAGATGGGGTATTGTCAGGCGGATTGTAGGAAAACGTAAGCTGGATTGTATTTTGTGATACGAAAATTTGTGCATCGAGTATACATTGGATTCGCAAGATATCAATCTGTACAATAAGAACTGCATTCGTAATTATGATAGCTGACTAGCGAAGGTTGGTTGGATTCGCTAAAATTAACGATCATAAAATCCTATCGATGCTAAATGTAATGTCAATTCAATTTAAATATTGACAGCTAATTTCGATATAAAAGCAGTTCTTAGTCCAAAAATCAAGTTGTGTCGAGACAATTGCTTCCAGAGAAGGCAATCATTCTAAGTGAAATTAAACTACCCACATACTTTGCTTTGAAATAGGGGAATTTCTTCTCTATGTCCTTAAATTTAAGATTGTATTTGAAGTGGTTGTGAGGTAAAGAAGTCTTGGCATTTCAATTGTTTTCGTAACTATGAGTGTGCCCACCTTTTTGCTTTCTTATGACGACGCCCACGATATGTACTAAAGTAAAGCAAGATATTTTAAGATCAACGACTTATATTTAAGTATAGCTTTTTACCAACTATAGAGGCTTTGTCGTGATTTTCACAGAAGACGTAATCACACCAGTTTCGTGGGATTGGAATATAGAGATGTGGTGATAGGCTCGTTCCTTATCATAAGCTTGGAAAATATCTATTTATTTATTTATTGCACTTAATATGCAATTGTACAACGGCGGACGTAATGTAGGCATTCCCTCCTAGTCAACCTTAGGATGGTGCAGAGATAAATAAGGTAGGTGCATCTCAGTAACATGAATATTAAAAAAGAGAAATATCGGTGCACCGTTTATGCCTCTGCTTTTTTTGGGTCAAAGGCATGATATTATGCTTTAAGTCTGTATATTCGACTTTGAAGTATAATGGATGATTTCGATGCTTGAAAGCGACAATCAGTAAATTTTGTGCTTAAAGTTTTGATTTTAATATGAAAATTCGTATCACATCAACATTTATTTTATAAAGATATAGTCTAATGTTTATTATCCTAGACTTACAAAACCTAGATCAAATGACGCAGATCAATATGGCGATTCAAAATAATTTATATAATTCATTTTCGGTATATTTGTCGCTTAGATATGATTGCCTGTCAAACGTCGATTTATATTACACAGCACATGTCTAGATAGACGGTGGTAGTATCTGCTCCGTATATTACAACTGGCGTCTACTGATAAATTCTTATATACTAAACAGTAGACGTACTAGCCATTCATGTAAATCCCTGTTAAGAACAGGATTGCATAAGGACATGGTTATGTAAAAATCTCACCAGTTAATTTACAATCTGAAGACGTTACTTCACCTACTAACACTATTTTAATTATTATACATATAACACGAGTTGACGATTGTGGAATTATAAAAGAACAACACGAAGTATAACACAAACATGTATTGAACAAACACAATATACGTATTTGTTCAGCGATACGCTTTCAAATCTGGGTAGCTATGCCGAAAAACGAAACGAATGAAGTTTGAATACGTTTTAAAAGTAGAATAGGTATGGAAATCCGGGACAATAATATAAGCTGTTGCTAAGAGTGAGTATCGAGGCAAATAAAGTAGATAAATGTTAATACAATGCTGTCTAAATTTTTATAAACAGTAATCATGAATGAGGTTAATTACATTAATAAAACATTTTCCCGCTTGGTACGTATTTACCCTACGGCTAAATTGAAGCAGAAATATATTTCGGTGGATCTGATTATAATTTAATGAATTACAATGTCTTGAAATTAAATTACACTGTTTTATATACCAAGAAAATACAAGAATGACTAGAGTTTTCGAATACAGGTATACCGAAGTAATTTTATTACCACATCAGTTTGTACAAACTAGGAATACGTTATCAAAATCTATCATCTATTCTCCGCTGCCGCCGCTTCTTACTTTCTAACTCTAAAATAATAGCAACCCAGCCAATCATGACAATCTTAAGACCGACCAAGATAAAAGTATAATTATAATAAAAGATATAACTTTTAATCGCTCACGTTTCGAAATTCGTTACATAGTCGTTTTTCGGCATAACCACCCGCGTCTCATTGTGTATGTTCGTTAAAGTGCCAGAGAGCGTATTGTATAATCACAAATACGTAAATATTCAAAACGTGTGTACATATTAATTAACTAACAACAGAATACCCCAGTGACATCTAATAGAGAAGTCTGTTTCATCACGCAACCTAAATAACTTAAACACTTATGCATGGGCGTCTAACGTTAGGAGAACTTCGTCGTTATGTCTTGTAAGGTTAAGTACATTTTCGTTATTATCAAAAGTTAGCTACGCATAATTAAATCATTTTCTTCTATCTACAAATCAACGGTTAAAAGCTAATTGACATGAGCGACAATTTTTTTTTTTAATTTTGAGTAGGTTAAAAAAACATAAAAAAATGTTTTCTTATGTTTATGCGAATGTTAGACATTGAAATTAAACTACTTTTCGGATTCTATCGCGGTTTTTTATATTTTAATTTTCTCTCGACTGCCTCGGTGGCGTAGTTGTATTCCATGTCCGGTACAATAGTGCTCTGAGGTCCTGGGTTCGAATCCCGGGTCGGGCAAAGTGATATTTGGGTTTTTCTGCTCAGTATCAGCCCGGAGTCTGGAATTTGTGCCCGATATGTCGATAGGCTCGCCCCCTGTCACATCATGCGACGGAACATACTTGGCGAAAAGTGGGTGCCCTAGTTGCGCCTCTGCATACCCCTTCGGGGATAAAATGCGTGATGTTGTGTATGTAGTTTTCTCTCGATGTTTCGAAGACTTTGCAGCCCTCATGGTCACGGGGGGGGGGGGGGGGGAACTGAGATGCTGTTCATTCCGTCATCCCAATCCGAAAAGTAGTTTAATTTCAATAAAAAAAAATGTGCTGATTTTAAATATGTATGAAACTTATTGTCGCAAAGGAATGTCGTTTCAGTCAATTAGCCTTTAACCGACGAAATAGTTTTTCTAGGTCTGTTCAGTATGTAATAATTAAAGGCTTACTCGGACGAGTTGTTTTTGACCAATTTTGATAATTTTACTGTCTGGAGTTCGTTAAATCAATTGTGTAGAAAGGTATAATAAATTGACGAAATGTATGTAGTCATCCATTGTTGTGAAAAAGAAGTTTAATTTTATTTTAAAACGAAAATTATAGCAACATTCTACTAAGCCCTGATATACCTCTAAAAAATAAACTAAAATGTGTTTGTAGGTTACGAATTTTTTTAATTCAAAATCTATGATTAATTTAAAATGAAATTGATCTGATCTTCAAGCTCCTGTATCTTCATGAATAGCTAAGAACCACCGCGATCACATCAGCTTTTAAATAAAAAAATGCATCAAAATCGGTCCATTCGTTTAGGACATTGATTCCCTAAGTGATCCAGGTGGACACACAGGGGCACACGGGAGACTTGACGGGGGTCTACGTTGGTGTGACCAAAAAATGGAGGTCCAAACATAACCCCCCGCGATGTCTGGGCTGTTATGCACTTTCTCTGCGAAATTAAAAAAAAAGGTCCAATGGAACTTAACAATTTTTGAAAAAGGTCTATGAGAAACACAGTTTGGAAACCTCTGGTTTAGAAGCATACAAACATGACAGATAAAGACGTTAAAGTTACAACCGTTATTACATCGTTTAAAAAAAGAATATATTTAAAATAAGAATAATAAAACAGTTCTTCGGCCTCGGACCAGGTGTCGCTAGTGGGCTTAATTAGGATTATCCCGAAATCGATAGGCACATTATGTACAGCGGGAACATGGTGTAACATGTCCTGCCAGATAAATAACGACTTCTGGGAATTACGGATGTCTTTGTAAGGGTTTTGGTGTAAGCCCGAATATCTGTTTCGGAGTATTTGTTCCTCTTAGGTATAAGTTATATGGAGTTTCGGTGTAACAGATATATTTTGGGTACGTATATTTTACTTTTTCGAACGATTTAATGGTAACCCTCCAGGGATGTAAGCGTGTTTGCTATCACGAACGTTTACTTTGGCTTCATTGATAGATTTTGTGGTAGGTACCATGTTTTGTCTATTGTGCTACTAAACAATAATCGAAGAACACTAGACAGTGCTGATTTTAAAAATAAAATAAAAGGATTCTAGTTTCGTTTGTATGTATTTTTTTGGACACTAATATTGCTGTGGATGAATATTGAGAGACTTAATATGTAATATCTAAAGCCCATATTAATAATTGCAGCTGAGTATCGCTCTCATCGGCGATAGCCTAGTTGGGTGTGGTACGGACTGCCGAGACGAATGTCCGCAGGTTCAAATCCCAACGGCACACACCTCTGACTTTTCTAAAAAATCATGTTTGTATTCTTTGTGAATTTATCGTTCGCTTTAACGGTGAAGGAAAACATCGTGAGGAAACCTGCACATCAGAGAAGTTCTCTATAGGAATTTCGAAGGTGTATGAAGTCTACCAATCCGCACTAGGCCAGCGTGGTGGACTAAGGCCTAACCCCTCTCAGTAGTAGAGGAGGCCCGTGCTCAGCAGTGGGCAAGTATATATAGTACAGGGCTGATATTATTATTATCGCTCTCAAGTGCAATACCAGCTGAGACGCTGTCAAATTAAACGCAGGCTCTTAAGCTCGTCGATATTTGATAAACATATCAACATCTCAAATGACATCTCAAGTCACAGAATATGAAGGATTTTGACAGGCACTTAATTTTTTACGGAATATAAATAATGTTTGACATAAAAAAATAACACATTAGGTCTTGTTCTTTGAAGGCGTAGGCAGAAGTATAACTTGTGCACCCACTTTCCGCCATGTAAGTTCCGTCCTAACCCTATCGCCACATCACGTAAACATTTAAGTCTTTGGGCTGATATTGGGAGGAAAATCTCAATATCACTTTGCCTGACCTGGGCTTCGAACCTAATTCAACTATTGACGCACTCAAACATTTTATTGATTAAAATAAATTATTTCATTCAATTTCACTGGGTATTAACTGCTTAGCAACAGCCGAGTTTCGTGATCTAGTTTAATGAAAAAGAGTACTTATTTATTAATTTAATAGAATTCAAAATGCTTGATCTCTGATTTTAAGTCTAGACGTAAAATAAACGTATCATTTTGTTCTTTCAAGCCTAATTAAATCGTAAAACAGAAATGTTTAAGAAACACAAACATATGTAAAGTAATATGATCAAAGGAACGGCTTTTAAATCCCAAGACTATGATTTTTATATAACGGTCTCAGACAGGTTTCTTTAAATATTTTAATTCGTAGTTACATGGGTAAGCTATTTTAATGTAATTACTCCATATTTTATTCATAAACTAACAAATAATTATTGTTGCAGGTACGATTGAACTTTCCTCATTTTAAATTTCGAATGTAAGTTTCATAAATGTGTTGTGATTGAATGTAATATTTATTTATCAAAATTGAAATAGACAGTTACATGACAGCGGCTGTAGCCAGCGGGGATTTGATTCGAAATTTAAATCGGATTTGTCATTTAGAACAAAATGTTTTTTATGGCCATTGTCAATATAAAAAGAGGCTAAAATTTTATGTTGTAATATAATTCCGAATTTTGCATACATTTCATTACATTGTGTGTATACAGAAATATCGCATTTACTTATATTTTCTGTTCAAGAAATCCTTTTTTCAATCCTCTTATTTTCTCTGACCGTGTACGTTTTTATACCTCAGTGACGAAGCATCCATACAATCTGATTCCTACCGGCTTCCCTTTTGGGTTTATTTACGTTTGTCTTAGTTTTTGTTTCCTAAATTGCCCGCGATATTATGTTAACCAAGTCAATTTTGTTCCCTCGGATTACCCTTGGAAAAATTTCACTGCTATACTTGTTGTGAAAAGTGTGTACCATATTTACTAGCAGGCTCGTACAAAGAACATTCCGTATCCACAGTCTATAAGTATAAAATCCAACCCCAGACTTAATACCAAACCGTTAACATCCAGCGCAAAACAAATAAACTTAATATAAGCAGCGACTTATCGTTCAAATATGGAAGGTCGCCGATTGACACTTCGAAGGAACGCGAACATTTTCTACGACTTATTATAAAAACGCCAAAAAAACGAAGATAAAAGCAAACGAGTTTCGTTTGACAGCCCTTCAATTTATGAAAGGGATCAAAGTTGTTATTTATTAGGGCATGAATCGATAAGGGCTGGCCTAATGAGATTTTGGCTTTTTGCCGCGGATAAAATGCCACAGCGACTTTTTATGCGTTTAATCGATATACGATGAAGATTGAAGCTGCGAAGCGTGCTGTCTAAATGAGTTTCTATTTGAAATTTGAAAAAGGAATTGCGTATTTTTTTTCGTGCAGTTTTAGACTCTATGTAACATTGAAGTATATTCTATAGACACGAATGTCTATATAAATTATTTTGTTCAAAATCTGAACTAAAATGGCAACCGAAACGTCACTGTTATAATCTATTTATTCATTTGAACAACGAATAATTTTACCTATTTGACTAATATTTTTTATTCATATCCAGGTTTACAGTTAGAGTTCTTATATCATGAGCGCCACTACGTACAAACCACAAGTTGTCAATATTGATCATACTAAAGTCAGTTTGAATGAATTGCAGTTCAATTCAGTATTCAGCTGTGCATTATATACTGTCCCACTGTTGGGCACGGGCCTCCTCTACTACTGAGAGGGATTAGGCCTTAGTTAACCACGCTGGCCTAGTGCGGATTGGTAGACTTCACACACCTTCGAAATTCCTATAGAGAACCTCTCTGGTGCGCAGGTTTCTTCACCATGTTTTTCTTCACCATTAAAGCCAGCGATAATTCACAAAGAACACACACATAATTTTAGAAAAGTCAGAGGTGTGTGTCTCGGTCAAGTCTCGGCAGTCCGTTCCACAACCAACTAGGCTATGGTCGCATTTTTACAATACACTATACCTATAATTTTTCTAGTATGTCGATTTTTAAACCGGTGACAATCAAGAAAACCACCAACTCGACTGTCTCGTTGCGGACCGATCCCTTGACCTCGATTTGTTCGTTTTTATCATCGAAATTAATTTTAATATCACAAATTGCATCAATGAACGTCACCAATTAACTCCTTTCAAACATTTCTGATATGATTGATCGAGTATCGAACTTGGAACGATGCAAAAAATAGTTAATGACGCTTATACAATCAATAAAACATCCCCTTGTCTAATAAAAAATGATTAATATATGGAATGTCCACCCTCCTTGATAGATGGTTATGAAACATTTGATATAACCCTGTGGAATGAAAAATGTACCTTCCTTTGTGGGCTTAGTGAGGTACTATTCAATTTAGCCGTATTGTCTCTATGGTATTTTAATAATAAATTCTTTGAATAGTTTTCGCTTGGAAAAACATTGCACCGTTGAAATTAGTTTCTCGGTGGCGTAGTTGTTAATGCAGTGCTGAGGTCTCGGGTTCGATCCTCGGGTCAGGCAGTTATATTGTTTTTTTTACGCAGTATCAGCTCGGAGTCTGGAATTTGTGCCAGATATGGCGATAGGCTCGCCCCTAACACATCACAGGACGGAATAATTATGTCGACTGACATTTATCAGACGCAATGAAGTCACTTTCCTATGACCGCATAAGAAAAAGAACAACATGAGTTTATTAAATTGAAAACTGCATAATAATTACATTAGTTCTCTCACAGTTACTAGACCAACGGATATCTCATTTTTAATTCGAAATATCTATAAATAAATAATACATACATATATATATATATATATAGTAATAGTGCCAAATACCATGGTATTTGATGCGAAGCGTCCCTCTCTGCCCGGTACAGATAAACGAAATTATCATTACAAATGTTTCCTTTTTATTTTCCATTTTAAAATTTACATAGCAAGCTGAGTGGGGAACCCAAATAATATGGGATTATCGGATTTATTTTCCATCAGGGAATGCTTTCGGATTTAAAATTTAATATAAAAATAATAGTTTCCCGATGGATTGCAGTTTGATTATAGATTTTCGGCCTTTTGAATTAAAGTTGTTGTATATAGCTTTTGCTCGCGGCTTCGCCATCGTGAAGAAGTTTTTCAAAATAAAAGTCCCGCTATATATTTTCTCTGGATAGAAAGTAGCCTATAACCTTCCCAGGGATCTAAACTATCTCAACAGCAAATTTAATAAAAATCCGTTGAGTAAATTTTGAGAAAATCGATAACATACAGAAAGACAGAAAATAGGACTTTGTTTTATAGTATGTATAGATATATTTGTGACTTGTTTGGTTTACGTCAGGTGAAGGATTCGGCGGGTTTTGATCGATGTGCCGCTATATGATGTAGTCACCACACAAGTAGCTAAAATTAAAAACTTAAAATTGCTTGTACACTTCGATGTTCTTATCAAAGGAACTGGACATTCAACAAGCACTGGTGGTAGGCGTCTCATATGTGAGACTCCGCCTGGGTAGGTACCACCGTAATGCATATTTCTGCCGCTAAGCAACAGTGTGAAGGACATTACAGCCAGTGTAACTACTGGACATAATGAGACTTAACATCTCACGTCTCAGGATGGCGAGCGCAGTGGAATACCAAACAATATTTTGTATTTCAAGGCGTTGGATGGCGGTCATATCGCTTACGATTAGGCGAACGACAAGCTCGCCTCGTCATTAACGGCAATAAAAAAAATAAAAAAAGCATTTTAGTCACAAAAATAAAATACAAAGGGACTTACTTTACACATTGAAAAATCGATTTAACATGTTGAGCAAGTTGAAGTTTTGAATTGGTTCAACTACATTTGTGGCTGTAAATAATATTTACTCGGCCTAAAGCTCGCTTGGATGATCTACTCTCGAGTGTAGACATTGGGCCGAAACCAATATAATCCTTACTTTAGTGACATGACAGACGAATTCACAAACGTTACTTACCTAAGTACTGAGCAATGCAATAAGTCTGTTACTTAGTGCTTTCGGGATAACAGCCTTTGCAGTCTTTAGGCATAGGGGCGCTGTGATTTGCTAATATTGAGATACAAATTTACTTGAGTTGGCTATCAAATAAACGAAGCCGCACAAAGCCAAAGAAAACTATGAAATTGACACTATATTTTGGGCGCACTGTGAGTTCTCATAGTATTGTTTGTGAATACTGGTGTAAATCTCACATGCTCAGTTATTAGGCTAGACACCCACATTTCTTACAAAAGAAACAATGAAATTGCAGACATTATGTGTTCGAGCGCACTGCGTTCTCATAGTATTGTTTGTGAATACGGGCGTGAGTTGTGCGAACTATGCAAAATGTTGTATATTTACTGGTTGTAGGATATATTTTATATGCGATCGGATAGCGACTACCGTAAACTAGCCATAGAGACACATATAAGTATGTGGCGTTCCGGGATCAGCCTGTGTATATCCGACTCCAACTGGCCGGCATAATTGTGTCGACTACCAAGGTGTAATCATGTTTCATCATGATTAATCAATTATATATGTACTTTTAACAAACATACAAACAGTTTTAGTAATTTTGCCATTTATAATATTAGATATTCGATACCTAAACATGAAGCTGAATATTGTATTCAAATCCGTTGTGAAGAAAGACTGAGACCTTTGAAGGCAGACAGATATTAATGGAAATAGATCAAATGTAAAATGTCACCTTTGATATAATTTTTATATTTGTCATTGATGTCTTTAAATCTTTTAAGTTGCACATTTACGTATCATTATAATATTGATAATGTATGAAAACTTTTTATGAAGTTTTTTAATATTCTTTACGCGTAAGACTTAGTCCTTATTTGATTCATGAATAATAATATTTACAGTATTTAATAGAGGGGCATTTATATTATGGACCTAAAGATGTATAAAAGTAAACTCAAAGATGGTGGAATGGATATTTTTAGTGGTACGTGGTTTAGAAGAATTTTAATATCAACATACTTTTAGCCCAAACTGCAAAGAACTTTCATGAGCAAAGGTTACAAATCATAGCCAATAAAATATATTTAAATCAATTCGATTCCTTAAATATATACCCATTGCTTAAACAAAAGTCAGAGTAAACACTAAATAAACATTACCATAATACAAACGTCGCAGTTCAATGTGACAGTAACTTAGTTAACTCTCCGTAATACGTGAAATAACCGAATTTTTCGCGCAACTTAGCACGTCTGGATAGGCAAATCCTTCGAGCAGATCACGTTCACCAAAATACCTTGATATTCAGCACATTCTGTACATTCGTGCCAACATCGTGGATAAGCGATGAAATGGGAAATTTTTCGAATTTATAAGCGATTTTTCCGAGTGCATTTCAATTTCATATCGAATGTATAAGTTCAATGCGGTATTGGGATTTTATGTGCTTATTATGTGTATTGGTGTGGGTTCGATTCTAGGTTTTGTCATTTTCTAAACATTTATAAACGCTTAACATCGTCATGAATGTAAGTGGATAATGAGGTCAACATCTACTATAACTGTAAAGAATTGTATATTCTTTAAAGTATGAAATTATACATATGTATAAACGTGTGTTTGTCATCGTGTGTTGCTGAGGGAGTTTCTTGCTTCGCTTCTTCACAGCGATAACACATTACGAAGCAACGGTAGCTTCATGACGATTCAGAAGAGATTGTAAAATACTATTCGAATAAAGAAAATTTGGAGTTAGAGTTTGATATCTCAGATTGACAAACTCAGTGCAATGCCACACAGTGATTTATAATTCAAAGATCGTGGTGTTGCTTCTGTTTACGGAGAATTATCTGTAGCGGCGTAAAGGTAGACGCCACTGTAGAGGAACAGATGGTTACGTTCCTCTATGGAAGGGGAAGATTTCCAGTCAGGCAGATGTTGCGCCTGACCGGCCGCGGCCCCTCCGACGGTTCCTATTCGGAGATGGTATATATGCAACGCGTCGCTCAAATTGTGCAAGCGTGATTCAGGATCGACGTCGCCATCTATCGTGATTGCTGTGTGATATCACTGTAGTTGCGTCACTGCATCGATCCTCTTGCAGTTCCGGCGATGTTGACAAGATGGCGGTGTATGCATCGATTGTATCGCCACATATCCTTACCATTAGCTGTCTCGTCTCATCAATCGTTAATTGTCATCATCTTCAGCCTTTGCAAGTCTACTGAACGTAGGTCTCCTCTAAAGATTTCCAGATCTCACAGACGTGACCTGCATCCAGCAAGTTCGTGCGATCTTTGCGAGGGCTGCTTATCTTGTAGTTGGATGTCCAATGTTGCGAGTATCTTCATTCCTTAATTATATTAAAAAAAATATTGTTCGACAGACATTGTAGAGGTGTGAGTGAGATATGTCTTATTACAGTGTAATAGTGTAGTATAGTTAGCTTTATAGATGTATAAGTATAAATATTGGCTTAATGAGGGTAATCTAGCACTCCGCAATAAATGTTCGAATTGAATACACGCGTTTCATTGTGCTCCTTGCAACGATATATCACAAGTAGCATTTGCATTTTCTTGAAATTCGAAGTCCTAGATCCTTTCAGGTCGCCAGTTCACCTTATAGGTGTGCGTCCAATGCTGCGCCTATCAATCTTGCATTATATTAAGTTTTGGTTTGACAGACATCGTAGAGGTGTGAATGGGTTATGTCCCACACAGCATTTGCTTGTAATTCGAAGTTCTAGATCGTTCTATGAAACATATTCACGCGAAGCAAAAGCCATTGCAATATTTCAACACGTCGCGTTTTACTATTGTGATAGTAAATTATTTGAACAGCAATTATCAGCGGCGCACAGGGCCAGCTTAACGGGATAATCGTTAAAGTTGGCCTTCATTATTATGATTTATGTTTTGCGTGCGGTATCCGTGTCCCATAGGAATGTTTTGTTTTTGATGTGAATGTTCAGTGTGGGAGATCCAGTCCTTTCCTGTCTTGCTTCTAGTGTCTTTATCTTCGATGACAAATGTTTGTGGTGATTCGGATTCTTTTCCTAATTCTTATTCCGTTAGGCGCCAACGAATACATTCATAATTATTTTGGATGTATATTTTTCAGTACAGTTGACCGTTTCTGTTTCTAATTTCCGTTTCTCTTCTTTTAAGTGTTACGATGTATAATACCCCTGGCTGTTTTTGTCACCTAATTTCTTTTCAAACTCCTTGCGAATTCAAGAAATTCAAAATACTCACATACTTAACTCTGTCTGTTACATTTTCGAATCTAAAACCCTGAACCGATTTTGATGACATTTGGCGTAGAGTAAGCTTGAACTATAAGGAAGAATGTAGGGTATTTTTTTCATATACTTAACTTTTATTCTATATTAAAATATACTAACACTATGTCTCATTTTAAAGGTGATCCTTTTACTTGTAACGGTCTTTAAGTTGACCGTTTGGACTCAGTCTGTCAGTTGTAAACATTATATTATTAAGGCGATACCTCAAGGTCCATTTTCATACATTTTGTTTCACCTTTAATCTGGGTAACTAAACAAGTATTGGCAAGTAAAGAATTTAAATTCACGTCTAGTTAGTGATTAGTTCTCGCAGTTGAAAGAAAAACGTAAAAATAATTAATAATCATGGATATTTCGGCCTTTAAAATTTCGTCATATTAAATTTTAAAGGCCGAAATATCCATGATTATTAATTATTTTTACGTTTTTCTTCAACTGCGAGAACTAATCACTAACTAGACGTGAATTTAAATTCTTTACTTGCCAATACTTGTTTAGTTACCCAGATTAAAGGTGAAACAAAATGTATGAAAATGGACCTAAGTTGACGTATGTGACTTTATTGTTCAAAATAAAATTACCACAAACAATATTCCATGTAGGTGAAGCGAGTAATAGCCAGTAATTCATAACCACAAAATCTGCTATAGATCTCAGCATATTTGATTCTAGAATCATAGCATATGAATACTAGTCTAAAGCTATATTGGCTAACACATATTAATCCCGATAATTTCCGGAGCTGTGCAAATGTTTGTATGATCCACAAATATTTGTTCCGGCCGTTGTAGGATCAAAATGCGATCCCTAGGGAATGCTACCGTGCTTATGTATGTATTTATCTGTGTTATATACTCTGGGGTACATTAATATATCCGTAAATCAATGATAATGATCGCCTCGATGTTGTGTAATTGTATTGTATATGGATTGCTGTGATAAGGTCTTGGGTTCCCTAGATTTGGTGATATTATTTTGTTTTATTGCTTTGAATGACGAGATCAGTTTGTCGTTCGCCTGATGGTAAGCGATACTACCGCCCATAAACAGTAGAAACACCATCCAACACCTTACATTACAAAGTATTGTTTGGTATTCCACTGCGCTCGCCATCCTGAAACATGAAATGTTAAGTTTTATTATGTCCAGTAGTTACACTGGCTACAATGTCCTTCAAACCGGATCACAGCACTACACACTGCTGCTTGGCGACAGAAATAGACATTTCGGTGGTACCTAACCAGGCGGACTCTCGCATTTGAGAGACTTATCGGTAAGATATTATAAGTGTTACATATATAGGCACTGAAACGTCATCAAGTAGTTCGCGCGCGCAACACTACGTTCGATCATGAACAATGCTATACAATGGCCCTTGCCGCGTTCTGGTACGCTTTGTCAATTAATTATAGAATTGTAATCCCAGTAATTAAATATAAGTGCCGGTGAATTATTGCTCACAAGAATATAACAAAAAAGTTTATCGGCTTTGTATGCGCTCGTATTCTGGAATCGTGTCCGGTAAATGGCAATAGGTTTTTGATGGGTAACAAGCAAAATATTTATTTCTACCTACCTATGAAGAGGGAATGCGTGATGTAAGTAAACTAATTAACAATGATATTTGTACGGATATGAAGGATTTATTAAATTTCCAGTATACACGTAATTTGGTAATACATTACGCGTGTCTTTTCACAATAGCGATATGATTTCGTTTCGTTAATAAGTTAATTACATACGTTCGCTAATGGATTGTTATTTTAATCAGTGATGCTGGTGCGGGCGGTTACTACGAATTTTAATGTTTCGAGTATTTTATAAGCCCGATTTGGCGATAGGCTTGTCCTGTATTGGACGGAATATACTAGGTGAAAAGTGGGTGCCCTGGTTGCATCTCTGGCAAGTCTTTTGGGATAAAGGTGTGATTTGTGAGTTTTTGAATAATGTCAACATTTATTTATGTGTTGATGCGTTAAAGTTTTTCCGCGATAATAAGTAGCCAATAATAATCAGAAGTAATGTGTCTATATTACTATTGAGTGACAAAAATCCAAATGACCTTATTAGCAAATATAGGTAAATATTATAACTGACTTTTCGAGCGACCAATACCTCAGTGCCTCCGTGACCATCAAGGCTGCAAAGTCTCGAAACGTCGGCAGAAAATAATAATATAGAAAACAGCAATAAAATCCGTAAATAGTTTTATTTCAATGTCTAACGTTCGCGTAAACATAAGAAATCATAACGCTTTAGAAGTTTCTGTAATTAGCGCGTTCAAAATAAACTCTTCAACTATATATCATTATAGATGTGTGTCTAGAGCCTTTAAAAACGATTGTACTTTTTTCTGAGTCTTAAAAAATCACCGTTCCTGAGATTAGCGTGTTCAAACAAAAAAAATATCAATTATAATTATACATGTTTGTCTAGAGCATTACAAAAATGATTGTTCTTTTCTCTGCGTCTTAAAAAATGCATTTTCTATTTATAACTCATAGGAAACTATATTCCCCATTCGGATTACATGAACGTACACAAAGTTACCATTGAATCGGAACTGTGGACGTGGCCGAGTTTCAACATAAACTGCAAACAGGTATGTGGAACGCACTGTCAATGGATCAGACTAATAATACGTTTGCGCGTTTCAAGACTTGGTTAGAGCAAAGATATTAAACCATCGATATAGTATGTATTACGTATTAGATTTGGTGTTCCGAGCATTCATTGTATTCAACTGATTTGACTTCCATTCAAACTGTCTTTATTATAGTCAATATTGACAGCTTGTGGCTGTACGGAGTGGCGCTCATGATATAAGAACTCGAGGCTAAGTGTAAACTTGGATTTGAATAAAAAATATTAGTCAAATAAGTAAAATTATTTGTTGTACAAGTGAATATATAACAGTGACGTTTTGGTTATCATTTTAGTTCATATTTTGAACAAATAGTTTATATGGACGTTCGTGTCTATAAAATATACGTCAAAGCCTATATAATAAATACTTTTACCTACAACCTATATAATGAATAAGAGAAATTTTAAAAAAGAATATTCATAGTAATCCCCAACAGCGAATAATTTGCTATCGCTAATTGATAGCGACTTCGCTAATAGGACGGAATTTCGCGCGAAAGCCGCCAGTGGTTTTATGCATTCGATGCAAGGTTTTACTCATTTACAAATTGGATTTTTCATTTTTTTAATGCAGCGCCTACGCGGATCCAGTAAAGATAATCATAACTGAGCTGTGAGAATCTTTTGCTGTGACCTGTTTTATTTCTTTTTAATGGCGAAGTAAAATATTTTTAAGGAAGTCGTCACAATAATTATTATAATAATGAGGTCACTGTGGAATAGACCTTATTTAAATGTTTATAATAATAATATCAGCCCTGTATTATATACTCGCCCACTGCTGAGCACGGGCCTCCTCTACTACTGAGAGGGATTAGGCCTTAGTCCACCACGCTGGCCTAGTGCGGATTGGTAGACTTCACACATCTTCGAAATTCCTATAGATAACTTCTCAGATGTGCAGGTTTCCTCACGATGTTTTCCTTCACCGTTAAAGCGAACGATAAATTCACAAAGAATACACACATGATTTTTTTTAGAAAAGTCAGAGGTGTGTGCCCTTTGGACTTAAATGTTTACTTCACTTTAATGTGGGGTTGGTGCAACATATTTGTTGTTTAATGGAAAAACTACTTGGCCTAGATTTATGCCTGCCGTCAACGCCCTTAAGGTTTTTAGGTCCATGGAAATCATTTTAAATCTATACCAATATTATGAAGAGATAAAATTTCTTACTTTGTTTGTAGGGGTTAATCTCTGAAACTATTGACTGATTTTGAGAATACTTTCACTAATAGGAAGCTACGTTAGTTGTGAGTGCTATAGGCTACTTTTTATACCGGGGAAATATAAAGCGGGACCTTTACAAGAAAAAACTTTCATACACGGGCGGTGCCGCGTATGAAAGTTATGTTTTTTAAATATTTACATTGTTCAAGTCTAACAAACTGGACTATTATTTATAAGCCATTTTATATAAGACTAACAAGCAGTGGCGAAGGGTGAAATTTTTCAAAAGGTAACCTGAGGCCAAAGAAAATTGCCTTGCCTTAGTTAACATATCGCGGCCTATTTGGCAGAAAAAAAAAAGAGAAATGTAAATCAACCGAAAAGGGAAGCCGGTAGGAATCGGGTTGTATGGACGTTTCGCCAATGCTAACAAGCCATTTGTTTGTAAGCTATTCAACAGCATATAAACTTTGGCATCTGGATTGGAGTCATAAAATATATGATTGCACTTCTGCACTGGCCACTCTGATTTGGACTTTTTTCGCCAAATGAAACAATATCTCGACGTCTCTCGACGTCTCTTGACGTCGTTTATAAACGTAACATGCAACTTGCAGGGTTGTTCGATGGAATCTATTATTAGTATGTTTAGCAGAAATTCGTAAATCACAAACAGTTTCTCAGCTAAAATAAAAAATCAAGTTAACACTAGATATTGCTCGCGACTCCGCTCGCGTAAAACAGTTTTTCTGCGATGAATAGTTTAAACATCCACGTTGAAAAAAAAAAAAACGCTTTTGTAATATTACTAAGATTGCCGACCATTTAGCAGTACTTCAGCCCGTTACGCATATCCGGCGCGTATAAACACAGTTCGTTCTTCCCGTGTTAATACGAGAGATCTAACATTGTCATTCCGGATCTGTACGCATTCCGTTCAACTTCAGATATCTCGCGCCTTGACCTTATTTCCTATTGTGGGAATTTTCGATATTGACTATGACGTTTAGGTGTTTTGGTGGTATTGTAGAAGGTATTTGCCAAGCAACTAGCAAGCAATATAATTTGTAAGCAGCTCACCTGACGGTAAGAGTTATAGCAATAGCAGCATCATTTAGACATTTCAAAAGGCCCGGTTTTTTCAACTAACGAACTGCTACAACTATTCATAAATATTAACAACTAGGTGTTGTTCGCGGCTTCACCCGCGTGAAAAGCCTTTATTGATACACGAATCCTTAAAATATTGTATGACATAATCGCCATCTATTTTATTACAAGAATTCCTAAAACACTGCATGACATAATTGCCATGCACCAAATATCGCGATAAAAAAAATAATACATAAAGTACCGCGATAAAAAAAATCTATATATTAATCAGGATATAGTCTACCTGTAAGCCTAATTTCATCCGAATCCGTTTAGTTGTTTCTGCTTATACTGCAACATCCAAATTTTTTTACAACCTTTCGCATTTAGGTCTCTTTATGACTCTGGACTGCCATCTTATCCCGACACATATGGTGCTAAATCCTATGAAGTCCACTAATGACTAGACTATTTTTGAAACACGACGCTTTGAAATTGCTCCCCGTAGGCATAACAAGACAAAGCTAAAGCATCACCTTAACGAAATATAACTTAAGAGAGATCGCCTGGTACAAAAAAGTAAAATTTTCGTAGTTTAGTAAATGAATGGGACCTTAATTTACGAATAAGAACTTAGTTTTACGCACAGGAAATATTGGCGACTTGTTCTTCATTAAGGTTGACTTTTTTTAGATTCACAATGTGTTCTGGCACAATGTGGGTTTGTATCTTAAAAGCCATAAATAACTTCAAAAGGCTTCTACTGTGTCAAACACATATCAAAGACATAAAATCGATGTCAACAAATCTGAAGGGTCGCAATAATTTCGTACAATTTATAAACCGACGTGTCATCACGACGTAGCCATCTTTGGCTTCCATTTTGTCGGACGTTGATAAATAATTTCATTTCTTTCCTCGAACTGTAAGGCCCGGTCCACAATAAATCGATCCGGAACACGTAATATTTGACGTCTCTTGACGTCTCCCTTCGTTTACAATTGTAGCATAAATCACGCAGGTATTTTGAGCGAAAAATATTAATACCTTTTTTGTTGAAATATTATGGGACAGGATATTGATGTTATTTACTATCCTGGGCCCGGTGACCAGGTCATATTTTATGTTGGGTTGTATTTAAATAATCCGTATAAAAATTGTAAGGATGACCTATATTCTCGTGCTAAAAATCCCCTTTTTCTTTATTAAATATCTTCAAGTGTATCCTTCGATTGTGACATGAAAATTGATCATGCAGAATTACAATTATTATGTTATAATTATATTTTTGCACTATAAGGTGAAGTCAACTCTTATCTCTTATTATGAAGGTTTTTTTAGAATTCGCTACCAGAAACTATTTAATTAACCAACTAATAACATTTTATTTGACACCGATAAGTAGATCGATTATTGGAAATAGAATAGCGTAAACAATAAGACATTGCGAATGGACGAACAAATATTTTTCTCGAGAAACCATGTCAATGTAGACCTCCCTTAAAACAAAGACATAAGTAAAGTGGATATTTATTTCTTAAGAAGATTCCCTTGGAATGTTTTTTGTCGAAAGTTCGTTTAGTTGAATCTTTTCCTTTTTTTGTCTGCTCACTTTGTCTCCCATTTTTATGTAGAAAACAGAATAAATACGAAACTAGGCTTTGTTTATTTATAAGAAAATAATTTGAATCTTTATTGTTTTTTATATTAATGTTGTTGCTGCGTAACTGAATTTTGAAACCGCTTACAACCTAGATTCCATTACCAAATTAGGCCATCTTTGTATGGGTTTTTGATTCGAAATACTAACATGGAACTGCAGTATTTAGATGTTCGGTGATAAGGTTTTTGCCTATCACACATAGAAACGTGAATGAAGTCAATGAGCCATATATGTATTCATTGAATCTTTACATGTTCGAGCGAGATGAGTCAGATATTGTTAAGTTCGCGAGTCGGTACTAAACACGACTGGCTTGAAAGTATTTTTTTTTATTGCTTTGAATGACGAGACGAGTTTGCCGTTCGCCTGATGGTAAGCGATACGACCATCCATAGGCAGTAGAAACACCACACTTGAATTACAAAGTATTGTTTAGTATTCCACTGCGCTCGCCATCCTAAGACAATGAGATGTTAAGTGATCATATTTCCAGTAGTTACACTGGCTACAAGGTTCTTCAAACCGCAACACAACAATGACCACACTACTTAGCGGTAGAAATAGAAATTGGTGCCTACCCAGGCGGACTCCCACATATGATAGATCTACTAAAAATTGTTGTCATCTTTCCTTCACGCCTAAGTGTTCCTCCGTGAACGATACCTTTCCTCCTCTGATACATTACGTGTTACCTAATATTAATTTCAACATTTTCGCGCTCCATTACGCATTTGATTAATTAGTTCTCGTAATATGTACCTACGCGTATGTATATCACATGGTCTTAATAATGAAACGTGTTAGGTCTGTTGTTAATTATGCATTCATTTCGAATTCAATGAGTTTAGGCTGTGATTTAATACCGAACGCGAAGTAGTTAATGAATGTTAGTAATAAGTGTTTACTGTTTGGCGTAATAATTGGGTATCTACGCTATTGTGAATAGAAAAAGATCTATTAATACTGTAGTCATATTTGTCTTAAGTCAATATTATCTTTATTATTAATTAAATTACATAGTATGATATTTTTTTCAAGCCTTGTTTAAGCACCTATGTCGTATTTTACGATGTCGATCCAAATGTCTGTGGGTTTAGAGTCGAAAATAATTATAACTTTAATAAATTGTACACAGAGGATTAGCTAAGTCGGTTGTTTCAACACTTGCTTAAAGCTTTCGTTAGATATAATATACATTTAGGGGTTTTACATTTATTTATTAGAAAAATTAACATAAAACTAAAATAGTAATTATTACTTATCACAAAACTGTACTAATTTACGAAAGAAAATAATTTGAATCAAATTAACAAATAATCAAGAACACAAAAATAGCTAGCGAAAAGATTGTGAACGTCCGTCCGTTCCAACAATAAATTAATGACAGCCAAAAAAAATATATCGACGACGCAATGGTCTGCGAGAGCTAGCCATTTTAAACCAAAGAGGATATAATCCTACATTATAGTTGCAGCTAAGCTACGCCTCCCGGTCTTCTAGTAATAATTTGCTAATTATACACATATTCTACGGATAGATATTTTGATATCGATTCATTTAACATACAAAAATGTATCTCAAAGGAATACTTCATACATTTTGTAAAACATTTCTTAAAGAGTTAACGTTTAGAAACGGTTTCAAAAACCAGCCCTTAATGGACATCAGTTTAGAACAATTTTAACGCGGCATAGCTACGTTATGGCCAGGTGGAAATATTTTTCCTCAAATACATATTAACTTACATAGCATCACCCCTTTTCTTCTTTTCATGGATCAGCAGAGGTGTTCACACCTCTATTCACCAGGTATGTTAAGTCCTATGTAGTAAGGGAGACTCTATTGCCATATAATAATAATATCAGCCCTGTATTATATACTTGCCCACTGCTGAGCACCTGCCTCCTCTACTAATGAGAGGGATTAGGCCTTAGTCCACCACGCTGGCCTAGTGCGGATTGGTAGACTTCACGCACCTTCGAAATTCCTATAGAGAACTTCTCAGATGTACAGGTTTCCTCACGATGTTTTCCTTCACCGTTAAAGCGAACGATAAATTCACAAAGAATATACACATGATTTTTAGAAAAGTCAGAGGTGTGTGCCCCTGGGATTTGAACCTTTGGACATTCGTCTCGGCAGTCCGTTCCACACCCAACTAGGCTATCGCCGCTTCTAGGCTATTGCCATATACCTACTATAAATCCAGATTACGGGGTAATAAAAAAAAATCTAAATGTCATTAATCGACTCGGGACTCAAACTAGACTTTAGCATGGCAGACCTACGTTAATTTACGCCACCGAGACCCTAGCATATTTAATTTTATAAAGAGAATAAAAATACATTATTATCCACATCGCACCGTCGAATGGTACGTTTAAAACTGCGTATGATTCTGACCAATTATAGATACGCTACGTTGGTTGGCACGAGCGGTGCGAGCGCATTATCTCGGATTCTGGATGAAATATCTTTTTACACTGGAAACCGTCTTTTCGTTATCGATACTGGGTGATTCCGTTAATCGGTTATTTTAAAATCGATTACCAATTGTTGAAGCGTAAATTATTTAAATTATTATTACCAAATTTAAACTATATATGTGTTGTTTTCGATCGTAGCATATTGTTATGAAGTGCTCATCGCCATATAAAACACATTATCTACGTAATATTTACTAGAATCAATCGATACAGAAACACTACTAACCTCTTCTGGCAATGAAATCCAAATTAATATAAAACTATTAAACCGACTTTTTGAAACGTGAATTATCGTGACCCAAATGGGCCGAATAATATGGAACAAATATTAATCAGTTTCATTGAAACGGTGTATAAAGCCGGCACATAACATTGATCAGGTCCACAGAATATTCAGTTTCAAGTCAAATAAACGTTCGCAATATAATTTTAGCGGCTACTGGTTGCCGTATATTGTGTGGGATTCGACGTCGCTTCGTTATTGCTATTGATTCTCTTCGCTTTTGTTTCGACGTCACTGTACGTCTATTACTGTCGTCAAAGGACGTCGCGTATCGAGCAAATCATTTGTGTATTTGTTTCAAGCAATTGTTTATTGTTTGTTGCTTGGTGGAGGAGAACGTACTATGAAGTTGGATTTAGAATGTTTTGTTTGAGTGCCGACGCTGCATATAGTTTTATTATAATCTCACTGCAAGTGTAATGAAAGAGCTGCCAATGCTAAATATGTATTTGTTGGAAATCTATACATATATTAAAAGCATTTTCCAGCTTTCAGCCATTGATCTAATTTACTAACGCCCGAATACTGAAACGCTACTCAACCAACCAACTTGTCTGAGGCCTACTTAAATTTAACAGGCTACTTAATTTAAATGGCATTCTCAAACGTACATTAAAAGATTTTACGGAAAACTCAGTTGAGGAGCAGTTAATTTGCTATAGATTATAAAAAGTTTGTTTTCGTTTACATAATTTTAATAAAATGATGTTTATGTGTCGTTTCACGCAGCATAATTTATGAAACATAAAAAAAAAATCAAATAACGTAATACGCAGTTTAATTAAAAATGATTTTTAATTATTAAATTCTCAACATTGATGTAGTAAATACATTCCAACTTATTTATACTTGCCATTTGGCAGCATGATCAGTATTGACATTAGTCACTTTAGAAAAAAAAACTTCTGCATCTGTCAAATTTTCGTCAACAATTAAATCGTAGTGATTATTTTCTCTTTGTTAACAACATAATTCTTATTTCGTGTCTTACCACAGAAGTTTCTATTTTGTAATTGTATAAATATAATCAATGGAGTCTGCAAATAACAAAACCCAAAAAAGGGGTTGAAATTATACCTAAATAGAAAAACAAGAACTGCTGGATATAGTGAAAAAGTAAGTATTGGATTTATTTGGAGGCCCATCGAATTAAGAAAAAAGGGCATTGCACGATGCGGGCTGCTTCCAACATTCAATCTGGAAATTTTTGCGGGAGGCCTTTGTTCAGCAATGGATATCATGTGGCTGATAATGTTTTTTTTTTGTTAAAATTTTTTTAAAATTATATTTTATTTTATTGGCAGCTCTCGTGAGGAACACAAGCAGTGAGCTGTGGGCGAGTAGCCGGCTGTGAAGTGAGAGGCCGTGGGTTCTCTTGTGTGATATATATAATCAATCAATCAATCAATAATTTATTCAAGAAATAGACTTCTGCAGGCATCTATATCTATGTACTATGTGTAGCAAAATGTCTGTAATAAAATTTTATATGTCTGATATATAAGAATTACAATTAAAAAATATAATAATTACAATAAAGTTTCTTCTTGCTTCTCTAATAATTATTTCTTCATTCAGACATGTTGACTTTCAATAAAATTTATTTCCCTTAAAACTGTTACATACACACATAATAAAGCTAATCATCCTAGAAGGGGTAGGCAGAGGCACAACTAGTTCCATGATATAAGCACAGGCACAACTAGTGCCATGATATGAGTACACCATGATGTACCGTAGGTTCCTACACATGAGAAATATCCCAGATGACCCTTTGATAGGTGCCTGTGGTAAAGAAACGAAGGGCAATAAATATCTGGTATTTCTTTTTATGACCGGCTAGGCTGGATCAATATCCAGTTTAAATGAATATGATGAATGAACATTGCTGAAATGACAATTCCTAAATTAAAAAGCATAATTTAGGACAATTCCTGAATTAATCAACATAAATACGCTTCGAAAGTGTCTAATTTCTCTCGATTTCTTCGATTGACCCTATATTCTTCTTCAGACAGTGATGATAGTGAAGAAAAAGACATTTTATTAAATCGAAAGAGAATATAATAACAACTAACACAACAATAAATATTTTAGCGTAAAGATTTGAGAGTAGTCGCAAGCACTCTCAAATTAATCTCAATTAACAGCCATATAAGGCGGCCTTAAATAGCTGTCAAACTTTAAGCAGGGTTTGTGAATACCGTTTGAATCAATAAGCGGACCTTAAACCTTCGTCGCCTTAAATTTAAGGTTAGGAAATAAGTGACGTTTCAGTATACCAATTTCAAAGATAACGAATGCTTAAATCCGTGAGGCCATCTTAAATATTTAAGTGGCGTTTGAGTATTCGGGCGTAAGAGTTATGAAGAGCTAAATTTGTTTGAGTATCACGAATAAATTAGATTTTAAACCTAATTTATTGTTTAATGTTTTCTTACGTAAAAAACCATTAAACAATAAATTACGCATAAAATAAAACTACTTCACCTATACACATTTTATAATGAATTTATTATATACTGAATGATGAAATAACCCTGAACGTAAGGGAACGTTTTGTAACAATATAAAGTAGAAGTACGTGTTGCGTGTGATCTCCGGTTTTCGGTTCTACATTTCTAACCAAAATTGAACCTCACTCCACATACATCTAATGGAGTAATATCGTTAAAGATCGTGTAAAATTATCGGATTCGCATCACTATGTAACCGCGGCGCAGAACGTTATTGGACGTTTAGCGCTGCCTGCCCGGATGACAATCTAATCGCAATTACGTATGCGGTGTTGCCACACTGAATTTAATTTCTACTGTTCTAATCTAAATGGCGAGAGTTTATCAGTGTTAATGTATAAATTTTGCATTTATCGTGAATTGTTTTGGATTAAACATTGTGTTTGTTATTAATAGTTGAATGTGTGGGATACTTAATTAGAACAAGGATTAGCTGGTGTTTACCGTAAATAAGTGGGTTTTGTATGTATGAATTACGATTAAAAATAATTTACGCCTTAATTATAATATTGTTTTCAATATTTTATAGCCTCCTGATGTGAGGTGATCAATAAAGACTATATCAGAAAAATCATGACTGCTCTGTCGGGCTTAAGAGAAAACAATAAGATGGAGACGGGCCTGTATGTGCGTTAATTTTTTTTCATCCTACGTTTGTTAGCCTGGCAAGGGCCGGCTTATACAAACACACCGGACTTTTGGGTGAGCATTTTATGTGCTCGCAACCTTTGAAAGTTAAGTGACCATGCTGAGGGCAACCCACTAACGGAGTATGAACTTTGACTCAGGACGGCCAATGGGAGAGGATGAGACATCTATGATTATGATCTTGAACCTTCGGCAATTTTATTAACTATACGAAAAGCACCAGGAAATTTTCACGTGAACTGTTTGTGAGAAAATGATGCTACTGCTAACTGTCGTGCTGGACCTTGCGGCCCCCCTCACCCTATGGGAGACATTTTTTGCCTATCTTCGATTATATTAAGAATCAAAATTATCTCAGCACCACCCTTAGGTTGACTGAGAGAGAATGCCTTTGGCATTAAGTCCGCCGATATACATGTTATGAAAAAATAAGAAAAAAAAGTGTCGTACTGGTGCTTTAAAGATTTAGACAAATATGTCTATAGCGTGGTACTAGGTTTCTCCTTTTTCGAGTGGTGCAGCTAACTACGACGGGGCACCATATCAACATTCATTAATAGGGGGCTCTTTGAGCAGTGCGAAGTTTTGTGCGCCCACTTAAGCTTAATGTCTGGGATGAGAGGGCCCCTTAAGCTAGAGGGAGCCGCATGACAGAGCTGATACGGCCCCAGCTACGTCCTTGTTACTTCTAAGAAGCTCAGTGTGTATTTTTGTATGTTTGAAATCAATCACCAGAAAATCTTTTGTACGAGTTATCTATAAATCACTGTCACTCATAAAAGTTAATTGTATATCATTCGTATGGTTTTGGAAAATAAACCCTATATGAAATAGTCATAAGTATCAAATAAAAAACTCGGGCTCATATGTTTTAATTCAACAAAAGTCGCTTTAAATGAAGCCATGTGCAAACTGCAAACTTTCATAATATATAAAACCATACCGCTTTATGAACACAGAATAAAATCAGACACAAACTTATTACAGCGATTTGTAAAAAAATAATTTCTTAGCCACCCTAATAAAATAGATAATCCCCGACTGCCAATTGAATTTAAACTCTACCGCATTAAGATAAGGTGTAATGTGTAGTGATCCGGCAATAACTCGCGGTACTAAACGATAGATAGTGAGCTTCCTTGATAGGAAACAGTTAGTTACAGATGTTGAACATGCCCTTAAAGTTTTGCCAGTGATTTGTATTATGCTCTTGGTTCCTTCTGCTGAACTTTGGTGGCTGTTTTACTGTTCCAGGTTTTAGTTAGTCGCTCTGAGCGGTTGTTAAGTCGTTTGCGGTTTTAGTTATGTTGGACGCCTTTTATCATAAGGGTCGTATTGGAGTGAATTTGCTTTGTATTCGGGTCATAGTTGATACTTATTGTCGTTTAATTGTTCGCAGTTATAAGTTCACTGTATAAGTACGTAATTGTGGCATTTTCGAACCAAGTGCTATTTAGTCATTTTGATATTTTTAAAAGTGTTTGCAAATGGAAATGCTTGTACAAGAGTCTCTTCAAATTATTTTTCCAAAATGAGAAAGGTCATCGCACCAGACATCTGAAATATTTTCTCGCAAACTTTTCTAATTCGCTATACAACTGACAGACGGTGGAATGTCACTGTATTGTTTGTATAATTTTACTCTGACAACTCTAGTTTCTTTACGTCACCGCGTGGGTGGTGTTAAATTGGTACGTAGAAAAGGGTTGATATTTTACAGGGGCTCATAGTAGACAGCTAGTCTAGTGGATCATGGCCTCTTTTACAAAGGATTTCAATAAAAGATTCAACTGCTACGTAAAAATAAACAGTAGAAATGGACTAGTTTTTTCATATATGTTAATATGATTTATTTCGGTTCATTCTAGATATTGACTTGGCATTGTTAGCAACTGACATCCTGTGTTAAGATCAGCTGGAGAAATCTAACGTGTTTGCAAATTCGCCACCGTGTCACGCTGGCAATTGGTTTGACAGCCGTTTGTGCTACGGAGAAATCCAACGTGTCGACAAATTTGCCGCCGTGATGCTTTAGCAATGGGATTGAAAGCTGTTCGTGGTAAGGTTCAATTCGCACTGGCACAGAGTCAATGAATCGTCATGACGTGTACACTAAAACTTTTTAGTAATAAAAAACTTTATCACTGTTAAAGTAAGTTGAAAAGTGTCATGCGAATATTCACGCGTCGGTTAGCGTCCGCAATCGAAAATTGTCGCGCATTGCTTGGACTCCGTCAGTGTAAATTTAACTTTATTCTTCATTCCTTTTCTTGAAAGGTACATAATTTTCTGGAGTTGTGAGTGATTATAGGATTCAGGTGGTGATGGTTTGTCAATTTACATCATGATATCGACTATAGTAACTATTGCACTAGCGAGTTCTTCGACACACTAGATTTGTTTACTTATTTGTAATAAGGCACACCAACAGCACTACATATTATATCATTAAATACAATAAAATAATAAGGTCAGCATTTGATATGTATGCTAATAATTGGTGTACACAGGATTTACCACTAACAACATATCTAATTAAAATCTAAAACATAATAATAAGTACAAGAAATATGAAGTACCTAAAATTTGAAATCATTGGGTAAGGATTATATATTATAATAAGATTTGTTCACATGATTCGAGATTAGACGATAATAATTATCAGAAAAGAAAATAATTACTAAAGTATACATACGACTTCACATTACATATCAGTATTGAGTAAATAGAATTATATTAATTTTATTGTAGACCACGTCAATGCAGGGACATTTTATGTTATTTAAAACAAAAGACTACGCTTTGAAATTCTGTTTTATTCCGTCATAACTTTCGACACACATTTACGTCCCAATATCAAATTGTAAAAGTAATTTCGTACATTGGAAACATAAAGCGGAATGTTGTTACCGAATTTTTTTGCTGGAAAGATTTTTATCATTTTTTTTTGCAGCGTTCATATTTTGTCCGGAAGGCAGATGTAGGAATAATGTTTTTGTTTTCTTTGTTCTTTGTTGGCGAAAAATTGTGTGTTCGGAAATTACTGTGAGAATGTGCTAAACAAATTAATTTGTTTGAAAATCACAGTTCTATGCGTTTGGCTTTGCTTGTATTATATGGTCAGATTCATGAAGAGCGGAATTGAATAGAGTTGTGTAGGGCGATGCCCTACAGAACAGAGAATGAATATATTAGATTTTTTGGTTTACCTCTCTACTTCTTTCTAACGGATACATCAATATTTAGGTCCTTACGTTTTAGAAATGTAGCGCTGTGAAAACGTAGATTAAGAATAGAAAGTACTAGCTGAGTGTTCGATGAGATTCTATCTTATCAGTGGACGAATTAAAATAATCCTTTCTTAGGCCGTTTGCAGATGGAATAGTCTATCCGGACCAACGACGCGAGTTTTCATATTTGTGTGTAAAGGTATACATTTCCTGACTGAATTCCGTTTACTGTGTTTTTAATTTTTTGCCTGTTTTACGGTGGAACCTGCTCTCCGTACCGAAGGTGGAGTTATTATTAAACGGAATTTCAATAATGCTTAACATTCTATAGATTCAAATAGATTGATTTCATTATGCGTACACGGTATGAAAACGACTACCGCGCTGAAGTCTTCGGTTCGAATCCTAAGTTCGACCCAAAAATAATTGTGATTGGATTTTTCCAACTTAAATAGGATTTAGTTGCAGCTCGAAGTCAGTAAGTTGGGGTGATACTCCCGTGCCTTGGAAATCACGTGAAGCTGTTGGTCTCGTATCTATCTGATCTCTCTCCGGTCATGTCAGATTGCCGTCTTACCAGACTATGAGAGAAAAGGAATAGAGAGTGCACCTGTGTATTGCGCACACACTTGTGCACGATAATACTTCCTGCGTACTTGGCTTATCTCCGTTGAGATTGGTCGCCGTTGAAATTCGGCTAAGATGGATTCATATATTCATTTATAGAACCTGGTTGAAAATCCCCATTTTCCTTAAACTCTATTTAAGTAGAAGACAATATACAATTTATGTTATTGGATAAAGCAAATGAATAACTGAAATATTTCCATCTCGCTACAACGATTGACAGTGAAAAAGGTTACTATGAAACTTTACATTGATAAACGCGATTATAAAAGCTCCAGAAAGCTAATGGCGCGAAGGAACTAAGCTATTAAAGCTCGTGTGAGATAAAAAGCTCGTGAAATCCGAGTAAATATGTGGAAAGATGATTCAATATGCAGAAAACTAGAAGGGTAGATAAAATGGTAACAGAAAAATGTTTTTTAGAAAAATAAAAATGTATTTCCATCGGGTGTGCTAGCTCTATTGGATAGAGTCCTGGGAGCCGCGGTGTCGATTTGCTTTGTGCAGTTTTCGAATGCAAAACAGTTGAAACTGAACATCGCGAGTAGCCGCTTCAGTTTACTACTTTTTTAGGATTTTCACATATTAGAATTTGTTTTGTACTGTTGGGAGCGTACTTCATGTTGGTAGAGTCACGTGTTTAGAGCTTGGTTGGTGTGTGTTTGTATTAGACGGTTGTATGTGTGTTCGTTACTGAACTACAATTAGCAGGCGTTAGGTGACGATGTGAAAAGTCTATAATTGAGTTACCTATCCCCGCGGGTCAATTTGTGCTTGTAACAATATTATTTAAGGCATATAAACTTATAAATTATATTTAAAAAATAACAAACATATCACGCATCTATCCCTGAAGTGGTATGCAGAAGCGCAATCAGGGCACCCACTTTGCGCAAAGTGTATTCCATCCCATGATGTGATAGGGGGCGAGCCTATCGCCGTATCGGGCACAAATCTCAGACTTCGGGCATCAGCCCGGAGTAGAGGAGACTGAGCAGGAAAATCCAAATATCACTTAGCTCGACCCGGGATTCGAACAAAGGACCCCAGAGGTCTTGCGTACCGCGCATGCAGTACAAATACGTCACCGAGGGAATGTATTAAATTATATTTTAACCCGAATATCAAACTGGATAACTAGTTCAGAAAATAAAAAAAATGTTACGAGAAATATTAAGTCCAAAATGAATCCAAATTAAAAGAATTTTATACTCACTTGCAAATAATTTACAACTCATATATGCAAACGTGGAATAATAAAGAGCAATAAAACGTCTTATTCTAGTAGAATATGCAAATAACCTACAATTAAATAGTTTAAATTCGGCTTGCGCTTGTGCTAGAATGGCACGTTTATAAGCTACGTCAGCGTTATAGCTGTTATCTGCTACGGCGCTACAGTAAACGGCTACGAAATGCTACGCGGCTACGAGTTGGCTGAATTGTGAATGTTAGTTTGGTCGTTAAATCTAGTATGAAATGCTTGCTTAAGGCGTATGCGCATTATTAAGGCAGTCTTGAATACTCTCCTTCTTTATTTTAAAAGGAGTTTCTTTAACGTCACAAGTAAGCAGATTGATAGTAAGAGACAACGACTGTTCATGATCACACAAAGCTGAAGGAATTGTGAGTGCTTTCCTAGTCTTCAAGAAGAAATACGGGCTATGAAAGGGAATTTATTGGGCGTCCCGCAGTTCATTCACCATGTAAAATGGAACAGCAAAGTTTAACGAAAGTCGCCGATTCAACGAAAAAAATGTGCAAGGGTATGTTCGTATTCGGATAAAATTCTATCTGGTCACGACATTTTTGTCCCAGATTCGTCGGTTTAGTTTATTTTTGGTTCTTTCGGTTGGACAGTTTGTTTTCGGTACTTGTAGAGTCTATTTTGATGCTTGCACTTTGTATTTATGAAGGGTGTTCAATTTGCGTGGACGATCAAAGTATGAAGCTGCGATAGTCTAGTTGGTTGTAGAATGAAATCTAAACACAAGGGCACACACCTCTGACTTTTCTAATATTATTCTTTGTGAGTTATCGTCTATTTTAACGGAGAAGGAAAACATTGTGAGGAAACCTGCATACCTGAGAAGTTCTCTATAAGAATTTTGAGGGTGTGTGAAGTCTACCAACCCTAATTAAGGCCTAATCCCTCTCAATAATAGAGGAGGCCAGTCCCCAGAAGTGGGACAGTATATAATGCACAGCTGATAATATTATATTGTATGATCAAAGTAATTTGCTGGAGATATTTGTTTCACTTACTTTAAAACTTTTAGATAATTAACCTATGATTTCCTTGACATTGATTAGCTTCTAAAAGTTAGCAATTCATTTCAAAATATCTTTATTAAATAGATATTGCCCCATGTAAGTGTGTCGCATACTGGTATCAGCCTGTATGTTCGGTTCAAACAGGCCGGCATAATTGTGTCGACTGCCGAGGGGTAATCTCTCGTCAGTCGATATTCTATTGGGCCCACTCCACTTACCATCAAGTACAGTGGAGTCACTTTACCGCTCTCCTATAAAAAATCCAGTATTTAGTTATAAGAAAACTCTTGCTCACATACATACATACATACATAACATCACGCATTTATCCCCGAAGGGGTATGCAGAGGCGCAACTAGGGCACCCACTTTTCGCCAAGTATGTTCCGTCCCATGATGTGATAGGGGGCGAGCCTATCGCCATATCGGGCACAAATTCCAGACTCCGGGCTGATACTGAGCAGAAAAACCCAAATATCACTTTGCCCGACCCGGGATTCGAACCCAGGACCTCAGAGCGCTATTGTACCGGGCATGCAATACAACTACGCCACCGAGGCAGTCAGAAAAAACTCTTGCTCACGTCAGTCAGAAAAAATATTATAAACGTTCTCTACTCTAGTACAGATATTGTTATAACCTAATTATTATTCATTAGTATAGTTTGGTATTATGCTTAAATTGTACCCCCAAGGACCAGCGCTGGCTTACAAGGGGATGTAATTTGGAGAACCAAATTTGTTCCATTGTCTTCTTTTAGTTTCATTTGTGGAAATTCAGCTGCGGCTTGATATTCATAAAACTGAGTTAGTTGAAGGCGTGTGGTGCAAGTCATGAGCGGATTGCAAATAGAAATAATAGCTCGCAGTCGAATAATAAGAATAATGAGAAACTGAGATTTGAATCAAAATAACAAATGGTATACCTTGATATATTGTTCATTAGTTAAAATGTAAACTGAATTTTGTAACAAAGGGAAAGACGGATAACTTATAAGAGTACAGCATAATAAGGAAAATAATCTAGTATAGCAATAGATTTGTTGACTAGAAGTAATAACATTTTTACTATTATATTTTGTTTAATTTCTATTGATATAATTTGTCTGCAAATCTTCCTAAAATATAAAAAAAAACATATTTTTTCCGTCAGGTTTATTAACGATGAAGTAAAAACACTTTTCATAATTTATCCTACATAATTATCAGAACCAAGAACGGAACACTCTAGTAATTATATAATCGCCACCGCCCTCATTTTGCGCCACGAGACTCAGTCCAGTACTGATTTCCCCAAAGTAAAAGCCACGTTTAAAGTTTGATTGTAGGACAGCGGTCATCCAAGTAAATACAAGAGTTTCCTAATGGGTTCGCCTGAAGTTCCCCCGTTACTTTGGAATTATGAGAATTATGGTTGAAGGCTAGTTGCTAGTTGCTTTTAACTAAGAGGGAATATTCAGGTTCGTATTTAAGATTCAGTGAGTTTGCGTGAGTTTAGTGAATTGTGGTTTATTTTTGAATGGACTAGTTCAGATAGTATTACTGTATTAAATTGGTGTTAGGTATTTTGCTGTTTTGTTTTATATAGTCAGGAAGATTTTGAGGTAAAATGAATCTTTATTTTGATATTCTATTTTTTTATAAGCTGACGTGCTGAAATCCTCTTGCATCATCATGTGTAGGCAGTTTTTTTGTCTTCTTATCAATTGCGTCATCAGTCTAGCGGTAGCGGATTTGGATAGTGAACCGTGAGACTCTAGATTCGATATTCTTTTCTTTAATTTTTGAGTTTCGACTTAAAAAATTATATTTGAAATGTCCAAAACCCCGACGTAGTGATAAGTTCACTTCTCATTACATTATGGCATGAAAAATTTGCCACCTTTCGGGGAAAAAGGCTTGAGCCTATGTTCTGTCATTAAGGATTCGCCTTAGAGCACGATTTCATTGTTTAGTTTCACACAAAAACGCCTTTACCGAAAGGTAAGCTGCCATGTAACTAGGACACCCACTGTTCGGAAAGTGTGTTCAAATCCATGATGTGATGGGTTGAGCAAAAAGGGTAGCCTATAGCCATCTCGCACAAATTCCAGACCCCGGTTTGATACTGAGCAGAAAAACCCAATATCTCGGCTTGACCCGGGATTTGAATCCAAAAACCTCAGAATCTACGCCACCGAGGTAGTTAATTACTTTAATAATAACACTAGTAACACACAAAGCAAACCACTTTATTATTAAAAATTAATTACTTATAAAAGACCACATTAAAAACATGTCGAATTTCCACAGAAAAAAACCCTTTGTACATCAAGTTCAGTGAAAACTTTGTGCGTGCTAAGTGAGCACAAAGAAATCTATATTTAACGAAAAAGGCTGTTCGCAAATGACGGGTCGGGGAACAATCGATATTGTTAAATGGACTGAAAAATACCAACTGACCACCGTTGCTATAACACGACCACTTCAGATGCGGCACGCTGACTTAGTTTATATTTTTTTAGTTAGACTGTATTTCTGACATTTAAATTAAACTATTTTACGAATTTTTTCGCGGTTTTAATATTTTACTTTTCTCCCGACGTTTCGAAGACTTTGCAGCCTTCATGGTCACGGGGGGGATGAACAACACCTCAGTCCCCAGTAAATGTCTAACATTCGCGTAAACTTAAGAAATCATTATGTATTTCTGACGTTAATTTCGAGATATAGTAGTATTTAGATCGTCTTAGATTCGTGTTTGGTACTGTTAAAGTGAAAGTTTTTATTAAAAAAAGGCCTCGTAATGAAATTACTTATATCATTACAAAAGATTCCTATGTTGTTATATGATATTTACTATGCATTTTTGTACTTCATAAAAAAATGATGAATCTCCGGAATATTTACGGAAAAATGCGAAATGAAATAAAATTGGAAAAGGATCGAATGTTCTTGTTTATAATAGTAAAACAACGAATCCGAAAAAAAGCGGCAAATAATGCGCGTTGTATTTCAAACATCAAAACCGTTTTTTAACTTCGAAAGTAATATCTGATATTTTGTTTAAAAATAATTTGATTGTGTAATATGTATTAATAATTTAAATACGAATATTTCATATTGTATTCTCAATAATTATTGAGTGAAATGAGTAACAGTTAAAGTTAAATACATCATAATCCCTGAAAATACTTTTCTAGTATATTATAAGGCAAAATATATCTAATTTTGGTTGAATATATTTTTTTATTTTACCATTTTTTCAATTAATTTTAAAGTGCCAAATACGATTGTATTTTTAATCATAACTGTATCCAATTTGCAGTTATAAGAATATTTATAGATTTTTTTTCCATTGTTTATGCTTTAGTTTTGACTCCCAAAGGATCTCCCAATCCTCGGCCAAAATTCGCTGCCACTAAACTAAGGTGGAACAGAAGAATAAAAAATATTGTCACAATATAAACAAATAATGTTGCATGTTATACAATGCTGCGCAACTTGTTGAGCATCACGTATAAAATATAGAACGAGGCACGTATCGTACCTCACGTGTAGCCACGTCAGAGTGATATATATTTTATTGAATTTGCAACATGTATAGGAGAAGTTTTCTCACAATTTGCATTGTAAAACATCCGGTCGCATGAATTATTTAATATAATCGATTTTTCATGAGTTACCAAGATTTTTATGTGCATATTTGGTATACCAGTGTTTTGAAAGCTCTTCTTTTAAAGTTAAGGTATAACTTTTGTTTATTCTATCACACAGCAGTGTGCAAGTAGCAATAAAGTGTGCGTAGTGCAATAAATTATAGTGCTGAAGCCGTTTACAGCCATGTAGGTAGTATTTTATAATTTTAAGTTACCAATGCATATGCACCAGGTGCGTATTACTACTTTATCGTGTTCAAATTTTAAAATTAACGTTTGAGGTTTTGTTGTGCCTCTGGCAATTTAATAACAACTTTATATTCAATATTATATCGAAAAATTTTGAATCACAGTTTTCGATTATCATTTACATCAGAATAAATTACTAAACGACATCCGCAAACCGACCCCATCTGATAAGAAAGTAATGGCGATTTCCCCAACCCACTCATTTACCCCGAGACACCGTAACAAAAGTTGTCGCGTTATAGTAAATTAATTCCTACGGTAAGAATGAGTTTTCTCAACGACTCGGCGGGAGAAATATCGAACGGAACCGAAGGCTCGATAAATTGTCGATGTCGCACGCTTTCTTGGTTCTCTTGCTGTTTGCGGTTGTTTTTAATTAAATGTTATTTGCTTTTTTAATCTTATTTCAGTTGGTGGTTTTTTTTTATTCGTTTGTAAGTTATAACGAAGATAAGAATGCATTTTTATGATATACGTTTGAATTCTTGGAGTAAGCGGAAGCAGCATGGTATTCGAGGGTATAGTGAAAGAAAGAAAGAGTGTGCTTATCAACAATCGGGTTTTTATTCACTAAAATAATCTTTGTGCGGTTTATTTTTTTTAATATGTGCATGGCAAAGTGATTCCACTGGACCTAATGGTAAGTGGAGTGGGTTCCAATAGAATGTCGACTGATAAGATGATCATCCCTCGACAGTCGACACAATTATGCCGGTCAGTTGGAACAAGTATAAATCGATTGAAGTCAATATCAATGATTTTGAAGTTTTGAATTTGTACAGCTATATTTGCGACTGTACGTTTTTCTCCGCCATGTTATTCGCCAATAATCTAAATGAGGCATTGCGGTATTGTATTATGTATTAACATACAGAGGTATGGTATATCTATACTTTTATATAGATGTACATTGTACATATATTCACAACTAGAGCACAAACGTATACTGGCGTGCTAAGCGCAAAAGGGGTATGTCAGGAAAACCTTATTTCGAGATAATCGAAGTTTTGTACGTAAAACTGAGATAGAGAAACTCTTCTAAGGTTTTTTTTTTGACAAGTTCTAAACAAGATACCATTATTTAGGTAAGTTCATTGGATGGGTATTACTTTAAGCTATCTGACGACATAAAAATCAAGATTTTTTTTTGAGATACCGCCTTTAAGCTTAGCACGGCAGTATATTCATGTAAACTCAAGCTGTCGATAATGTTAAGCTTGCGTTTACAGGTGTGAATGGTTCACGGTAAATGAAAGATTTAGCAACGTCAGCTGTTCGAACACCTGGAGTACGGATAGATTGGGCGGGTAAGATTTGTTCAAGAAATAAGTCGATCGGGAAGTGCGGAGTGGATTTCAAAATTTGTGTTTCAATGTGGGCATTATAAATAGTTTTGTTAGTTCCTGAGTCGGAAGGAGCTAGGATTTTAATAAAGAAATATTTTGACATAGTGAGAGAGTGACCATCCGTAAAAGCGGACGTATCGAAGGTCATGGTCGTAAATTACAATCAAGCTCCTAAATAAAGAAAAAAATTGTCGATTGGGAAATATTTTAATATTGTTAATACTGGCACGCAGTGATTTTTAAAATAAAATCGTGTTGATACGCTATAAACAGTATACTAGAGGCACGAGATGAGTAAATTTTTTTATTTAATTTTTATTGCCGTGAATAACAAGACGAGCTTGCTGTTCGCCTGATGGTCAGCGATACCATAAACAGTAGTAACACCATCCAACACTTTGTATAACAAAGTATTTATTTATTTATTTTGCACTTTATATACATAATAAGTATATCGGCGGGCTTAATGTCAAAGGCATTCTCTCCCAGTCAACCTAAGGGTGGTGCAGAGATAAACAAGGTAGGTGCATAAGGATATTTAATAATACATAAACATACATAAAAGTAACTATAATGTATGACAAAGTACTGTTTGGTATTTCCCTGCGCTCGCCATTCTGAGACATGAGATGTTAAGTCTTATTATGTCCGTTAGTTACACTGACTACAATGTTCTCCAAACTGAAACACAACAGTAACTACACACTGGTGCTTGGCGCCAGAATGAGACATTGCGGTGGTACGTACCTAGGCGGATTCTCACATATGAGAGGCCTACCAATATTGCCTCCAAGAGCATTAAAACCTGATATAAATATAGCGAACAAACAAACATTTGTCTTCTCTTCGTATCGAATCCGTGGCCTCTAGATTCATAGCTGGCTCACCGCCAGTTACACAACAAATGCTGTCTAACAATTTAACATATGCTCACGCGTGTAACTTCAAGATAGGCAGAGGTTTGTGTATGTGTCGTCAATGCTTTACCATTCATCCCTTGAAATGAGGATTATTTCTCATTATTTTGAAGGACAATAAACTCCTGGAAGTAATATTAGGCCTACACCAGCGGCTAAGGGTGAAATTTTCTGGAAGGGAAGAAGGTACGAATACTAATCATAATTGGATTGGATTGTGACTGGGTTTTTCCATCTCAAAAATATTACTCAATCACAGCTCGGAGTCAGAAAGTTGGTGTTATGATACCCCCGTGCCTCGGAAAGCATCTAAAGCCGTTGGTCCTGCGCATCTCACTCCGGTAATGTCGAATTGCCGTCTCACCAGACTATGAGAGTGGAGGAACAGAGAGCGCACCTGTGTATTGTGGACACACTTGTGCACTGTAACATCTCCTGCGTACCTGGTTGATATCCGTTTTGATTGGCCGCCATGGCCGAAAATTCAGCTAGGAGGGTTAATAATTGAATTTTTGCCCATTTTTCTTTAAATATTAATAATTTATTTATTGATAATATAATTTATTTTAATAGTCTTACACATATTATAAGAGGGAAGCCGACAGGAATTAAGTTATATGGACCCTTTGCTACTGACCTACACCAAATTATTGCTAACTCTAGCAATATGCAACACGTATGGAAACACAATGCTGCAGTTAATTACAAAAAATAGCAGCAAAGCGTGGTATCAGATTATTTATACACATACATAATATTACGCCATTTTGCCCGTTCATGGGTAGGCAGAGGTGATGTCACACCCACCCTCACCAGCTATGTTAGGACCCACGTGTATGAGTCGAGTTTCTTTAAGTTTTCCGGGCACAATTCTAGACCCTGGGCTGATTGTAGAAATACCCTATTGGTTTGCATGAAGCGTTTATTGAACCCAAGACCCATGACGACATCGAAGCAGCCATTCATATACTAATAATAATATTATACTGTAATATATGTATACTGTCCCACTGTTGGTCTGCTCTGTACTGTCCCACTGTTAAGCACGAGCCTCCACTACTACTGAGAGGGGTTAGGCCTTAGTCCACCACGCTGGCCTAGTGCGGATTAGAAGACTTCACATACCCTCAAAATTCTTACACAATACATACTTTTTTTGTATGAGCACCACAAAGTGACTCCATTGCACCTGTTGTTAAGTGAAGTGGAGTCCAATAGAATGTCGACTGATGAAAGATTATCCATCAGCAGTTGACACAATTACGCCAGTCTGTTAGAACCGGATTTACACAGGCTGATCCTGGAACGCGACACTTACGTGGGCCACTATGGCGGGTTTTAACACCTTGTGTACGGTGGTCGCTATTTCTCCCTCTCTTTTCTTCTTCTTCTTCTTCGTATACCTATATCGAGGGTAGTGACCTCCCTTTTGTATACACCTTGTGTACGGTTTTCGCTATCTATCTCTTTGTATTTGCGTCGTATTCTTCTATATCAAGAGTCGTGACCTCCCTCCTGTATAACTTTCTCACGAACGAGCTTTCTCGATCTGTTTCTGTCTCCGGCGGTGTGGAGGGCGCTGTAAACTGTACAGTTAAGAGCGGTGCGGATCTGGTCAGACCAGACGCTATGCGGACGGATATAAAATGTATCCCACTAGCACTTCACTTTCCTTAATCTCTTTCTTGCTAAGATGTTTTCATGTCTCTCGGAAGTATTACCATAGCGTATGATAAACGGCCTGAATCTAAATGAAAGTAGTATAGCAAAATACCGGGCATTAGTTCGCCCATTTGCGACACGCGGCGCCGCTAACTGCGCTGCGATTGGCCGGCATCACAAAAACAGTTAACGACTGTTATTGTCTTTGAAACTGAGATTTGCAGTGCGATGATTCGACTTGCGTGTCTGTGAAATTGTATATAGTTGTTCTTTATTAAACTTAAACATAAAACAAGTAGTGAATAATAATCGGTGTATATACTACCAAAGTATATAAAATTGTATAAAAAATGTTAAAGTTTTTAGCAAGCCTCTCTCCGAAGTGCCACTGGTCAGCCATAGTATAACAGACAATACAATACAACAATAAATGAGTCCCTATTAGCCGAATTTCGGCCACGGTGGCTATTTCTGCCAAATGTGTGCGCAATACATAAATGCACTCTCTGTTCCTTCATTCTCATAGTCCGGTGAGACGGCTATCCGACATGACCGGAGAGAGATGAGGCAGAGGATTAGTCCTGTAGTATTAAGCACGTAGCACTTATCCATCGCTCTGAGAGCAACTGAGCGTGAAGGAATTACATTTTCTTTCTTGCCCTGTGAACTAAATGCAGAATCTCACCCTTCTTAGCCATGCAAGGCATCGAGATTATTTTCAACAAAATTCAAATATTAATACCAATATAACGCGAGAGTGATTCGTTTGATTACTGCCAAATTAATAATATTAACAGTTACAGAGATTTAGAATCGCGTTTGGCTTCCAAAATTAATATCAGATTACGGTAATACGTAAATATTACCGGGATCCGTACGTTATCTTGATTTATGGTTGGTTTGGTATCAGCTTAAATTAGAACGGAGCTACGTTAAACTGTGGTTTAATCGATGTTCAGAAACATCAGTGTGGACATATAAATCAATTTTATGTTAAGTATGACGTTAAGTGCATTTTTATATTCACACACCCAACATCACACATTAATCCTTGAAAGGGTATGCAGAGGTGCAACTAAGGCACCCACTTTTCGCTGTGTTTCCCATGATGTGATAGGGGGCGAGCCTATCGCCATATCGAACACAAATTCCAGACTCCGGGTTCATACTGAGCAGAAAAACCGTAATATCACTTTGCCCGACACGGGATTTGAACCTTAGAGTGCTGTCGTACCGCGCATGCTTTACAACTACGCCACCGAGGCAGTCATGATTTAAATTATAACAACTTGGATATTAAATGTACTTTTTTTTTTATTGCTGTGAATGACGAGACGAGATTGCCGTGCGCCTGATGGTAAGCGATACGACTGCCCATAAACAGTAGAAACACCATACAAGACCTTGAAATACAAAGTATTGTTTGGTATTCCACAGCGCTCGCCATCCTGAGACGTGAGATGTTAAGTCTTATTATGTCCAGTAGTTACACTGGCTACAATGTTCTTCTAACCGGAACACAACAATGACTACACACAGTTGCTTGGCGGCAGGAATAGATATTGCGGTGGAACCTACCCAGGCGGACTCTCACATATGAGAGACCTACCACCAGTAAAAGTACTCCTACCTGGCCCTTTATAGACTTAGAATATTTTGTCTTTTTTTAAACTAATATATGTAAATTAGTTCTCTGGCTTTTTATTTTTTGCTCCCAATCACCAGATAAAATGGGCAACGGAGAGTATGACAAGGTTTGAAATAAATAAATTCGAACTTGACAAAGGTTACTGATCGAAGAAGCACGAGGGAACTCGATTTTTATATACTTCCAGCTATCTTACACTCAAAGACTTATCTGTCACATGTCAATAACCGTCCGTCTGTCCACCTTACATCTCATAATATATCAACAAACAGACTGGCACTAAATAACCCGCCAAAATTCAGTGTTACCGTAGTTTAGCAATAGACAAAAGTATATAGTGCAAGTCACAAGCAGCCGGCGAGTGTAACGTGTGCGCCGTCTAAATTGGAAACGTCGCGCGTCTCCCGACACGCAGACGTGCTATTTGTTACCTACGGGATGGTGTGGGTGATGGGCGGTAGCGGGTTTAGTTTACTTATAAGTCAGCATGAATTTATATTTATGGAAATATTTTATTTGATTTATTTATAGTTTTAATTTACACCAAAAACAAAAATACTGAGCTTAAGATAAAAACAAGAGCTTAATCTCTTATAACCATTGGATAGAATAAGAGAAATAAAGCAAAAGGGCGTACATATTAGCTAATACTACAAATGTAAATAATAAAAACAATATAACACAATAATATTTACAGATCATATATTCACAATAATATAATAAACTCATATATACAAATAATGAGATTATATAAGTATAAAACGTACGGACACGTATAAATTTCTGTTTGATTATTGAATTGAATATTCCTTTACAATATAAAATATATAATTAAAATAGAATGCACGATCAATATTAGAGTTTCATCCGAACTTTTTTTGTGTTGGTAGAAAGTGATTTCCGAACTGGCGAAAATGTTAATAATTGATGAAATCTAAATAATAATAGCATTTTACGTTTTTATTATTTTTTAAATACTCTTTTAAAATGAAATTATAAAATAATTAACATTTACGGTGAACAAAGTTCTTAATAATTCTTAAAATAAAAAAAAATAACAAATCAAAAAGGGGTTATGAAGTTTCGCACGTTATTTGTCATATGTTATTTGGTATGCATATTTAGGGCCGTACCTAAGATGGCTTTATATAATTTTTAACGCTAATAGGAAACAGAAAAAAAATGTATAACGCATGATCTTATAATCAATAATAACGTTATCGTTATTATGTTACGCTAAGTCTATCGTTAGGATATTATTCTCATACATATCGTTAGCGTTAACGATTGCACATTGGCTACGGATTCTCAAAACTTATCCTTTTGAAGCTCATCGCTTGCACCATGTCCTAAAAGGCATTGTCGGTGCTTTCAAACTAGAAGCCAGGAAGAGTGAAAAATATCCAACCCGTTGTTCTTTCGTTGACAACGGAAATAGGAAACTTCGCTTTTTCCCCACATTTTATGTAAATCGTCCCTTTTAAAATGGCGTGAACTAACACCGCCGGAAGTTCGAAGAAGCATTACGTACGGACAGACGATAGAACTTCCTGAAGTTATGTTAATTTCGAATTGATGGAATAAAATTTGCTTTAAAATTATTTCGGGCGATGTATTGGGATGTTGGGTTTCGGTAGAATTACGAAACGAGATACCGTACGTTCTTTCATGACCTCAGACTGTTTTCTACATGTAGTATTTCGTACCTTTAAGAGCACGTAAGACGAGATTAGCCTATATATCTAGTATTGAGTTTCAAACAGGCTAATATGATTTAGACAGGCCAGGAATAATCTCTCGTCAGTCTAGTCTATTTGGAAGTCCAGTTGCCATCTGATGAATTCTGCCGTGCCTCTAAAAATACTACGAAAATTAATAAATATTGTGGCCTCGGATCACCTACAAAAATAAAGCTGCTACTTCACCGAAATTTTGCAGATACATTAGAAATGTAAGCGGCGATCGCCTAGTTGGTTGTGGAACGGACTGCCGAGACGAATGTCTGCAGGTTCAAATCCCAAGGGCACATACCAGTGACTTTTGTAAAAAATATGTCTGAATTATTGCTTGCTTTAACGGTAATGAAAAACAACGTGAGGAAACCTGCATACCTGAGAAGTTCTTTATAGGAATTTCAAGGGTGTGTGAAGTTTACAATTCCGCACTAGGCCAGCGTGGTGGACTAAGGCCTAATCCCTCTCAGTAGCAGATGGGGCCCGTGCCCAGCAGTGACACATATTATTATTACTAGAAAAGTTGAGAAGGATATGCCTCTATCATAAAAATAACAATAACTCATTCATTTTAAGACGATACCCTACCGCAGTAGGCGGTAACTCCTGCCCTAAAAATAACGATCCAAACAATACAAGTCATAAGATTTGTTCACGCCTGGACAGTTACTGTATCGTTTGCAGCCAACATTCTCGAAGCAGTAAAACGTTTCATTGGTATTCTCCCGTCCGATTCTTTACATTGTAACATGTCTATAATCTTTTATAGGTTTTTGCTGTTCAAAGAGGCGGGCAGATTATATACAGGGTCATTTTGACCTGGCGTTACTAAATAAAACCACTATCGTTTGCTTTAACGGTGAAGGAAAACATTGTTAGGAAACCTGCATATCTGAGAAATTTTCTATAGAAATGTTCGAAGGTGTGTGAAGTCTACCAATCCGTACTAGGCCAGCGTGGTGGACTAAGGCTTAATCCTTCTCAGTAGTAGAGGAGGCCCGTGCCCAACAGTGGGACAGTATTAATACAGGGCTGATATTATTATTATTTTTTATAACACAATGTCAGGAAAGGTGAAGACGAGTATACGATTTCATTTAGTAACGCAATGTAAAAATGACCCTGTATTTTATACGTGCAGAGCATAGTAACCCCTCTGTACCTGATGGTAAGTGGAGTGGAGTCCAATAGAATGTGGACTGACGAGAGATTACCCCTCGGCAGTCGACACAATTATGCCGGCCTATTGGAACTGGATATACACAGGTTGAATCCGGAATGCGACACACGTGACCTACTATGGCAGGTTTTAACACCTTGTGTCTGGTGGTCGCTATCCGGGCGGATATAAAATATATCCTACCACCAGCAAATCTAAGTGACAAGCAGCAATGTTATCTGGTATTGTGATTAGAGTATGGTATGGATTGCGCCCTACGTCATCATGAAATATAAATTACAATAAAGCTAATTATGCAGTATTATTACCGGCTATAGCCTAGTTGGTCCTAAGGGCACTGACTTTTCTAAAGTGATGTGTGTATTATTTGTGAATTATCGCTTGCTTTACCAGAGAAGGGAAACATCGTGAGGCAACCTGCATACCTGAGAAGTTATCTATAATAATTGAGGGTGTGTGGTCTGTCAATCCGCACTAGGCCAGCGTTGTCGACTAAGGCCATTTAGTAATGAGGAGGCCCGTGCCCAGTGCCCACAATATATGGCTGATATTATCATTAAACAGTTTTTAAAAGGTTTAAAACTTAAAAACAATAGTTTCCATAATGAAGGTGGCAGGCGAAAAACACAAAGTGTTAGTATTTATAGACTACATGATAACAGTAAATACAGTTCTTAAATCCATTAACCGTAAGTTCAAAATTCAATTGTGTTGTAAAGTTTGAGTGAATTCTCAGTCATTAATGCATCATTTGCGTGTAATTGCATTAGTGCTTGGACCACTGCCCGGCGGCCGGCCGCTCCCCTGACGAAGAGACGAAAATATACCCCAACTCAAATACCCTTTGGGGTTGAAACGTCCTATTTACGCCAATTAGTGGATTCCAAATTTAAGTGACAATAAATTAAGAATTTGTTTATAGCTTTGAATATAATTTCTTTTAAATTTTAAAATATGCATAAATTTTTCCTAGACAAATTTCGGCCATGGCGTTAAATTTCAAAGGTGATCAGACAAGATCCCAGGAGATCTTATAGTGCATAAGTGTGTGCGCAATACACAGGCGTATCTCTGTTCCTTCACTCTCATATTCCAGTGAGACGGCAATCCGACATGACTGGAGAAATATCAGGCGCAGGACCAACCGCCAACTTCCTGACTCCGAGCTGCGACTGAGTAATTTTTTTCACAATAATTTTTTTCCGACCCGGGATTCGAACCCAAGACGTGTACTGCCCGTCAAGAATACCAATTTACTGTGTACAAATACAATTACGCAGTGCGCCACCGAGGTAGTCAGCCTAGTGCCCAACAGTGGTACAGTATTATTTGTATGGTGTACTTTGCAATGTGTATAATTTGCAATTTGTATAATCTCTCACATGCTCGTATTGGTTGAATACTATGAAAACAATTCTAATCGTGTACGGTCAACATAAAAATCTTTATAACACACCGAAATTTAACGATAAAATGTCCAGCGCTATGTTTTTATTTCACCCGCCTATGTCCAGCTTATTTCGCCGCCGACAATCAGATTAAAAATATTTAATCAAAATGGTGGTGACACGGGCCGGTCGCGGGACGTGAGGTACGGGAAATTAAATTTTGTGAGTTACGCCCGTCCCCGCTCTCCCCAGCGCCAACTAAAATGTTATTCCGATGTGTTTGGATTTTCTAAATAAAACTGCCGTTTGTTTATTTGGATTTATTCGATGTTATTCATAGGTTTGGTTTTTATTGGTGAGTGTCGTGCGGATTTTCATGTTAATGTTTGTGAGGTCTTCATTTTTTTTAGGTTTGTGGTATTTTGATGATAAATGACTAGCATGGTGAATCAAGGTCTTCTTTCTAATAAGGATAAGTCAGGTTAGCCGTGAGACCTATATTCGATAGAAGGACATAGAAGAAGCTAGTAAAAATATTTCAGGTCGTTATAAAAAGTTGATTTAATCCATGACGCACCTTTCTCAACCGCACACCTTTGTCAACGAATACTCCCTCCAACAAATATCGAGGCATATGTCAACGCATTGCGAAAACGGCTGTTTAAAAATCAATACAAACATGACCAACTCACCATTCTGTCAACAGAGTACACGGAATAGAGATATTATATGTTATGTTTCATTGATTTTGTCCCATGACTACCAAAGCTAGAAAGTTTTCGAAACATCGGGAGAAAGGAAAAACAAAAAAGAAAACTATAAACGGTAGTAAAATCCAAAAACTAGTTTTATTTTACTTCAAATTTATATTTTGTTGTAAGCTTTGTATTGTTACGCGCAAAGTTGCTGTTTATGAGTCTAACATCAGGCGAGCTCTTAGCTCGTCTCGTCATTGCGCTAACTAAAATGTAGACTGGTAGTGTATGAAGGTTTATTAGACTAATCAAATGCCAGGCAATAACGAACGGTTTAATAACACGAAGAGCGAGCAAATACGTTTCATGTTCCCTGAGTACGATGAACCCAAATTGTGTCCCTATGTAGTTTAATATTGCACTAGTCGTGGATAGAGAGGATTCAACTTTTTTACTATTCCTTTTAAATCATGTTTTTGTGGTATAAATTAACATATATTTCATTACGCATTTGGTTAGACCAAGTAGTGGTGGCAGAGGCAGCCTTAGGGGGAGGCGACCTGAACAAACGCCTGGGGTCTTGTGTTTACAGGGGTTTCGCGGTGTCTTGGAGGACGATTTTTTTACGATCTTACCAACGAAACTATTAAAACCAGGGAACATCCTTTTTGCACCGCGTGGGGCCTCGCCTCGTTCAAGGCCGCCACTGGTGGAACATCTTTGAATGCGAGAGGCCGTTTGCGTAAGTATCACCGAAATATCTATTTCTATCATTATGAAACACTGTTGTATTTAGATTGAAAGATATTGTAACCAGTCTAATTACTGGGCATTATGAGAGTTAACATCTAATGTCTCAGGATGACGAGCGTAGTGGAGAGTCACATAGTTTGTCATTCAAAGTACTGTATGGCGTTGTTATTGTTTTTAGGCATTCGTATAGCTTCCAATCAGCAATACGATAATATTAATGTAAACAACGTACTAATTGATTTGAATATTTTAATTAATTCGTCGAAGTTATGTGTACTACGTAAAGTTTTGTTTTAACACAATTTTATTCACTTCTAGCAAGGTGTGTTTTAGGAGATGTTTCAACATAACGTCAGTAAAAAAATATATCATAACCAAAAACAAATAACCATAAATCACGTAACCGCTTAATCATAAATTCCGCACGTCGCATACCGAGAAGCATCAACTCGACACCGGAATAATTTTACGTTCACATTTAAATTCGTTTGTTTCTTTGTTTGTTTAAAAAGGCCCGATCGTGTCAGTGTCGGTTGACAATTATGCGTCCAAAACCGCGGTTTGTTCGGCTAACCCAATTTCCGGTATTGGGCGCCGAACCCGGTATTTTCCGGTATTATATTGTACCGGTGCAAACCGGTTCGCCGGAAAGTGTATCCGACCGGGAAGCGGTTCTGCATGTCACAATCAAATCTATCTGTAGCGTATCGGAGAAGACGTTCGGCTTAAAATATATATGTAGGTAGGTACATAGATATGCCTTTATAGATAACACATATTTGATTTTAATTGGACGTAGTAAAGCAGAAAGGTCAGAACCCGCAACCTTGTTAAACTTTTTAGTGATAAAAAATGGTCGGATAATAGCGGATTTAATTTATGTTCTGATGTATTGGTGAACTAGCTGTGCCCGCGGCTTCGCCCGCGTGACAATCAGTGTGTCACAAAGTTTTCCCGCGTACATCCCGACCCACGAGATTTTTTTACAACCACGGCCTCTTCAACCGCAACCGTTAGGGCGAGTGGGCAACTTATCAAGTCGCGGACCCTGAAGAAACCCTGAAGTAACCCTGAAGAAACCCTGAAGAAATGGACTTATAATCAAAGTATTGTTTCTTAACAAGCTAAGTAACGTTTGTTAATACGGGCCTCACTTTTCATTAAATAAAGTGCCAACTACATACTGTGAATTGTACATTATATTAGACGACTAGTTAATATAATTTAACGTGTAAATGATTTTTTATTTTAAATATTTATTGCTCACTAGTTGACCCGACAGACGTTGTCCCGTGTCCCGTCTTAACTATGAATTTGCAGCGCGCATTCTGTCAATCGCTGACAGTTATTTCAAACAGTTGACATATAACAGTTGTTATATAAAATTAATATTTTCGTTAAGTTTTCTTAAATTTTCTAATTTACCGCGCATTTTTTTTTATTTTTTCTTTCATAAGACCATTCTCCTGACAATAATAAACACAACAAAAAAAATAGTGAAATCGGTCCAGCCGTTCACGCGTGATGGCGTGACCAAGGGAAATAGGGATTCATTTTTATACATATAGATTCAAATGCTGGGATTTAATTTATGGACGAATTTCAAAGTCCAATATTTAAAATTTGATATTACTAATGAAACGAATATTTGTTATTATGTTGAATCTCACCCACATTTCGGTTGCAGTATTAATTTGATTAATTATATCAATATTGCTAGGGTACGAATGCACGGGTTTGAGGTTCAATAAACTTATTTGCGGAGTGGCGTGCGGTTAATTAGATTTTTGGTAATGCACACATATAATCACGCCTTTATAACGAGGTAAGCAGAAGCGCAACTGATGCGTAATATTGGAAATATTGGACATTTATTTTTCAGCCCTGTTTTGAAGTCATCGAAAACTTTACGTGTAGAATACAATGAATTATGTTATAAGTTAAATTATATTGGTAGTAAGATATTTGTATCTGCCGTGATAGCGCCCGTCGTATACAGGGTTAAATCGTAAAACCCGCCATAGTGACCCATAGTGTTTCTCGTTTTGGCATCAGCCACTATATCTGGTACCTGACGGAATTTACACATCGTTGACTCACCATTACAATGTCCAATGTTACTTTTAACTTATGTTGAAAAAAGAGATTTAAAATTTTCATTAAAATAAAACTGTTTTTCCTTTGTCACGGGGCGGACAACGATACCTGCAAAGTTTTCTTAAATTTTATAATTTTACGTGCAATTTTTTTAAAATTTTTCTATCATAAGAACCATCTCCTGACTATAACAAACACAAAAAAAAATTTGTGAAATCGGTCCAGCCGTTCACGCGCGGTGGCGTGACCAAGGGAAATAAGGATTCATTTTTATATATATAGATAACAATAAACGAACTGGAAGTAGATTACCACGAAAATCAATTTGCCAGAAATCGGTAAAACATAATGAATAGCACACGAGTCCCAACAGAGAAGAAATGAAATTGCGAAAACGCAACTGAACGAGACGCTAGCGAAAACGGCTACAATCGGCATCAAGTGATTTTGAATCAAACGGGTAATGAATCTGCGGCCCGTCGACAATGAGCCAATATTCTTAACTAACGAACTGTGAACGCGCAATTTCTGAACGTCTTAGCGCTCTTGGTGGCTGCGCGTCAATTTCGTTCCTATTTCATGGATGTTGACGTTATTCGTTTTATCGCTGTCGGTACAGTTGAGTATTTTTGTGCTATAGAAATTTTGTTTCGTCTGGTTTTAAACGATCATATTGTCTTGAGATTTTGGAAATGGAATTTCGAAATTAAACATTTTAAGAGATTATATTTAAGGTTTATTTTTGTGATTGATTAAATGTATGCTGTTTATGACCCTGATGTTTGGATTTGTGGTGCGGCTGACTTTAGTAATGAAACTATCCCGATCTAATCCCGAATGGGTAGGACTTATCCCATCCTGATTTGTGATAGGCGACATACTTTTTCCCGTATAAACATTTTATTGGAATCTTACGATTGTTTGCATATTTTTCACTTGCAACAACGACCAAAACAGATCGAAAATCATTAATTTGTTAAACTGACTGACATCTACTACGCACCTCAGCAAGACATAACTGATTGATGATAGTAAAATTGCAGAAGTAAAAAACTTCTGAAAAATAGCCTACAAGATATTAAGATGGATATAAAGTATGAGGAGTATTAGGAGAAATGTAAGGTTTATTATTTCTGCATAATACTAAAATATACTTGCATTAATTATTAATGTATTAGTGAGATTAAAATATTCATAAAACTCGAATAACAACACGCTATTTATACTAGAGCTTTATAATACGCAGGCGCAAACACATGTATTAAACACATACTAATAAAAAAAAAGGATGTAAAGCATGCAGGCTGGTTGAACGGTGTTCTTTTTTCAAATAATGACGCATTATTGTTTCATCGAGTTTCAAATCACAACGACCTACAACAAATAAGGAATGACTTCAATAAGACATTCATACGATTACATCTGGAAACATTTCATAATGAAACCACCCAGCCGCAATACGCACGTTTTCATTTAGCCATTGTGCTTTATGCGAGAAACTAATTGGATTATTAACGGGTCATTACGTACATAAAATTGAACTGTTTTAATTTTTCAACGTCATTGTCGTCATAGCGGGCTGTTTTCAATAATTAATCATTATATTAATTGTTTTCTGAGCGCATATGTAGGAAGCTTTATTATGGTTGCTGTGTGTATGCTTGTGTGGGATATGATAAAAACTAAATACAAAATGGCCGACTAGTGTACATGTAATCTCAGTAATAATTTCCGTATATAGTTTAAACTTTCAAATTTCGAAATAAAACAGTGCTCAAAACTTACTTAATAGTTGAATTAACAACATATATTGGAGATATTAGTAATGGTTTAGTGTGAACTGTTAAATGAAGCGAAACAATTAAAGTGAATGACAATAATATAAACAGTTATAGTGAAACAATTACATTCTCTGTGTGTGGGGAAAAATTTTCCTGGACTGTGTTATATCCTCGTGTACATTTACCAAGGACTCACTGTAATTATTTTTTCGTTTTAATTAATTAATAATCTAAAAAACGTACAAATAAAAAAATTAATAACAAAAAAGAAATAGCGACACCTAATGACATAACTGTGAACTACGTATATTCAATAAATAAAACAAATATTGACCCCGAATTTATCGCACAGTAGTAAATCAATCAGTTCGTACTAAACGACCTAGAGGTCGCTAAATCATTTAAATTAATATTTTTGCTATAATGAGTATGTCGCGGAAGCAACCTAATTAGAATTGATGCCTTAGTGACCATGCAATGGTTTTAGTTGACTTTGATGTAAAAAAACCTGAATTAGCACAAGTAGTAATTAAGCAATATCTACATAATATTGACTTAGACAATTTTAATGAAGATCTAATCTCGATGCCGTGGTCAAATATTACAGCTCTATAAAGTGTAGAACAAGTCGACACCTTTGACTTGACTGATTTGTTATTATTATGAGGTCAATTCTCTTTATTTTAATGGTATTTTTTTACGTTATTACATATAAATTTAAAAAAAACATGCATATAAAAATATAAGAAAATTAATGACCCTCCGATGGCGAAGCTCAAGACCCAGGCCACCGGCGGTTAGGGATTCAAAGTGAGGAATCTCCTCACAATGCGCGCCGTGTCCAGCAATACTGCCTTCTGCATCTGGCCTCCGACCCAATTATTATTAATTAAAATTGATTCACGGATTTTTTTTCGTGATATTTTTTTTCTCCTTTATAAGGTATTGGTCGTTTTAAAAGTTAATTATACATCTACGTTAATTTATAAATGATATACATTTTAAATGAGTTGTTGTAGGCGCCAGGCTCGCCCCCTATCACATCATGGGACGGAACACACTTGGCGAAAAGTGGATGCCCTGGTTGCGCCTCTGCATACCCCTCCAGGGATAAATGCGTGATGTGTGTGACGAACTGATCTACGCAGGAGCTGCGTCTTAAGATCTGTCGTAAGGATGTTTATTACGCTGTTTTTTGACACACGGGTGTTTATGAAGTTTCTCCTAATAAAGACTGGTAAACAACATGACTTAATTATCTTAAACTAGTTGACCCGACAGACGTTGTCCCATCTTAACTATGAATTTGCAGCGCGCATTCTGTCAATCGCTGACAGTTATTTCAAACAATTGACAGTTATATAAAATTAACATATTCGTTAAGTTTTCTTAAATTTTCTAATTTTCCGCGCAATTTTTTGAAATTTTTCTTTCATAAGAACCTTCTCCTGACAATAACAAACACAACAAAAAAAAAAAAGAAAATAGTGAAATCGGTCCATCCGTTCACGCGTGATGGCGTGACCAAGGGAAATTGGGATTCATTTTTATATATATAAGATGAATAGTTGAATAGACAAAACTGGACAGACTACTTGATAAAGTTCGCTGGAATACGTTGGATGCAGGCCGCTTTCGACAGGTCCGTCTGGAAATTTGGGGGAGGCCTATGTTCAGCAGTGGACTTTATGATGATGATGATTAATGGAATTTGTAGTCGTCATTTATAGCTAAGTTCAGCCAATTACTTGTAAATGATTGTAAGTTAAAGTCTTTGAAACTAACTGATACATCAAAAACTATTTAAATAATAGAACATTTTGATGAACTAGTGAATTCTATCATATAAATACAAATCTAGACTCAAAACTAATAAAGTTAAAACGCTGAATATTTGAAATGCGTTTGATATAATTGAACCTTAATTGTGAATGATATTGAACGTGGTCCATCAGAATTGAAGTTTTATTTGTTTTTGTCTATGGTAGTATTGATATAAAAATACGAAGTTGTAATTTAAAAACTATGAACATATTTGCTTTGGCTGCAATCTACCAAATTCCAAATTTGTTATAGCACTCAAAAATAATGTAGTATCAGATCAGTTATTTTTTTTAAATCTTAATACTTAGTATTGCCTTGAACAGTCGTTACGCACGAGGTACGACTATCGCGCTGTGTCAGGTTCGAATCCCGCGTTGGGTAAAGTGATATTAAGTTTGTCTGCTTAGTGTTAGTCCGAAATCTGGAGTTGTGCCCGCAAAGGACAATAGGCTGCCCTTTTTTATAGTACTTAACGTAGCTGGCGATACAAGGGTGTGATATACCTCGGTCTACCCCTGAAAAGAGAAAAAACGGTTGAATGTATGTAATACTAAGTAAACATTTGGATAGGGTAAAACAAATTAGATTGTAATTATTCTTAATACAATTTTTATTGTCATTCATCTATTTAATCTACTATTAAAATTTGGGATATTTTTTGCGATTAAAAAAAATGTACATTGAGTTATTTGTTATATTTTTATTATGATCGTCCAATTAATTTTGAGCGCAATATGTTGTGCAAAATGACGCTGTGTTTGACGTAAAACGAATTCAGTTCAGCTTCTATGTAATTTTACATTATTCCTCTGTAACTTTAACCCTTAATATGTTAGCATATTTTAAATTACGACGAATTCCAAAATCACATACTAATAGTGTACAGAAAACTCAATATAAATTTGTCTGACCCGGGATTTGAACGTAGCACGGTGTCGTATGGCGCGCGCAATACAAACTATGCTACTAAGGCATCTACATTCATTTTTAAAGCGGAAGAAGGACAAACTAGCTTTTGGGTCATAGATTACAATGCCAGGCGAATTTTAGGCGCGTTGCAGTTTTTAGAATAGGAACGAGCATTGAGGAATGATTTTCTGTGCCTCTGGTAATCTCGATAACCTTACATTGTGAAATAGTGAAGCTTTTTTCAGGTCGTTCTTATTCGAGCTGATATTTCGGCAAGAGAAACTTTAGAATCTAGCTTTACTATTTTTTTAGCGACATCTAGGGAAGAATAAATGAACTACTGTGAGAATTTCGTACAAGCAGCCTAGTGGCTATTGTGTTCCAGTTTAAAGGACTTTGTAGCTACAATTACTAGGCTTTCGAGAATAAACAATACCTTGACGAGCGCGGTGTGCTACATAATGCTTTGGTATTCGAAGTTCTAAAATAAAAGAACAAACACACATCACGCATTTATCATCGAAGGGGTACCGATGCAGAGGCGGAACCAGCGCACCTTCTTTTCGTCAACTATTTTCCGCCCCATGATGTTATATGGGATGAGCCTATCTCCATGTCGGGCACAAATTCCAGATGATGCGCAAGAAATCTCAGATGTGTTTACACTACTGCAAGTCATGCAACCTTCATTAGCACGTCTTACCGTAAGTGTAAAAATTGCTTGAAGATAACTCCTGCGCGTTTCCTTGCTAATAAATTTTACAAACAAAACTATTGTAACAACTTAACCCTAAACACGCAAAATCAAACGGTCAACGCTAACGTTAACCCGTTGCTTGTTTTTACGTTTTCCTGTCCTTAACGGCCCGTTTAATGGAGCATCATAACTAGTGAACTGTGTGAATGAATCATCCGGGGTCGGTCGTTATGACCCACTGAATTATGTCAGTCGTTAAAACATAATTCAGGCCGTGTGGGCTTGTAAGTGTTATACTGCCTCGCGTTAATTGGTGTTAGCGAAAAATAGTGGAATATTTGAGGTTATGTTTTTGTCGGTAAACACACAGATTTTTTTTTATTAATGATGTAGATGAAACGCGTTGAGAAAAAAACGGTTAAAAAAGAAAAGACAAATGTATAATGAATATGGTTGCCAGTTGCCTAGAATCGCGCTTTGTGGAGGCGTTGTAGTTGAAGTATACAATGGTTTGGTCATCGATCTAAAATTTGTAATAATGTCATCCCAAGGATCTCTTTAGCTAGTGACTATCTCATGTAAGCTACTTCCCCACCGCATCTTCTATTCCAACCTCTTTGATTCTAACGATACTGGCTTTAGCAAAAACATTTAAATTTAGAATAAGGACATTGCTGAAATAAATTAGCGCCACCAATAGCATTGCACCTATTTGGGAGTTCAAATTTGAAATTGGAATTCTAGCACGGACCGCATTTCATTTGACGCGTCGACCGTTGCACGTACGTGTTCCAGTTCGAAAATTGAAACTCGAAATTTTGGCTCGTGACGTCGACAACCCTCATTGTGTTTGCTTTACCGATGTGTCAAGTCCCAATCGTTGTATTTTAAGTTTATAATTAGTTATGTTGAACAAAGGTTGTAGAATGTTATTCGATGTAATTACGTGTGAGTTAATAACGTGCCAGTGACTGAAATTATAATTACTGTAATTTGTGATCACAATGAAATTCAAATAGGTATTTTCAGAGCTACTCAAAGGAGCTCCATTTAGGTAGCACTATTTATGCGGCAGAGCTCAAAGGAGATTGTAGCCTGTATTTGGACTTTTTGATATACTACTTCAGCTCAAAGCGATGAAAGTAACAGTGCAATACATTATTTTAAATTCTATATTGAAAGTAGGTTTACTACCGTTTAGGAGAGTTATCGCCTTTTCCATAAGCACCTTTCAGTTGTTTGTGTAAAAACTTTGCCTAGTTTCTTTGGCACTTGCGTAAAAATAATAAAATGGAAACCTCTTTTGGTCTATTGAGTCTATACACAGAGTTAGTCTACTAAGGGGCCTAAAAGGTTCTATAGAACTTTCTTGTATAAATAATGGACCTCTTTTTAGTTAGTTCATAATATTATGTTCAAAAATATTTCAATTTCATTCAGTGGGTAACTAGACTAGTGAACCAAAATAGTTAAATAGAGCGTTCTAGTTTAAATAATAAAATATTTTATTTGCCATTTACATTCTAGAATGTTCCATTTTGTTCCAGATGCGTCAGTGAGCAACGATGTCTAACAGTGCGTGACGTGCCGTGCCAGTGAAGTGATGTGAGTGAGCGTGTCCATGATGCCGGCGCTCTGTCGGCTGCTGGCCGCCGCGGCGATGTTGGCCGTCGCGGTCTGCGCCATGGCTACTAAGAATGGTGAGTCGAACTTATTAATAAATACGTAAGACTAGGCAGTATGGTCGTAAGACTATAGCCTGTCCTCTAAGGACGAAGGAAAAAAAATCGAACTTATTAAAATAATTTTGAATTTGGAATAAATGCGCTAGGATGGTATATTGAAATTTTTTATGGTTTTGAATTTCGAATGCTGGTTGTGCCAGTTGTTTTTGAGTATAATAAAATGTTCTTTTTTAAAAAAATAAACGATGTAATTAAAACATAACTATTCTTCAGTATAAGGGTAGAGCAAGGAAGATATTTGTATGCCCATGATTATTTTTTTTTGCAAAATTCAATTTAGTGGTTCAAAACCAACACGATGTACTGTCACTTGTGGATAAAAATGTTAGCTTATGTTTTGTATCTTTATATATTCAATGATATAGCCGCATCTGTACCATCTACTCGTATATCAGGAACATTAAATCACATAATACAGTAGATACAAGCAATACAACTATAAAATCTCAAATCATCTCTTTAATTCGAAGCGTGGACTCGAAACTTTCCGACTCGACGTTACTTCGATTGCGAAATGAAAAGGTTTTGTTTTATAGTTTTTCGATAACGCCACAGTGCAGCGCGGACGTCGCTCGCTTCTGTGACATTCGAGAGATATTGGACCGTGGTATTAATTTTTATATATACTGGCAGCTGAGATTGATTTGGAAGTTTTAAAAAGAAACATAAAATGTTTTAATAAGTTATTTTAGGCTGTTCGAAGTTTGAAATTTAAATTTAAAAATAGAATTCGTCTGTTCTTGTTCAATAGAGGTCTATCTATCTTCGACGAATAATGCACGCATGACTGACTTTATTTTAATCAATTGAGTTAAATGAATATATTATTATTACAAAGTAACATAAGGTTTATTATTTCGTATTACATACTATAATGTTATAGTTGAAATTGATAATATTGTATCAAATACATTTATGATCGGTAAGCTTTACATATACTTAACAAAATGACAAAGGTTTCATTTATCAATATTCATAAAATTGAATGAACAATGTAGCCACTAAAAGTTTTTTTTTCACCGTTGGACAATTTTGTGTCAGGTGTGTGCAATGTGACATGGACGTATAGAGATTTAAAATTCCACCAATTTGACATCCGATCACGGGCTTTTATTTATGGAGAGGCATTTGCATTTTATTTTTGAACAGTGGTAGCTTAGGGGCAGTGCGGGTTGCCGACTCAGTGGTCAGAGGTTCGAATATTGACATACACTTCAAGTTTTCGCAATTACGTACAACATAGGGTTCATTAAATTGCAATCCGTTATTTAAAAAAAAAAAAAAAACCATAATGGTCCAATTTTATATTCATGAATCTATTCTCCAATTGCAACCCAAGAAACTTTCGAACAATCTCGAATTTGGAACAAAAATATTAACAAAGTTACGTATATAAAATACTTTTTACGATTCATTTCATTTGACTTAGTCCAATTTAACGAGTTTATTTCTTTTTTTTTTGTAAAAAGTTTTTATGCGGTGACATTCGAATCAGATTGAAAATTTTATTGCGGCTCTTGTGTGACGCTTTTGTTCGGACCGAAAGAAATATGGCGGCACTATTTAAATTACGAAGGGTTTATGGCGTAGTTATGTGACAATTGCTTTTTGTGTGGCATATCAGAGATCTTGTATGCCACATTGGGCGTATTTTATGTTATAGTTTTTTATAAGGTGCGGTAAGTAAAGATATATATGTATAAAAATTTTAAAAAAATAATGCATTGGTTTGATTTTATAGTCTATGATTTTTTTTTTATTAATTATAAGGTGCGTGCAATATACCAGCAAATAATTGTTGGTACTACGACTGTGAATATTTTTGTACTGGGCTTCACAGTTAAAATAATAAGGTTTATTTTCAATCAAGATGCAAATCGAATGACTACGTAAGAAACCTTTAATGTCACCTCTGTCTATTCAATTCTTTTTTTCTTTGTATATAAATCGTCACATTAACCACCTTAAGCAGCCAGTACGCAATGTTGGGATGCAAATGTAAAAACATCGCTACATCGCTGGATAAAAAGACGCGAGGAGCGGAACGTCGCTGCAGCCCGCGGGGAGCGTACACTGAAATCACCGGTAATAGCCGTATGCAAAGCAGCGATTCAAGCGCTCATCCGCCGTACGACACTCGAGAGACCGGTAGCCGATTTAAAAAAAATATATTTTTTGATATTGAGAATGGAATTTGAAATTGGAACGGTTCGTTCGATAAAGAATACATATTTTTTTCATAAAAACACGTTTGTTTTGAAATGTGAATTTCGCGTTGGTTTATTTTGATTTAAAAATGGCGGGTGATTTTATTTAGTTTGTTTTTCCTATTGCCTTTAGAGAAGGTAAAAAAAAATATCCGCGAGAAATAGAATTATTATTGCTTCTATTAAGTAAACTTCTACCGTATCCGTATTCTATAGCCATAAATTTTCCAATCGGTTAGATTTTCGTAGCCATTTTGTCAGATCCGACAGTTTTGTTTTTGGCGCGTATTTATTTCAATTTCGAGCTCCAATATAAAGGCGAATGTATTTCTTGTTTTATTTTAGGTTATTTTTTATGCAACTAAACATAGTTTTTGTATATTTTTGTAGTTATTTTCTCGTATTTAAAATAGTTCACAACTTTGACGGTTGGTGGTAATCAATCAATGTCTTACAAATTTAATTATTAGCTCGAGCAGTTTACTAAGAATTTCTTTAACCCACTACAAATATCAGGTTATATCAACACCATTTCCGAAAGTTACAATAATAGTTCTGTATCAAACGGCCTTATTTCTACAACTCTGTCAGTGATTTGATACTTAGACTTTACAGACTTGGTACACACGAAATTCTTATAAAGACCTTTTACTCTTATATTTTATCAAAGTAAAAACACACCGAATTTCCAAAATAAAAACCATAAAAACCCGAACAAAGTTTTATAAAAACAAAATTCCCATTGCGAAATCTTTCGATCTAGTCACAGGTGAACAAAAAGTATTGGCTTAACCCGTTTGCGGATGAAAATTTGTAATCCCAGGCAAAAGTGGAAAATTCGTGCGACCGCATTGCGACATCGTACTGTATGTGATAAACTTAATTTTTAATTCTTTATTACCGCACCGAGTTTAATTATGAATGTATTTTGACATTTTTGTTCGTCCCGGACTGTTATGGTACGTGTTTAATTTTTTTTGCCACTGATTTATGTAGCGTTATATTTTTGCACATAATTGCCTGCTAAATGTGACGATTGACTTTAATAGTGCTTATTGTATACAAAGATTTCTAAAATAATACAATATTATTTTAGCATATTATAAACCAGAAATTCGTTTTTTGAGAATTAGTAGCACTATCCATTGCACAAATGTTTAACATAATATGTTATCTATATATATAAAAATGAATCCCTATTTCTCTTAGTCACGCCATCACGCGTGAGCCGCTGGACCGATTTCACTTTTTTTTTTGTTGTGTTTGTTATTGTCAGGAGAAGGATCTTATGAAAGAAAAAAATAAGGAAGTTGAGCGAAAGATTAGAAAATTTAAGAAAAGTTAATTTCAGCGATTGACAGAATTCGCGCTGCAAATACATAGTTAAGACGGGACAACGTCTGTCGGGTAGTATTTTATAACAATAACATATTAAAATTTTGTCAAGTTACATTCTGTATCGATAAATATCCGGCACAAGTCAGTTCACTGATACCTACTACAGCTGTCCGTTACAAGTACACCCTTCCCCACCCCGCACACGTCCCCCTCGCTCTCGGCGGCAGCGCGGGCGATGCGTTTGATCTACCAATTCCGCGTGGGTTTTCATTTTTATTAATATTTTTTGTATTTTATGTGATCTTCTATACCAATATCTAATTTGGGTGTTTCGGCCTTTTGTTATTAAAAAAAATATATGTGATATAGAGTGGACATTGAGATTGCCATACAAAAAATTTTGCGTGCATGCTATGGTTACTTAATTTACCAAAACTCCAATATCATTTACCTCATATTTTTTCAATACTATGATTTGAACGTTTTTAATGCGCATGTTAATATACTTTCTGTAAATATATTATTTTCGTGTTAACATATAAGGTCGCTATGACATCTTGTCACACGGACATTTCAAATAAGACAGCAACTTAGTATCTATTGGTAATAACTTTTGGAGCACAAATTTGGTCCTGATATCCAGTCCATAACTACCTATACTGTTTAATGTCTTTGAGTGTAAAGCATTTCACTGCGCTCGTCACTCTGAGACGTAGATGTTAAGTCTATAATCGTAGTAATAAGGCTAGTATGTCAAGAAGGATTTCAATAATGCAGGCATAGTGCTGCTTGGTATCTCTAAATAGGCACAAGCCATTGTATTAAGTCTCCTATAACACGGATGTACTATTGCGAGGTAGGCAGGTAATAAGTGTTTTTGTCCCATAATAGGACCAGGTAATGCGGACTTATACTGCGTAATTCATGAAATGGTACATGCACTGGAGATACCTTTACCTATGCCATCGAAAATAAGTTCTGCATGGTGTTCTTACTGTTTATGGATTGCCGTATCGCTTACCAGGTGAATAGCAAGACCGTTTCATTCAACTGAAATAAGAATAAATGTAAGCATATTTAATAAATGTTCTTCGACTGCGTGAAGGAGTTGTCCGAATTACATTTTCTATCCGACTTACTTGATAGGTATCGTTATATTATGACAAAATTACACAAAATCATTATAAATTGTAGCCTATGTGTTATTCTCATATATAAACAATATTACTGTATAGTCTCATCCAAATCCGTTTAGTAGTTTTTACGTGAAAGAGGAACAAATATTCATATATCCATCCTTACAAACTTTCGCATTTATAATATTAGTAGAATGTGTGTATGTCATATATTTATATAATAATAATAATATCAGCCCTGTATTATATACTTGCCCACTGCTGGGCACGGGCCTCCTCTACTACTGAGAGGGATTAGGCCTTAGTCCACCACGCTGGCATAGTGCGGATTGGTAGACTTCACTCAGCTTCGAAATTCCTATAGAGAACTTCTTAGATGTGCAGGTTTCCTCACGATGTTTTCCTTCACCGTTAAAGCGAACGATACATTCACAAAGAATACACACATCATTTTAGAAATGTCAGAGGTGTGTGCCCTTGGGATTTGAACCTGCGGACATTCGTCTTCTCAGTCCGTTCCACACCCAACTAGGCTATCGCCGCTTAAAAACACCGTTGAAACGAGTTCGACTTCCATATTAACCGATCAATGGCGCCATAGATTGAGTTTTAACTAGTAGAAAAAGCAATAGCAGTTAAAAGTAACGGTAATTGTTATGTTCAACGCATTACTAAAACTTTGGGGCGGAGTAAAGGGGTTTAAAGGATTTCAAAACTTTATTTCATTGGTAAATAAAAGTTTGTCGATTGCGCGAACCGACTCGATTGATGTACATATTTTTTTTTAATTTATCTTAAAAATTTGGATATGATCATAGTTTAAATTACTGGTGATCTTTGGTGATAGCAGGCCTATATCGCAAAGATCTATGAGTGGTTACATTTGAGCAATTTTGATTACCATCCATATGTTTAACTTAATTAATTTAATATGTGTCCATCCCAGCCCAATTTCAGCCATGGCTGCCAATCTCAAAAGAGATTTGCCAGGTACGCAGTAGATTTTACAGTGCACAAGTATGTGCGTAGTATACAGGTGCACTCTCTGTTCCTTCACTCTCTTCTTTTCTAGAGAAAAAGGAGGCACAGGACCAACGGTTTGAGGCACGGGGGTATCACGGCGACAACTTCATGAGTCTGAGCTGCGACTGAGTAATTTTTAAGATGGAAATACACAGGCATAATTATTTTTGGACCGAACCGGTATTCGATCTCAGGACTTCAGCGCAGTTGTTGCACTCGTATTCGTGCTATAGCATCGTAATCATCTCTCGAAAATCAATCATCTCAAAATATAAATTGCAATTTTATTGTTTGGCCAGGACAATCAGAAACCTGCTTGGCGGCGCCACGTTAGCTTTATCGTTTTAAAGTTGACGTTGTCAAGAAATCACATTTTATCACAACACGGTGAGGTGTTCTTTATTTTTCTGGTTAGCCTATTAATACCCAGGCATCGAAGCCAACGCTCGGGTTAGATTTTAGACCTACATTTTAAGAGGCGAAAAGTACCACAGAACATTATTTAAAGGTTCGCATAAATAATGGAAAATCTTATACTAACACGAGTGCATAAATATTTAATGGCAACTCATTACTCTCTGTACTCGAGTTTAAAAAAGTTTGGTTCAAGAAACTTCCAGTTTCCGGTTGGTATAAAAACATTAAGGTAAAGAGGAAGTTTTATCCTGTCTTAAAAATGATTAATTACCTGCCCACTGGGGATTAGCGTAAAACTAACGATCAGGGAAAACAATGGGGTAATGTGATTGTCGTATAATGAAGGTCGAAGTTTGTAACTTCATACATATACGTGCGATTTTTTATCATTAGTATACTGTTTGTCGCACGAATTAAACGCGAGTGCGTTTCTTCTTTTTGCTATTTTGTCCGGCTGATAGGCTTTAATTGAACATACTGGAGGTAGGTCTCTCATATGTGAGACTTCCCCTGGGTAGATACCACCGCAATGTCTATTTCTGCCGCCAAACAACAGTGTGTAGTCACTGTTGTTTTCCGGTTTGAAGGACATTGTAGCTAATGTAAATACTGGACATAACAAGACTTAAGATCTCATGTCCAGGATGGCGACCGCAGTGGAATACCAAACAATACTTATAATTCAAGGTGTTGGATGGTTTTTCTACTATTTATGGGCGGTCGTATCGCTTGCAATTAGGCGAACGGCAAGCTCGTCGCGTCATACAAAGCAATAAAAAAAAGACAAACATTTTGGATTCATAATGATTTTTTCCAATCCCATGCATGATGGAATACTGGCACAACATATTAGTCGAATATGCGCACGCAAACGCATGAATATTGTTTGAGAACTATAATATTTCGATTGTTAGAGTCAATTCAACTTCAGACAACAATACAAAACGCATTCAAAGAATGAGCGTTCTATCAAAGCGATAGGACTACACTGAATTTTCAGTAACACTAGATTTACTGTTGACTGGCCGCGTATATTTTTATTTTCTCGGAATAGAGCAATGCGGGCAACGTCATTTGACTGATTTAACTAAATCTCAGTACAAATTGCTATTGGATTACTTTTTTTTCTAAAAAACGCGCTTAATTAAATCGCCTTACAAAGTTTAATGCATTTTATAAGAAGCCAAGTAACGAAAAATAAAATAGTTTGCCGAACATCGACGTCTCAGTTCGGATGTAATGCGGGGGAATCGAATAATGCACTCAATGGAGAGCGAACAACAATAGAATCCTATTTGTATTCTGGTTCACAGCAAACATTCTTTGTGTGGTATCATTGAAATTAGACGGAGAAATGAAATGATAACAATGGAATTGGTTCTTCGTAGATTTGTTTATTTAGATAGAAAATTTAATGTAAAATAGATTGCCAAGATTTATAAGATCTTATGATTTTTGATCACGGGGTGTCCCTTACACTGTTTAAAGTTATCAAATATTAAATAGATTCTAATGCATATTTACAATCTTGGTAAAAAAACGTATAGCTTGGCTGTAAAATTGCAATGGTATCGATATTGCGGTTTGAAATAACCACCACTAAGCAGTAGTTTGTATGTACTTAAGGATTATTTTAAGCTGAAAGCGTACAAATTTTAGCCAGTTAGTAGTTAGCGACTTTACATTAGCACCCCCCCCCCTCTCCACTAAAGGCAATTCTTGTGCGCTCGATCTCTAGCCCTGATTCACGGCCATGCACCAGGGGACATTTGTCGCGGCCCTAGGCACACAGTTAAGTGTATACTTCATAGTTGCCGATTCACAATGAGGCCTATAAGGGCTCGCGAACATTTCCTGGCCTTCTGCCTTCCTTTCTCTTAAGATCCTAATATCCTTTCCCCACACTTCTTTCTCAGGTATCCCCTCCAACTTTCCTCCAGGACTCTGCAGTCGCTAAGCTAATAAGTTCGTTTTAGTCATAAATACTTGTAATCGACTATTGGATGTGTAACATTATTTCAAGACGGCGATCTATGTATCGAATAGTGAAACCTTGCTCCCCTTCATTACCCCAATTGTTGAACCAAAAGCAAAGAAATTATTTGTGAAAATATAAAGCTATTGTTTAATCATTTAAAAAAAGAAAACTTCTATTAGCTTAGAATGTCTAACCTACATTACCTATTTACAATATATGGAATAAACATGATAAAATAAAACTTTAGTTAAAGAAAACGTCTATATACTGCAAGTATCCTAAACGTTATAGTTTTACTAAACGGTTTCCACTACGAAAATCCACGGCGTTCAAACCGACACACGACTTGCGGTGTAGTTACATCTGGAATGGCTGTGCGCAGACATTCCTGAATTTTTATGAGATTTTTACGACACTTAAACTCTGTATGAGCGTAATTGTATTTTAACATATGTGTTCAATGGCACTAGTTCAGCCATACTCAACCCTTTTTTTAAAGGGGCCACAAAAACGTTTCGGTCTTGATGCGACGGCCGCAAATTTTTTTTAGTTGTTAATAAAAACCATAATTAAAAATTTGAGATGAAAGTATTAATTACTTATTGAAAAAAGAAAAGCTGGTCACAATAAAGCCAGCTATACAATGCATGATTTTATGATGGGTGCGGAATTTAAAAACTTTGCCTGTAACTGAAGATGGTATGGCTGCACTAGTTAGACTTCTCTTTTATTGACTTTTATTTATACATAATTAGATAACTAATTTACCGTTTATTTTACTTATCACATCATGGGACGGAATACACACGGTGAAAAGTGGGTGCCTAGTTTGCGCCTTTGCCTACTCCTTCGAGGATAAAAGGCGACAGTGTGTAAGTGTGTGTTTATATATTATTAATCTTTTGACATGTAAATTTTAAATGTATACATGAAAAATCTGTCTGGAAAAAAATCCATTGTTTATTTTAACGTGATAAATGTAACCTTCATGCTAATTCAGGACATGGTCTATTAGTATGCCAAATAACAATATCCTATGTTAACGCGAAAGTTAGACATTGATATAAAAATATTTTACAGATTTCATCGCAGTTTTTATTATAATTTTCTCCCGAGATTTTGTAGACTTCGCAGCCTTCATGATCACGGTGAGATCTGATAATGGGGCTGCAAAGTCTTCGTTATTTTGGAAGAAAATCATAATAAAAAACCGCTATAAAATCCGAAAAATTGTTTTATTTCTAGTATGCAAAATTTATTCCAAAATCATTAATCGATTTCATGTTTATTTTTAACAAACATCCGAACACTTTTCGCATTTATTTTGCAAGTAAAATAAATGGTATATACGCAGACCTGTTAAAAATTCATACCAAATACATTACAATATCCATTGATGCAAGAAAAATATCCCGAGGGAAGTAAATTCGATTAGCTATCCATGCAGAGATAATAAGTAAAGCTAAGCTCAAGGCGGTTTGATCAAGATAATTGTTAACTTTGCGTGCATCTAATTCCTATGTAGTGTTATTGAACCTTTGTTGGGTAAGATTAATTTGCATTTTTTACAAAGGGAACGGTAAAGGACTCTACTGCACCTGTATTAGTATGGTAGAGTTCAGAGAAGGGACCAAGGAGAAATGATTACTTTCGCCGGTTGTTACAACTATGCCGGACAGTTTGAAACCACATACGTATGGACTGATCTTCGAACGTGACGCACTGACGTAGGCAATTATGGCGAGTTTTGCACCTTCTTTTTGGTCGTCGTCATTTGGGTGGATGTAAATATTCACCAGTATACCACCAGTGTAAATTATTATAATTTTTGTTTTTAGATCTTTATTAAATTATGCTAGTGATCACCTCTGGTTTTTCTTAAGCACTTTTTCGGTATAAAATGTATCTTCATCGTTAAAGCAAAAATTTGATTGGAAAATTTTGAAGAATTCATGTAAAATGATTTCTTATGTTTACGCGAATGTTAGACATTGAAATTAAACTAATTTTCGGATTCTATCGCGGTTTTAGTATTTTATTTCCTCCCGACTGTAGCCTTCATGGTCACGTGGGGGACTGAAGTGTTGTCATCCGAAAAGTAATAGTTGCAATATTTACCTACATTTTACAATTATTTCAAATTTAAATTAAATAAAGTACATATATTTTTAATATTAGCTTATATGTATACTCCAGATTGCCCTTTTTCATTATTTCTCCTACTTAATCCAATGGTTGTTTGTAAGAGATTGCTTCGAGCGTTAAGACCGCCAATTATACCTCCTCTCTGCATTCATTGCTTTTAATCTTAAGCAGTGTTTTTATTTTTGGTGTAGAATAAATCTATTTATTAAAATAAATAAATAAATTGTGGTGGTACCTACATATTGGGCCCTCATGTCACAAACGAAAGACCTATCAAACGGATTGAATATACTGTGACTAAATTATGCAGCTCTTATCTACCTAAAATAATCGAAATATATATAACTCAAAGGTGACTGACTGACATAGTGATCTATTAACGCACAGCCCAAACCACTGGACGGATCGGGCTGAAATTTGGCATGCAGGTAGATGTTATGACGTAGGCATCCGCTAAGAAAGCATTTTGATAAATTCAAGCCCCATGGGGATAAAATTAGTTTGAACCTATCAGTACCGGGCAAATATGTAGCAAGATTTTTATCATACAGTGGACTTTTATCCCGGAAAACTCCTGCACGCGGGCGAAGCCGCGAGCAAAAGCTAGTTCTCATATATGATGCAAATACATAGTTTTTCAATTAATAACATGTCGGCCATGAGTTCGTCAACCCATCATATATCGAGTGTTGAACTCTGAGCCCTGATTGGAGCGTGATTGTTGAGGTCTGAAGAGATTCCAATTGATTTTGTTCTGTATTTGTATTTCTTTTAACCTTAATTCTGTTTGTGATTTTCCAGTGGGAAAATGCTTATTGGGATTTTGGTGTCTTGCTTGTTACGTGTGTGATATGGCCACCGTTTTTAGGTCCTGGGTTAGAATTAGGGATTGCAATCCGGTACAAACTTAAATCCGGCCGGATTCAGCCGGAATCACGAGAATTCCGCCGGATCCGGCCGGATCCGGATTAGTATTTTGGGTGTGCAACATAGCGCATATTTCTAACTTCATGGCATAATATAAGGAATAATCTACGGGGAAAAATAGTTTTTGTGCGAAAATCAACTCTTATTTATTTATAATTATTATCAGTCAGTTATTATATAATAATCAGTCTCAAAGATTACAAACAACAGTGAATTATTTATGGTTTAAATTAAGTTAAACCCGTTCATAAAAACTAAATTAAATCAACATCATATTCTTCTATAATCCAAATTAAAATTTCCAAAATCAACAGCTTATGGATACTATACCCATGCATTCATTACAGCACAGATCACTTTTCTTGTTGGAAATACGCTCTTAGAAAACAAATTGTATTAATAGTATCATCCTTTAGCCTACTTCTCAAGGAACTGCAAATATAACCAGCGGCCGAAAAAGCCCTTTCAGCTTCAACACTGGTTGGTTTCACTAAAGTCAAAAAGTCATATATTAGAGACAAGTATTTCCCTCTATCTCCTTCAGTTACATAAGCGCTCATTTCTTTCTTAAGTTTTTAGTACTTTCGCACGGTTTTGATAAGAGAAATTACGTTTTTCTTAATATATCGGATCCGGCCACCGGATCCGGTGATATTGTTGGATCCGGTAGGCAACGAAAACGTACCGGATCCACCGGATTACCGGATCCGCCGGACCGGATTGCAATCCCTAGTTAGAATCCTGGGTCGAGCAGAGATTTTTTGTTTGCTTAGTATTAAGGAGTTTGGAATTTGTGCCTGATATCGCGATAGGCTCACCTCAAAATGCGTGCACTACTTACGCTTTTGCATATCCAGGGATAAAATCAAGGGATAAAGTAGTTATTTTAAATCTATCCAAAGGTTGTCTGGAAGAAATCGCCGATAGTGATAAAAACGCAATTTGTACTTCCTGTTATTTCATCATCTATGTTGTGTTACTTTTCTGTACGATTTTGATGTACAATTAAATAGTTTAAATACATAAATAAATAAAGTCGTGGAGTATGTTTGTTTTTGTTTAAGAGTTTTACATGAGAGACCTTTGTAAAAGCTAGTGTTAATGTCTTTATAAGAGGTAGGTTGAAATGACTGTTAGTATTTTACATAGCCTAGCTAGAAATTACTACGAAGTCCAAGTATTTCACTTAGCTCTCTAAACATAGTACCATAAGACGTTTAGCCCGGCATAACGTTTAGTTATCATCATCCTTACTTACAAAGATCCGGGATAAGGCCTCGAGTGCTTTTGTTAGTTATTTTATAAGTGGAAAAAGGTGCGATGAAAACTTGGCTAGTTTGTATTATATAATCTTGAAGACCTCTCTTTATTGTAGTTGAGTTGGTCTGTGAATAATATGGCTCTGAATTATATTTTTTAACGGGAACGGTATATTGAGCCCTCTGCACCTGATGGTAATTGGAGTGGGGTTTATAGAATGTCGACTGACGAGAGATGATTATCCCTCGGCAGTTGACACAATTATGCCGGCCTATTGGAACTAGATATACACAGGCTAATTCTGGAATACAATACACTTACGTGGGCCACTGTGGCGGGTTTTAACATCTTGTGTAAGATGATCGTTATTCGGACAGATATAAAATATATCATATCACCAGCAAATTAGATTTTCAGGTCAGCCAACGAAAATGTGTAAGAGTTTTTAGATTCAAAAAGACGTTGCTTAGGATTGTAATTTGTACCCAGTATAATATATAAGCGTCAGGCGATATGTGAGAGGATAGGTTCGTCATCTATGATATTGGATTAAAGTATGGACATAAATCTGGTGCACTAATTAACATAAAGTATATCTTTAAAAAAATAGCGGCGATAGCATAGTTGCGAGTGAAAATGACTACCGAGACGAAAGTCCGCGGGTTAAAACCCAAGAGCACGCACGTCTAACTTTTTTAAAGTCACATCTTTGTTAATTATTGCTTGCCTTAATGGCGAAGGAAAACGTCGTGAGGAAACCTGCATACCTGAGAAATTCTCTATAGGAATTTTGAGGGTGTGTGAGGTCTGCCAATCCGCACTAAAACAACGTGATTGCCAACATAGTATCTCCAAGTGACGAGCATAATACAGTGCCACGCAGTGCATTGTAATCCAAAGTTTGTATAGCATTGCTACTATTTATGAGTATAGATCTCAAACAAGCAGCATGCGAATCGCGTCATTATAAAATAGAGAATAATGACTATATTTTGTATTCCTGAATAATGAAATGAAATGATTTATTTGGATCTGTAAAATGTTATACATTATTTGGATTCTGTCAATAGTAACTCTACCACCATTTCGGAAAATAGTTCTCACCAGATAAGAACGGGCAAGAAACTCTGGTGTAGCTGTTTTCAAAATCAGTTTAAGGTAAAGACTACATGATAAAGAGTGGACAATAATGCTAACAAACTTTCTATATATATCAATACGAGATTAAGAAACAGTGGTAGATAAGAAATTGCTATTACGGAGAACACTTTAATTTGACTTTGGCGATGTCAGCTCTGATCTAATTTCTTTTAGCGATATTTATTAGGAGCCATTATAACAACTGTTTGTTTCGAAGGTCCAATTATTTGAGATGTACGCTAATGCTACGATTTTAGAGTTCAGAATTCAGTAAATATTTTATGTTTTGATCTCTTAATTCTGTTTTATTATATTTTAAGGCCGCTTTTGATAGGTTTGTTTAAAAATGTTTTAAGGCGGCCTATGTTTAGTACTGGAGTTCATGTGGCTGATGGTGTTTTAAGGCATAAGGCAATTGACATCGAGTCTTAAAACTTTACCAAATACTTAAATAATTTGTGAGACATACTTGAAGAAGTATGTTGCATCGACCCCAATACGAAAACTCTCAAAAAATCTCAGCTCCTTTTCAAAATTGTACGTATGTTTTATCGGGAGCTCCACGCGGACGAAGTCGAGAGCAACACCTAGCTACCAAATTGCCATTCTTACCCTAGACTAATGATTCCTAACCTTTTCAATATTGTTACCCCTGTATTCTACATTTTTACCCTTTAAAATGTTACCAAACAAACAATACAAGCAAATACAAACATCTTTATTAATCATAAATTGCACAACAGCCTTACAATTTTAACGTCAGCTCTGTTACTTTTTTTTACGATTCTATAATTAGGTTGTCTGTTAACACCGTGAAATAGCTGATTTACCCTCGGGGGTAATTGCCCCCAGGTTAGGAACCCAAGCCCTAGACCCACACTGACTACGACCTCTTTCACTGTCATAAAACAAGCTAAGTTGGCTCGAACGTCCAAGAAGGCTGCGGCGGACTCAAGTGGCGGAATTATATTCTTACGAGAGGCCCATTCTGAATCGGTGAGTGTTTCGCTTTCGTTCCGCTGTTTTCTGTTTATTTAACGTGGCAAAATGTACATTAATGTCACGGGCGATAGAATTAGGGTTTTTTGAGATTTGTTGGTTTATGTTAAGAGATAATCTCTTGAACTACGGGTATCTTGGATAAGGTGCTTTTGTAATATCGTTTTGGTATTAGAAAAATAAAATAATGGGAATGATTTATCCTAGCGACACGTCACGTATTTAAAGCGAACGATAAGAAAAAAAAATAAAAATAGAAAGAGGATAAAATAGAAATCTTTGCCACTTGTCTAAGGCCTTGATGCAAAATTAAATTTATTTCTGAAAGTTCCTTGATTCATAGGAAGCTATATTTTTAGGTGCCTTAAAAATACTCTGGAATTAATTATGACATGGGGCTGTGAGACAAAGCAAGTTTAAAATTTTTTAATTTTGTTTTCGCATTCGGTCAAAAATATATTGTTACGAGTATCAATAACAAAAACAAAGTTGAAATTTCAATTCCAAAATCTGTTAACTGTTTCCTTCGATAATGGCTCTCATCCATCGCTTACAATTAAAGTTCAATTATATCAAACGAATTTCAAATATTCTGCGTTGAATTTTTATTATTTTTTGGTTCATTTTACGATGGGCAAGGATTTATGCGGGAGAACTTGGCAGCAAAACACGAATATTGTATCTGTCTCAGTAGCGTAGTTGTATTGTGTGCAGTACGATTACCGTACTGACTACTAAGTCAGAGGAAAGCGTATTAATTTATCCTAATAGTCAGTATCCTAACAGTATGGCATTGCTGGTAGAAGGATATGTTTTGAATCCGCCGAGATAGCGACCACCGTACAGATGATGTTAAGACGCGCCATAGTGGCCCACGTAAGTGTGTCGCGTTCCGGGATTAGCCTTTGTATATCCGGTTCCAACAGGCCGGCATAATTCTGTTAACTGCCGAGGGGTAATCATCTCTCAGTCGACATTCTATTGGACCCCACTCTACTTACTCTCAGGTGCGGTGAGATCACTTTACCAAACCCGTATGAAGCCAAAAAAGTAACAAATATGAACAAATAACAAACGGTAACTGCCCCGAAAAAAAAATCAATTTCACAGGATGGTCAAAACTTCCTCCTCTTTATGTTTCGGTTTGATCGCTTAAATCGATAGTATAGAACCTGTGCTCGCTATGGCGACAGGCTCGCCCTTTATCACATCACAGGATGGAACTTACATAGCGAAAATTGTATGCCCTGGTCGTACCTTTTCCTACATATTTGTGGTTAAAGAATGCAAAGATGCTTATGATATATTCATGAGTAAAAAAAAATGTCATCTGTTACGTGTTACAGTCTTTTTCTTTATAATATCACATTGTCCCAAGGTTATTTCTTAAGTCGTTATGCGATTTTTCTATTAATAAGAAAGGAATAACATGTTTCCACTAACTATCTGTTAATTACTTCTTTGGTACAATAAAAACATAAACGCTAACATCTTTTAATGGTCACTATATACTGTAAAGTAACAACCTGTTATTTTAATGAACTGTTATTTCTATGTCACTGGAACAGATGTAACAAGTATATATATTTGCTTGTTATGGCTCACGGCTACTACTAAGGTTTCGTTGGGATCTGAGTCGGGTAAAGAGACTTTCCCGTCCTCACACCCACCACTACAACTCCCGGTAAGCCAGGATCAGCAGCGCCATGCATTTTATAATACAGCGACTCTCAGGAAAAACTAATTTAAATCTTTATCCCGCAACGAAATCAATCAAATAGAAAAATAGGGTGGAGTTGGAAATATTAATTGTCCATATCCCTCCATAGCAAAACGGAAGACAAAATAATGGACTAAACAGGTATTTTAACCTCAAGTAAAAGGACGTTTACAACTCGATAAACCAGTTGTAAAGTACTACAGAGGAGTCGAGTAAAGTGACATTATTTCTGTTCATTATAAACTTTGAGTCTACAATTGTATCCGGTAAATACCACACTCATCCAATACTACATGGAACGTGCCGAAATATAATGATTTCTTATGTTTACGCGAATGTTAGACGTTGAAATAACACTATTTAACTCGAAACATCGGGAGATAATAATAATATAAAAAAACCGCAATTTTTAGTTTTATTTCAATTTCCGAAATATTTTACACCTCTACCTACCCCTTATTTGAAAAGGTAGTCGATAGTTGAAAGACATTCCGCGGGGACAGAGCGAAACTTCGGTTAGTTAAAAGTTGCATAATGAAAGTCTGCAGAACATTGCTATCTGATCTTTTGTTACTTTAGATCGATTGATAGAGTCACGTTGTAGACATTTGACTACAGCATGATTATCTTACCGAAAAAGTGTCACATAACTTACAAAGGGTGTTAAATGACACCTTCCTATTGCGTTGTTTGGTAAGTGAGATTTCGATGATCCAAAGACATTCTATCTCTTTTTCTCTTTCATATACGGGTTCTAACTTATGAAGAATATAAATCATTTGACATTACGGCTCCTTCTGATTGAGTTAGCGTTAAGTTAAACGTGGATATGTAAACACCTCTGTCTACCCATGAAAGGAAAATACGTTATATTACGTATAAATAAATGGTGCAATTACGACGTGCAAACACATCGTGTTCAGTTTCAAAATAATTAACTGCATTTGCGGTTTTATAATTCGTATTCGTGTAACGTTCGTTCCAGAATTGAATTACAAGTATTAATTTATTTAATTTAAAGTTATTTCTATATATTGAATTGTTACCGTTTAAACACCTCGTTGGTGTGATGGTACCATATCAGTCTTGTGAATTTTAGGGCTCTGGTAAATTAGAAGGGAATTTGCATGAGCCAGTATATGAATCAGTGGATTATCTGATATTTTGTGAATTCTGGTGCCCATTTCATGAATTTATAGCATTTTTATTCCTTTTTAGAAGCGTCCATGAACAGTTACAAATAAGGTTCTTGGATGCGTTGCGTAACGGATGAGAAAAGTTATTATTGAAGGGTCAAGGTCTCCGGATTATCGAAATGCAACAGAAAGTAATTACCTAAAGTTGGTTTGAATAATTCTAGTGTTACGATCGAGTATAAGTTGTACCAAATCGATTTAGTGAGTTCAAGCGACAATAAAATCACCTAAGGGTTAGTTGAATCAATTATAAAACCAATGAGCTTTATTTAGCAAATGTATGTCCATATTTTTATTTTATACCGGCACGGAAATGTGTCTCCATTTCAATTAATGGTAAGAGACTATCCCGCTCTCACACCTGCCGCTACATCTTGTAAGCCAGGATCAGTAGGGACATGCGTTATGGCACCAAGAAGTGAAGCTCGCCCAGTCTCACCTGGGCCCTTATTCTGTATGATAGTGTAAACGCGTAACGCGGCCGTGTCATGTTATCTTCGAGAAATGTGCGTGGAATGGTATTCTGTAAGCCAAATTTCTATAGTCCTAAACATGATGCGTTGTGTTACGTACTTGTTACACACTGTCAAAATAACGTGCGGGATAGAGAATAAGGCCCCTGATGGTAAGTGGAGTGGTGTCCAGATAAACAAACTGACGAGAGATGATTATTCCTCGCCAGTCGACACGTTTATGTCGGATTATCTGATCCCTGCAAGTGACATACTTATATAGGCCACTATGGCGGATTACAAAACTTGTGTACGTTCGCTATCCGGATTCATTCAAAAATACTACCATCAATGAATGCACTCCTTTCATCAACCTATAAAACAACATGCAGAAGGACAGGCAAAACTTTGTTTAACCTACAAAGCCTCGTAACACTCCAGCAACGCTAAAAGTCAGTTTATAAAAGCAGGGACATGTTTATGAGGTAAGTTTCAGTTTACTGTTACTCGGAGACTTGATAATTTAGCGGTAAGTGAAGTCTTAGCGTCACCGGATATTGTTTAGTATGACATTTATTTAAGTATTCTTAGTCAGTATTTGCTGGTGGTAGGATGTTTATATTCGCCCAGATAGCAACCGCCGTACACATCGTGTTGAAACCCGCCATGGTAGTAGATTATATAAGGTGTTCAGGTATTTTTTTTACAATATAAAATACTGGTTTTGTATTTTATATTTACGTTCTAAAATTCTTGTAGCACATAAAAATGAAATGTTCTCTCAGATCGTAAATTTCGTTCAACAAACAGACATTATATTGTCATTAGTTTAGATAAAAACTGAATGTTAATATGCCGCAATAGAGCTTAAATTCGTTAGTGCTTCATGATTTAAACATTAATTAAAAGAACTAATGGAATTCACTAGAAACATAATTTTCATGCATTTCAATATTTATAAGTTGGTGAAAGTGATATTGGGGTTTTTGGTAAATATCGGCCAGAAGTCTGAAATTTATTTATTTATTACACTTTATATACAAAGAGTATAAAGGTGGACTTTTTTCTACCAGTCAACTTTAAATGTAGCAGAGATTAACCCCCTTATTCATAGACGTTATTTATCTAAGGACGGAGCATTGCTGTGATAACAAGTCTGCTTCTCAGCTTTGTTTATCTGACAGCCGACTAGATTCAAGTTGTATCTCAATATTAGCCAATCACAACGGCCCTATGCCTACGCACTGCGAAGGCTGCCATGCCGTCAGCACTGAGAAACACACTTGTTATCACAGCAAAGATAGGGCTGATAAATAACGTCTATGAATAAAGGGGTTAGAAGATAGGGAGTAGAAATTCGTGCCTGTATGGCGATAGTCTCGTCCCCTGCCATATCATGGAACGAAACCCATAGTTAAAAAGTTGGTGCCCTGGTAACACCCCTGCCTACTCTTTTACGAATAAACAGCATGATTGGTTTGATAGTTTGGTGGTATGACCTGATTCTAGTTTGAGACAATTCCTAACTTTAAATAACAAACAAACTACTGCTTTGCGCCAGTCATATATTATTGTTAACATGGCTTTTGGACACTAATTAGCCCGCATGGAATTCAGTTTGTGACAATTATAAAAAATGTCTTTCTTGCTGTTTAAGTTTAGTCCGTACCGAATTTTACTCAAATCGATACAGGTATACAGATCGATGGTTTAGGCGTTAAGGTGCAACATAAAATTATTTTTGAATTTATTGGAATTAATGGAAAATACCAAAACAATTATATAAGAACTTTTGCTTGCAGATCCGTTTGCGTGAAAAAGTTTTCCGGGATACCTAAAATGAGCCTATAGCACTCAGGAATAGTGTAGCTATTAGTAAATGCGGTTTTGTAGTGCCTAAAATTAGCAATTTCAAACAAACAAACAAATTTCAGCTTTATATATTAGTATAGATAAGTAATGCTCCCTATCAAAAACTTACATAATGTTTTTCCCAATTATCGTCGAAATCTCAGATCCTTCGCCTATCGGTATTTATGCGGCGGTTATTTTTCCCAAACATTATGTCTGATAATTGTGCTCTGCGAATGAATGTAAACGGAAATTGCTTTGACGTAATTGATTGGGTGAAGGACGTCTGTCCTAGTTGAAGAGTATGTATATATGTATCTGCGCTAAGAGCATGTACAGTGTACACGAGGCTTTGAACGAGCTGACCACTTGTTAAATGCAATAGGGTGTTTGACTATATTTGATTTTGTACACTTTTTAATATGTAACAGCAATTAGCACAAAAAAGAAATCCTGTTATGAAAACAGCATTTAATTTCGATAAGGAATGAGCCAGTAATTGAAATTTCAAATATTGCTACATACAGGTGTGATGTGGATTGGGGATACCGCATCGTAATGCCCGTTGACCTCTGCGACTGAGTAACTTTTCAAATGGAAAAACCAAGTCATTATTATTTTGGCTCAATCCGGGATTCGAACCTAGGACCCCAGTGAGGCATTTGCACTCATAATAGATATATTACAGGCTTAGTTGGGCGGAATTATTTTAACCTAAAAAAATATTGAAGCGCGGGTAGATATTTATTATCATGCCTAAATGTACAATAAATTCGGCCTATTCCAAATAAAACGTTTAAAACCCTTACGATATCAACTTCCAGTTCATTACACGTTACAAAAACTTGATACATCCCCGAGCTCCCCTGATCTGTTTTGTTCACTCGAACTTGGTTTGACAGATGGGGGTAAGTTGGAGCATTAAATTTGGCACGACACTGGCGGACTGTCACGCAGTTTCAAAGAATTCGGGATCAGTGTTCGGTGAAGTTGTAGTTTAGTTGGAAAATGTACGTAGATAGTCCGTGACTTTTAGTAAATAGTCTGTTGTGAGAATGTTCAGCGCTGCAGTCAGGCCTCTATTGCAGCAAGGGGCTGAATGATTGCTGCTATTATTGGCAATAGGTATAATAACTGTGTTATGTTTTTCTCCTTTTTATTTTACATGTTATTCCATCACTGTCCCAATATTCAAATTTTCTTTTTATGTCTGTCTCAGTAGGTATCACTGCTTTGTATATCTGTTAAGCATTATGAAAGCCTTATATTGCTTTGGTTGAAAGCAATTGAAGAGTATCTGATGACTAATAAGTATTACATTATAATTAGTGCTTGTTCAAAGGTTACATAGTGTTATGACACTTATCATATGTGATGTAAAATCGAAAGACGAACTTCAGAACTACTGCAAAGCATTGATATGGAATCCATACGAATACTGTAAAGATTGTTTCAAAGATTTAATGAGGGTAATCTCTTAAGATCGTTTTGCAACTTAATTTCGTTCTGAAGTGTTATATTAGCTAAGACGTAGTCAAATTAAAGGCAGCATTTTAAGATCGTCACTCATTATTAAACAGATATCAACAACATCTCAAGTGATATCTTAAGTCACAGTTTGTGGTAGTAAACAGTAGCTAGATAACGAAACGCTAAATGTAAATATCGCTACTTTTGCAAATACGTTTCTTTAGAAGCCATAGAAATATTCTTAAGTCTAAAACCCACTCAAGTATTTTCAAACACTATTACAATAGGTCCAGTATTGGTATCATCCAGAGTTTCCGTTCCGAGAACCTCTGAAGTGATTCTGATTGTGAGGAAAAGTTTCTACAATAATTCGCAGGAAGTAGGTCACGCAGTATCGTCCCATAAGAAACAGAACGAGTTATTGAATATATATGTTGGTTATAGAGTATTATGTTGTACAGGGTGAAGATTTGAGATGGAGTAGCAAGGGTAGCTATCTAATTACCTTATACACTAGAATAAAAATTAAACAATATAAAAAGGTATTTCTCCCATTAATACTAGTATTCATTGTTGATTAACTGATATTGAATTGAAACTTATATTCATTGTTGATTTTTAAGTCGCTCACTGTGATATGCCATTTTATATTTTTTATTTAGGTAAATTTTTTCTATGTATGTATTTTACTAAATATTGACCCTGGGTAGGAGAGCCTATAATTTTAATAGTAGTAACACTGACAATGGGGAATCATAGATAATATTACTTTATGGCAAACCTACTCCAGAGACATCTGTCAAATAGAAAAAAAATCATATTGTAAGTCATTTTAGTAATTGTCTGCCATATTTATTTTTGGGAAGTCATCTACCCAATTTCATCTTCATAATTAATTTTATGTTATAATCAATGTATATGCTGACGTACTACATTGAGAATCATAAACATTTTTTATATCGAAGGATCACCTTCTTATTATCACGTTAGAACGTGGTGTCAAACCCACTTCCTATACAGTGTAGTCCAAGGATATCAGACTCCATAGGACATCATTCATTCCAAACGTAATAATTCAAACGGTCCATAAGATACGATTATGGACCTACCCGCATAGTGAAAACATGGTCATAATTCATGTTCTACTTTTTCCTGTTTGACCCTCCGTTATCTGTTATCTCAACTTTTGTTTAATGATCTGATTTAATATTTCTTGATAATTATGTTACATTAAAATCAGCTTTATTTAATGTGTTTTTAAATTATTTTTATCCTAAATTTAGAAAATACTTTGATGTAGTTACATTTCGGCAACTTGCTAAGCTCCTGGGTTCGATACCCGGGTTGGGTAAAGTGATTAAGATTTTGGTTAGTTTAATTTCGAAGCCTGAAATGACCCCCAGTATATGGCATTAGTCTTGCCTATTAAATGAGACCTATAACTAGAAAAATGTGTGATAACACCTAGCTACCTCTACCTACCTACCTACTACCTACTTACCTCTTTGCCAACCCCTTAAAACTCAAAAGCGTGATGCTACACAAGAATAAATAGACTTCCTGAAAGACCCATAGGTCTTAAACCGCTATTACACGTCAGTGACTAAAAGAACTTCACATGAGTTTAATTTCCAGAAACGACAGTCCGGAGTCTGAAATAACCCTCGGTATATGGCATTAGTATTACCTTTTAAGTGGGACTAGAAAAATATATGATAGCACCTACCTACCTACCTCTTTGTCTACCCCTTAAAACTCAATAGCGTGATGCTACTCAAGTATAGTTAGCATAAAGGTTAAATAGACTTCCTGAAAGACCCATAGGTCTTAAACCGCTATTACACGTCAGTAACTAAAAGAACTTACACACGAGTTTAATTTCTTGGAACGACATCCAAACTCCTTTGGCACTGAACTAGGTCCAACTTTTCGGGTGAGTTTCGCATTAAAAGTTGTTAAGGTTTCCTGTGCGGATGCTGTTGAGCTAATTCTTGTATTAATATGTGGGAATTTGAATACTTCAATCCTTAAGTTGAAAAGGAGAGCTAATGATGTGAATGAAATGAGAAGCGGGTACTGTATTGTTTATGTATGACGCCTAACATTTTGTGCTTTGGTCTCAAAACATTGTGACTAATGTAATCTATGGTATTATAAGACTTAACTAATCTTGATAATGACGACAAGGATAGTTTAGTGCTATACGAAGCTTTGTAATTGATAATGATCGACCACTAGACTTTTTTTGCCTCCGGAGCGCCTTTACTAAATAATGACCCTGGGTTCTGGACACCTATAATTTCAATGCTAGTAACACTGACCTGTGAAATTATAGTTAATATTAGTTTCTGGTCATCCCACGCCAGAGATCTGTTAAGTTTAAAAAATAAATAAATTCATATTTTCTGCCGTCGTCAGATAAAAATCGCCAACGTTATTATGCGGTTCTATATTTAAAAATATATCGAACGTTCTACAGCAATGCGTCGGTTAGTTGTTTTTTGCTTTTTTTCTTTACTATAAATCAGTTACCAGCCAGTGCTTCAATCGCGGTGACGTAACACAACAGCTCAAACCGGCCAGTAACCGATCTATTGTAAAAAAAGCTACGAGCTCGAAACGGTTTTGGTTTCCGTCGAACAAAAAAGAAAAACAAAACGTCATACAACAGTGACGTAATAGAAGCGATGTTCCAATTTCAAATTTGCCTATCACAGCTCCGCGCCGTAACGGCGTTCGCAAGGGCCCGCTTGATTAAATTTTCTCTTTATGTCGGCTCGAACACGCTATTTGAAATTAACTACATGCCGTATATAATTGTGAGAGGGGGATTATTCTTTTTTATTATTTTGCCGTGACGCGATACCGTTTTTGTTACTGGCCGTAATTATTCAATTTGGCCTGAATATTTATATAAAATATATTTTCTCTTCTATTCTAAAAATGGATACAATTTATTTTACATAATGATTCATCATAAAACATAGATTTACAAAAAAACAACCTCCATTCTATAAAAATGGAAAATAACTAATCTCGTTTTAATTTACGATTTGCTTCAGATTTTAAAAATGTTTATTAAGAAAGCTATTTATAGAGTCTTAATTGATTTATATTAAAAACCCTGAGAATCAAGATCGTAAACTCATAATGTCTATGAGGTGCTAAAATGTACCCTAAATCCTTAACATAGATATCATTCCAGATCGATCAAACTTCACGCGAAACCAATAGTGAACCTTTTACTCGTATTAAAATTTAAATACATTCCAAATTCGAAAACATTTCCAATATCACACTCAAAGGCCTGAAAGTTACGAGTGTCGCAACAAAAGAACAAAATACATTCCTCGACATTGAAATGATCAATTCGACTCATAGAATTTCGGAATGTTGGTACACTGCCAACAGATAAATTTGAAAGAGACACTGGCTGAAAAAACTATTGGAAGTTAGTTTAAAACTGCGCTCTTTGTATAGACAAACAGCATCTTTTGTTGGCCACTGTTGATCTTGGATTTTGTTTTTATTTCTATACGTTCGTAGAGAGCCTATGTTTTATACCCAATAAATTCTTTATTTAACATGTAGGCTAACAAATTTGAACTTATACGTTAAAATAATTGATAAGAATAATAACATATTATTTAAGATCACTTACATAACAGACATTTTAAATTAAGGATAAAATTAATAAGGAATAAAAGGCATAAGGTAAAATAAAGGCTAACGCGTCGCGATCCTCACCGGCGAGAATATGAGTCATAGCTTAGCTAACTTTCCAGCCAATGGGATAGCAATCACCATAATGAAAACTCAACATTGCTCTCTGACCACTAGCGTTCCGTGGTCAACCATTTAAACTCAGGAAGACATGGCGGTATATTATAGGCGAAAGGATTATCTGTTTGGATTACTCAATATCCTGTTCAAGGAAGTCGTTATACCGTGTCAGTTTCAAGAAAAACAAATATTTGGGGACAATCTCTATTCCCCTTAAGCCTATAGAAAATGTGAACATTCAATACTCAACTCTGATCTGTTCTTACATTTTCTTATCACATAACAAAGTTATATTGATCGAACGCGTTCAAAGAAATCCTTTAGCACCCGTTCAAGTAAAATATAATCTTGGATGTGGGTGAAGCGATCGCTCTTATTGCTGTAAAATTACGGTCGAATTTTCAATAATATCGCTCGGTACACAATTTGTGTAGGAACGGAGTGGTGTTGGCATGCGTTTGGGAGTTTGAGGATAATCCTGCATTTTTTACACCAGATTTAATTTATTACGTGGTTCTCTTCTCATCTGTGCGGTAGGTACAACTGTATTATCTACTTCAGCTGACAAGCAGCAGTGTTCCGGTTAAAAAGAATTACATTTAACTCGTCACTTAAGTAATATCAGCCCTGTATTATATACTTGCCCACTGCTGAGCACGGACCTCCTCTACTACTGAGAGGGATTAGGCCTTAGCAGTGGCGAAGGGTGAAAATTTTCAAAAGGTAACCCGAGGAAATATTTTTTTCTACAGTTAACATGTAATACGCTGTTCACAATAAATTAAAATCAGTAAAATATCATAATACATAATAATTTCCTTCTAACATAAACATTATTTCTAAACTCTAAATTTAACAAATAATCACATATTTTGAACATAGATACTTATCTAAAAGAGCCCAACAAAAATTAATAATTCACACTATACACAAACACTAATTATACATTCTAAATTATTAAAAAAAAATCGCGCCAATGGCCCAACATTAAGCCGCAAATTCTCGGGTTACCCTGAAGTACACATACACGCACGCACACATGTATTTTTACGTCACTTCCAAAAGATTAGACAAAGACACCGTGCTGCGTGTGAATGAGACAACAATATCGCGAGGGAAGCTATGCGCGGCCGGGTTCACTTCAAACACCAAGGCGCGAGCACTGCGCGCGAGTTACGATTTAACGAATTGATAATAATATGAACTATGTACCGTAATCGTTGAAGTATTGATTTAATGAAATAAGTAGGTATAGGATGACTTATTTGAATATACTATTAATTATTCTAGTTATATAGTTATGTTTTTCATTTAAATTATTTTAAGTTAAGTAATTTACAAAAGGTAACCCGGTAGGAATCGGCTTGTATGGACGCTTCGCCACTGGGCCTTAGTCCACCACGCTGGCCCAGTGCGGATTGGTAGACTTCACACACCTTCGAAATTCTTATAAAGAACTTCTCAGATGTGCAGGTTTCCTCACGATGTTTTCCTTCACCGTTAAAGCGAACGATAAATTCACAAAGAATACACACATGATTTTTTTTTTTAGATAAGTCAGAGGTGTGTGCCCTTGGGATTTGAACCTGCGGATATTCGTCTCGGCAGTCCGTTCCACATCCAACTAGACTATCGCCGCTACACTCGTCACTTAATAGTTAATTACTGAGCATTATAAAATTTAGAGCCTGTTTCACAATATTTAAATATACACGTACCACTCTGAAGGTGTATAACTAAGTAACCCACTTTTCGCCACCATAACGGGCATAAATTTCAGACTTCGGTCGGATATTGAGCAGAAAAACCTAATATCACTTTATTCGGGATGCGAATCCGAAATTTCAGAGCGTTGCCGAATCGCGTACCCGATACAACTACGCTACATCAAAATGTTTCAAGAAAACATTATTATTTCATTTGACATATTAGACTGTAAATGTAGAAATTATTTATTTGATTAACACTTATTTGGCAGTATAGTTGAGATGACTTGCATTTAATTGTATTATAATTGGCGGATAGCATTTATTCAGAAAAGTGAAGCGGGCGCTTAGCATTTAATATGTCTGGATAACGAACGCCGGTGTTTCGCAGTAATTTGTAATTCAAAACTCAGTTATTGGTATTGTTTTAGACGTAGTGTTTTCGATAGTAAGAGTTTGTTTTGCTTTTGTATAATATACCGATATTAGTTCACTTTTGGTACATGCTTGCAGGAAAATCTTGTTAGTAATACAAATGCGAATCATTTGAGAATATATTAAGATGCTTGTCAAAATTTTACACAGGGACTGTGAAAAGTATTGGCATACATTTAGACCATGATTAAAGGCTATATAATTTTTATTTTGTTGTTGAGGCTATATTAATTTATTCTAAAGGTATGTCACGCAAAACCGCGAGCAAAACCTGCTTTAATAAATCCCGATACTTCCTAATACCTGGTCACCATATGTATCGTGTTTTTTCATAAAGTGTTGCGAGCTCTAATGTACGCACTTAATCTGAAAGGGCTGGATTCATGATCCGTAAACAGTGCTCCTTCATGCATAGCCTAATGTTACCAGCGTTTGAGTAACTAGCAGACCTTAGATTATGATGTAACCTACTTCTGACACAATGGTTTGTTGTAACTTTAGTTTGTTAATATTTTGACCGTACACTGTGAGTATATAACTAATAACTACTTGTGAATATGGAGATAACACGCTTCCCAGAAAATGAATTTTAAAGTACCTACAATTTAGTTTATACCTTAATCGTAAAGTGTGATGATGATATGCGAAAACAATAAATATAACTTTATTTACGGAGTCGCAATAATATTTTTTTTTCTGAGTACGTAAGTTGTCTATGCGTTGAATTAATTTTTACATTCGATTTAGCAGTTAAAGATTATAAAAAAGCAAATTATAATGAGGACCGTGTACCTTTACCCCAATCATCAGTATTGGGGTAAATTACAAATATGTAAATTATAAATATCAACATAATACAAATAAATATAAAAAAGGGAATATTATGTTACGTACGTATTGACGAAACAAAAGAAGTATATTATAATCGTAGTTTATGCCTCTCAATAGATTATCGACACCAATATAAACACGTGTATGTATGTAAATAGCTCGTCTGAAATACAAACGGGATACAAGCGTGCGCTCAAAAATTCATTACCCCACGTGGGATTAAACTTTCAATTGTAAAGCTTCGCAATCGGATTAACTGTCACACTTTACAGCTTTATTTATTTTTTGCATATTTGTTTAGCGTCTCTCATTGTTCGAGTTAATTGGATAAAATAATAACTAAAATCTCATGGATTTTTATTTAGAAATAGTTTGATTGTTGTTTGGTAAGTCTTGGATTCCTTCTTAGTGTTCGCGGTTTCTTTTTACAAGAATGCTTGTGTATGAAATGGCGATTGAGTCGACTTTTAATACATTATAGTATAGAATCTACTGCGTCGAAGCGTAGGTACTTGTCCAATTTTTACCTTTGCGCACATAAACGTCTGGCGCTATAAAATTAGCGCAAGTCGAAAGTAGAACTTATTGTTCCATTAAACACAAGATAGAAATATGACAGACCATATAGAACACCATACTAAATAAACAATATGTTATGCGGCACCTATAAGGTAAATACTTAACCGTTTGGGGTAAATAGTATCTGAGTGCTATATAAAATATAACAAAATATACATATACTAGTAATACCCGACACAAAGTTACCCCAGTTAAAACACTCCAGCCCCTAAATTCAACTTCGACGAAGTGCTAAGACTTCGGGAATATTGTTGGTACTAGATGTCACATTGCACCTGCCTCGCTTCAGTTTGTGTGAAAATTTACAAAAGTTTCGACATGAATATTATCCAGTCAACTTTACGCTTATGTTTTGGGGAGTTTGCGAGGGTTTATGGGGTAATGAGTTAAAAATTGGGGTAATTTTGAATTATGTAAATGGGGAGGTCCATTTACTTTGGGCAGAGGTTACATATTTATTTATTTTGTATGCCTTTTACTGATTTAATGCCACTTTAGGCCAGTTTCAGAGCAGATTAAAGTTATTCATCAAATAAATTTAATCCTATCCGAATATAAATGTTAAAAAATTAATGTATTTTATTCATGCAATTGAAATTGTAATTCGTTTTATTGAATTTTATCTTATGAATATTTTTTGTATATAAAAATTGGCTGTATATTATTTTTAAAGTTTTTCGTTATACTTCGGTGGAATATTGAATTATTAGTGTACAAGGGGTTGCTCGCGGTTTCACTCGCTTAAAAATTCCTGAAAAGGTTTTTCACGTGTAATAAGCCACTAACAACAACAAAAAAAGAAACCCTGAAAATATATACTCTTTTTTTAAGTCGGTTAAAATATTTCAAAAGCATGATTACCTTTCATATTTTTATCCCACACAACTTAACAAGGCCTAGCACACTTTTGAATATACTTGTGAAAATTTATTAAAGCGTAATTTTCTACCAAGCGTTTATTTCTCAAAAGCTGTTAACGTGCAGTCAAAAGCGTGGATTTAATTATTTTATAAAGGTACTTAATATTGTGAGGCAAAAGAGAAATAACCCATATATTTTAAATAAGAATCTCCTTAACATTTGTTTGTAGTGTGTACGAGCACATGTCAGTCTTACCTTTACAATGTCGTACATGTTTTATATTCTGATACGCTAAGAACTTTATATAAGTATAGTTTGACCAGGAAAATAACAAATCATGTTGTGGTATAATATGGAACAATTTTTTTGTACTGACAATATAAAATGCAAAACGATTGAACAATAGTTGCGTCCCCAAAGCAGGTATTTTATTTTTCTGGTCAGATAATATAAGATATTGTCACGTCCAGCAACTTCATTGATGATAGCACTAATTCTAGAGATACAATAGGTACATTCTCTCAAGTATGTCGCAGGTAGGATAATATGGCATTTCTTACCTGATATCAACTTTCTTGATCAAGCGGCGATAGCCTAGTTGGCTGTGGAACGGACTGCCGAGACGAATGTCCGCAGGTTCAAATCCCAAGGGCACACACCTCTGACTTTTCTAAAAAAATCATGTGTGTATTCTTTGTGAATTTATCGTTCGTTTTAACGGTGAAGGAAAACATCGTGAGGAAACCTGCACATCTGAGAAAGTTCTCTATAGGAATTTCGAAGGTGTGTGAAGTCTACCAACCCGCACTAGGCCAGCGTGGTGGACTAAGGCCTAATCCCTCTCAGTAGTAGAGGAGGCCCGTGCTCAGCAGTGGGCAAGTATATAATACAGGACTGATATTATTATTATCAACTCTCTATTCAAGAACTGCTGGTGATATGATATTTGTTTCCGCCTAAATAACGATCATCATACAAAAGTTACGTCGTGTTCCGGAATCACCTCTCTGTATAACCAGTTCAAACTTTTTGGCATAATTGTGTCGACAGGCGAGGGAAAAAAATGTGTCGTCAGTCAAAATTTTACATGGACCCTGCTCTGCTTATCATCAGGGACAGAAGGTCACTTTGCCATGCCAGTGTTAAAAAACGAGAGGTAAATTATGTTGAAAGCAAACTGTTTGTAGTCAACTTGGGAAATTAACCTACTAGTCTTGGTCCAAAGTCCACATCTGCTTTTACTAAAGAAAGCCTTAATTAAAAACAAAATACATAAAACTTAAATCTTATCTAATAATGATCAGAATAAGATATGTCATCGTGTGCTCATCAAAGCAATTCGATACATTAAAAAGACCAAAACGTAAAAGGTAGAACGTAAGACGATAGAATCTAAAAGTTTTTGCCATACACCTCTGCGAAGTCTCGGAACTATCCGAGACGAAGCCATTGAAGATTCTTGGAAACGTTCTAATCTAAATCCAATAATTTGTCGGTGGAAACCGTAAGCCGTATCTGAATGAACTTGCTGAATTTCTAAGCGCTGATATCTAGCTTTGAATCAATCTTTGTCGTCTAAGACGATATCTATGCGATATTACTATTTGGTGAATGCAGGCAGGTTCTTGGAAGCGATACCTACACTTTCCGTTATGTATGCCAATATATACTTTACGATATTAGAAGTTATCATCACTCTAGTTTCATGAAAGCATAAATAAGTTGTACATTGGAAGATCCTTAATTCGATTCTCACGTCGTGACATTTCTGAATTCGTAAATACGATTTAACCACTGGATCCTTATTGGAAGGCTTACATCAGTCAGATGACAGCTCTAATTCATTTCATCATACTTAGCCACCCAATTTCGACTTTTATATTGTTTATCAACCTGTCTTTTCGGAACATAATTGGCTATTTCTTCTTCATCAGCATAAATAGACTATGATTCACAACGAATACTTAGTAATCACTAGACAATTTAACTAAAAATATAATTATTACAATCTTGAAAAGAGCCTTATTCAAACTGATCAATAGGTATAATATGATAACACAAGTTGACCCACATAATCCGTTCCAAGTGTTACCACAAATCAAACAATGCGTTGTAAGTCATATAAATGGTTGCGGGTATCCGGTGCAAGCCAGTGACCATAGATCTGAACTGGCTACTACTAAGTGAATTGACTTCTTGATTTACACCACTTATAAATTTTTCCAACGCTCGTAAAATTTAAAAGACGCCGTGTTTTGTTATTAATGATAATTTTATTCTGTTTTATGCTTTATTGTCATAGCAGTTTGACTCTTGGTCTAAATGGTTTGTTGGTTTTTCATGTACTTTAAAATTTCATATTGAGTTTGTAATTTCGAGTAACTAATTGATGTCATTTTAAAATTTTAGTAATTTCTTACACCTTTTGATATTAGAAGTAAGGGGCTGATCAACATGAATATTAAATATTACAAAAGGCTAAATTTGTTCGTAGTAAGTTTGAATGTATACTAGGCATTATATTTGACGCTAATGATCCAATTTTGAAAGTTATTTCTTTAATAGAAAGCCAACTAATCCCTAAGTACCTACTATAGGGTACTTTTTATTTAGAAAACGGAATTTCACGTGCACGCCAAAATTTTAGATTGAAATCATCTTGAAAGTTCAAAAGCTTTAAAAAGTCCATCCAAGGTTTTGATCCCGCCTAGAAAGAGAAAAAATATTTGTACATAATTTAAAAATAATATGCTTGTTTTGAGGTCTAGAGTTTCTGGTTGTGCCTAATGTTTGTGAACTTGTAAATACAAGTTCACAAACATTAGGCACAACATAATCTTCCAATATAACACTTAAATAAGTGTTATATTGGAAATGTTAAGTGTATTTTATTTCCTTCAGTATAGTAAACAATGTCATGATCTCACTTTCACGGATATTAAATGAAACTACCAATTTAATTTTATGGGATAACTCTAAGATTTCATGAACCATCATGTTATCCCTTGTTCTATTTATAACACCTTGAAACTAAATATCTAACTACATGACAAACTAAATTATTCAGCTCATTAATTAATTAAGACTATTATAATGACATCATCAATAAATTAAACATTAATTACTGCATTAGTAATGACATTATGTGACAATTATTTGTGTCTAACAAGTATGTATTTACTAGGTGGTTTCTCGCTTGCACGGATCAGTTTGGGTACTACACTGCGTGTAATATTTAGAAGCAATATTACATATATTTTGCTTGTGGTAGGATAGCGACCACGGTACAAAAGATGTGAACCCGCCATAGTGGCTCACGTAAGTGTGTCGCGTTCCGGGATCAGCCTATGTATATCAGGTTTCAACAGAACGGCATAATTGTGTCGACTGCCGAGGGGTAATCATCTCTCGTCAGTCGACATTATATTGGACACCACTCCACTTACCATCACGTGCAGTGAGGCACTTTGCCATGCTCGTTAAAAACATCAAGTACTGAAGCATTGTTGTAGTCTGGTTTGACGGATTGTAAGATGTGTATTGGACATTCTGACAATTCATTTCTAAGTTTTGTGCAGCAGAGTAGTTTGTTCAAATTACTCGATACTGTTGTTTATTTTATAGGCAGTAGTCATCCAAACCATTGACGAGAACCTTGTTACTTTTTATACCCTATAGAGGCAAGTGAGTAAGTAAAAAAAAAAACAAAATTCCAGAACCTTGTCGGCGCCTGATAAGAAAAGAAATGAATAGGGATTTGTGAGGGGACCGGAATAATCCTTACACACTTTTGCCTCTGAAAATCTCATAGTCTTCTGTCAGTTAGTGGTATTGAGCTGGCCCATTTCATGCTGCAGACGAGTATGTGTCAGCACTTTCGGCTCATCATTCAATTAAAAAAAAAGTCTACAAACTAGAAACGAACGGACATCAGATAGATAACATCGACAGAAGACGTGCAATTTGTAACAATTAAGTCGAGTGGTTAGCCTCAGAGCGGCTTACGTTTTGGCACAACTAGATCTTGCAAAATGGTTCCGACACGTCGATGCGGATATCTACAAACATTTTAGTATAACGTGGTTTATACTAGTTGAAATCCAGAGATACGTATTTTCTACGCAGTGGCGTACCCAAGTTCCAGTATTGTGGTAATTTTCAAGAATGCCCCTTCCATAAGCAGTAATGTGACATAGATGTTGTAATATTGTAAATATCTTTAGAAATAGTTTTGCCAACTACATACGCCTTTCTGCCTCTGCCTGGAATGGCTTGATTGCACATTTGTAGTGTGTGTGTGCGATTCTGGGATTGAATGCCGGGTTGGACAAATTTATATTGGGTTTTTCTGCTCATTATCAACATGGAATCTAGAATTTGTGCCGATATGGCGATAGGCTCGGCTCCTATCACACACAGGCGAATAGTAGATGCCTTGGTTGCACCTCTTCCTATCTAGTATGGGATAAAGGTGTGATGCGTATTTACTACAACTACAAATACTCATATAATTTGAAATTTGTGTTTAGATTCATCCGCAAATTTTAGCAATACATTCCAAAATATTGCACTATACTAATGTCCTTCAAAGTTGTCTCGTAATACTTGATACACCACTTTTTACAACAACGAGTGATAAATCTCTGAGTTATTCAGACCCACCTTCACATATATTAACACCTTCATATGTTCTAATCCCAATTGAATACTAACAAAATAACGAATTCAGTCTAGTCCGAGAAACGCGACGCCATCTTAATCTATAGTTGACGTACAAATCTACAAGGAAAATGAAGCGAAAGTTTCGACCGGAACGTTCGGTACACAAGTTTGAATTACTTTGCCGAGTGAAGTAGGTAATGAATCGGGGGTCCGCAGACATTCGTTCTTAGACGAAATTTTCTAATGTAAAGCAAAAGTTGAACTGTACCATTATATTTGATTTAGTTATGTGACAAGGGATTATGCATTTTGAACACGAATTGCATTGTTTTTAAAACGTCACCTTTGTAAGGACATAGTATTAGCCCTGTATTATATACTGTCCTACTGCTGGGCACGCGCCTTCACTTCTACTGAGAGGGATTAGGCCTTATTCCACTACTCTGGCCTAGTACGGATTGGTAGACTTCACACAGCCTCAAAATTCCTATCGAGAACTTCTTAGGTATATAGGTTTTCCCACGTTGTTTTCCTTCACCATTAAAGTAAGCGATAATTCACAAAGAATACACACATAATTTTAGAAGTCAGAGGTGTGTGCCCTTGGGATTTGAACCTGCGGACATTCGTCTCGGCAGTCCGTTCCACACCTAACTAGGCTATCGCCGCTTTAAACTGAACATTCGTAATACCAAAAATACAAATATAATAGTATTTCGTGAGACTGCCTGACGCTCTACTTTCTAGAAGGTTCAATTTAAATAATATAACCTTCAATAGATACTAGGAAGTCAGTCATGCTACTAAGCTACAGTGCTTGAAATAATGAATTGCACCGATACTTCATTGATATCAGATAAGGGCATATGGAAAAATAGCACCTAATATCATAATTCTGTTTCATTACTTCGATTTTTAAATTGGTGGAACCTCAGCTATCCGAGATCTACCACCCAATAGAAAAATAACATTAAAAACTACATACATACGACGTGGCACTATTTGCTGCGGTGTCGACGAGCCGGCCCTTTTATGCCCTCTTCGGTTTGTGGATCGACTACTTGAACCTCATGTTTGCGGGACGAGCGAAAGGAACTATTTTTAAGATTTTCGTTGCATAGAAACAGACGATTTCGATGAGTTTTTTAAACCCGTTAACGCATCTCTATGCTCCCTGGTATTGCAGATGTTCGTGGTCGACGGTGATCACATACCGTTTGCCCCCTATAACATGAAAAAAGAAAAAAAAAAACAATTTTTCGGATTTTATCGCGGTTTTTCTATTATGAATTTCTCCCGACGTTCCCGAACACTTAGCAGTCTTTATGGTCACGGGGCGGACTGTGATGGTGAATTTCTTTTTTATTTCAATGACTAACATTCGGGTAAACATAATAAATCATTAAGTTTTTTAAGTTTTCATAGGTACATGTCTTTTTAATTTGACTGTAAATATAGAACGTGTAACTGAACATCATTGTTTTTTAAATGACAATTGCATTTAGTAGATTAGCCGTGCAGATTTATTGTTGACAGTCTATGAATCCGTCTACTAGTTATAGAATATTCTTAACCTATACTTATATTTTATAGACACGAATGTCCATATAAACTATTTGTTCAGTATCTGAATTTAAATGGCAACCAAAATGTCACAGTAATAACCTATTTATTCACTACAACAATAATTAATAATTTTACTTATTTGATTAGTTAAATATTTTTTATTCAAATCCAGGATTACTGAGAATCGAGTTCTTATATTACGAGCGCCACTCCGTACATAACCACACGCTGTCAATGTTGAAATCATAGTAACGTCAAGTGTACGGATTGAAGTACAGTTGAGTCGAAAACAATGAGTGTACGGAAAGCCAGATCTAGTACCTTGTACATATATATCGATGAACCTATATAACTAAATATAATACACCGGCTTAACCCAGTACTTGATTCCTAATACGTCTAATATGCTTACCGTATGTACTCGATATTCAGTAACATTTTTTGGGTACTTCAACAAATCAACTTTTGACTCTGATGGAATTGTACAAAAAAGAACCTTGTTGCCAGAACATGAAGGTCACATACATCGAGCTGTTTTGTCACAGACTCTTTCCCGGATTAAACAGTATGTAGGTCTGTTCCTGTTATGTTCGATCGACTGGGGTCCGTGTGTTTAGGACCTTTGAATGATACGTTACAATTCGGCATTTGCCGCGCGTAAATAGAAAATTTCTTGTTTGTTTTTAATTTTGACCGGCTCTGTTCAGGTGATTACGGACATTATCCGCCTTTTGTTTGATTTGACTTTTGGTATTTCCTGTTTGAATTCGCAAATGTGCGGTGATGTTGTCTACCTTACCCTGGATTCTGTATATGTTTATTGTTATATGCGTATTATTTTTTTTGTATTTAGGATCATCGTTATAATGAATTCAATATCACGTTTATTTACCTATAATTACTTTTGTCCCCGGCTCCGCCCGCGTGAAAAAGCGGGATGAAAATAGCTTATAACACTCAGAAGTAATGTAGCTTCCTATTAGTCAAAGAATTATCAAAATCGGTTTAGAAGTTACATAGAGTAGTCCCTACGAACTTACAAATAAACTCACAAACTTTTCCTCTTTATATATTTTTAAAGTATAGATTAAAGAGAGAGGCGTAAACATATCGACAATCGATAAAAAAAATGTGAAATTGCTGTTAGAAATAAAGAAGAAGCCAAAACATGTGAAAGTAAATATACTTTCATATAATATATACAATAGTATCAACATCCAAAAGCCTTACACGTTGTGAATGACATATCTTTATGAAACAAGAAACATTCGAAGACAAAAAAAATATTATTGCAGAACTTGCTCTAGTTAATATATTATAAGGACATGTCACTGGACGTGTATCTTGCGTACTCAGGATGATATATAATTGCAGTATGCCACTTAGACATTTTGCAATTTGCAAAAAAACAGACCGCAATGTGCAACAATACTTTTAAAAAAATTGCCATTGACAGTTAACAACAAATGTTGCCACAACTGACAACGTTAAAGTAATAGCTAGGCAAGAAAATAGTAGAGTCTAGATACTGTATCATGTAATAAAAATTGGCCTCGTACCCTTAGAACAACACTAACTACCCTCCTGCAAATCAGTTTTATTGTTTACGCAACGTGAATCGCAATGAAATGTGAAATTATTTACATCTGGAGTGTGATTTAGAATTCATCTCTAATTGCACTGAGGAAAGTTTACGCCAACGTTCGGAATATTTAAATAATTAGACGTTGGTCTACGGAAAAGCTTTTCGCTATTTCGGTGCTAATCAGGGAAGTAACTTTCACGAGAGTTACTCTAAAGTGACGCGCAGTTAACAACCGTTGGACTAGCCTATTGAAATTGATTACTAGAAATATAGTTGAATCAAAATAGTCAATCCTTTAAGGTGAAAAAAAGTTGTAATATCCGAAAAATAGTTTACTTTTAACGTCTAACATTCGTAAACATAAGAAATTATTATGAAAAAGAGTTATAATCAGTTGGACAGCATAAATTTAGTTACAGTAATTGTTTGCTGGTGGTACAATATACTTTATATTCGTCCGGATAGGAACCATCGTCATATGGTTTTAAAACTAGCCATAGTCACGCCACGTTACTATGCCGTGGTTTAGGATTAGCCTGTATATCCTGTTCCAATAGGCTGACATAATTAAATCGCCTAAGTATAACAAAATCCCTAACACCGTACGAAAATTAAGATCAAGCAGTCGCTTCGCTTCTATTGAGGCTTGCAGTTACATAATGACTCCAATGAAAACCTGCACAGTAATTAATTCCACAGAGTGGCATTGCATCAAGTCTCCAACTAGCCTTGTAGACTGGTGATTTGGAATGAGCCGCTCGGTAAATTGTTGCTTTACTGCCAAGAGCTTCCATCAGGTTGAATCACACATTTGTTTCGTCAGGATAAATTAATGCATCGATCGTGATTGAAACGTCATTGCGAGGCCTTACGACATTGTAATGATGGCAATTTGCTAGAAAGCGATTGTTAACTCGTTTTGCTACGATGTCATCGATCTTTATCTTATTTCCTCATGTATAGCTAAGAAATGATTTTATTAGTGCCTATTTAAAGGTATATTGTACACACAAAGCACGCCTTTATTCCCTAAGGAATAGGAGTTTAACTAATGTGCACTTTTCGTTACGTCTAAAATATCATGATGCTAAACCATATCTTTAATTGTGTTTATTTTTTGAATAACTTAGGCTGGCACTATTTGAGTTTAGTCTTTAGTCCATTTAACGATAATTAAGATTAATGAATGGTGCTTTGACTAAGTGTCGACTACAGGTCTCAATTGTTAGGCCTTTGAGCTTCGCTGAATCTATTCTTGTTAGATTAGCTATCTCAGTTTCTACTATGATTACATCTTCACGGATAATAATTGTTTATCTTAGTAGTTTTAACAAATTGAAACTATTACGTTTACTATCTTACTGACATTGTGGACAAGCTTCTAGAATAACTGAATGCAAAATATTTTTAATATTTCATCAGACCTAACATATTATGCTAATTTAACAGTGCAGGGAAAACACAAATGGCGCCCTCTGGTAGCACGAAAGCAAGCTCTCGTTAAATTAAAAATATCGCTTACTAATTAACATAAAATAACAGTTCCGTGGTCCCGCTTTAGGGCATATACAGTTAAGATAGCATTATGTATAAAAATCGTAGTATAGCTGTTTTTTCGACCTAGATTCAAATTGGTACTTTCAAATATTTTTATGTGCGCTCTGGATTCGGTAAGTAGGCGAATTTTCGGTATTATTTTATTCTTGTATAATTTTATTAGATTTTAGTTATTTTTTAGGGTCTTTACATCTTCCCCAAAATTTAATTAAAGCTTTGTTTTGCTCGCGGCTGTGCCTGCGTGAAGTAGTTTTCCGGGATAAAAGTCCTGCTATATGTTTTAGAAAGAGAAAGCCTAAAACCTTCCCAGGGTAGTAAACTACCTCCATACTAAATTTCATAAAAATCCATTCAGTAGATTTTGAGAAATTCCATAATATAGACAAACAGAAAAGGGGACTTTGTTTTATAATATGTTTAGATATAAGACCAAGATTAATCAGTATCAATAAACACTCGCTCTTAATTTCCGAGATTTTTCCACTGGATGTTGTTACAGCACCGCAGTGTAGCGTACATCAGGCTTCCGAAGACAAACTGCACTCGTGAGGCGTTTTACAGAACATTTTATCTCCTAATCTCGTTTAAATTTCACACTGAGCGCATTCTGCAGAAATTGCAATGTCTTTTACGAAATAGAAAGGTAGATGTGTACATAAAAATAATATAGGAGAAGATTAGAATGTAAATAAGAGTGTATTTGTAATGATGCAGGATAGCCGAATCGGAAATGGAATGGACTTCATTACTAGAAATAACAAAGGTTTAAAACCTTAAGTACTCTATCTTTCGGAGATTACGTGTTTATTCATCAATTATCGTTAGCTTTAATGGTGAAGGGAAATATCATGAGGAAAACTATATACCTGAGAATTCTCTATTTCCAAGGTATGTGAAGTCAACCTGCACTAGGCTAGCATGGTATACTAAACCTTAAATCCTCTTAGTATATATTATAAAGTTGATATCATATATACAATAGAAATCGTAGGATATGAAGATGATGAAGCTGTGAAAGGCGATTCTTTTGCACGTTGATGCTTTTGGAAAGCATTTAAACCCTGTGACGGTTTTATTTAAACAAGACATATTGTCAAGAATTAATGTGCAAACATGCAGAAGTGAACATATAACTGGTATATATCGTTATCGTCTAACTTCAGTGGTAACAACTCATCGAGCAGTTCTAGCATTGATTCCCAAAGTGGTCCAGATGGACCCCCAGGGGCCCGCGACATGATGGGGGTCTACATTGGCGTGAACAAAAAATGGGGGTTCACAATTCGCAAGCGGGGGTCCACGATAATTTATCTGGTTTGGTAGTAAAGAAGTAATATGTTGGCTTGATCTTACTTATCAATGTAGGCAATATTGATAGGAGTAGTAAGGTACGGTGACCTCAATATAACTGTCCAAACCCCTCCACGAATGCTGGGCGTTAGTGGTAAAGAACTATCTTCGAGAAATCAAAAAAAAAATAATGCTCTATCGGAACCAGCATAAGTTTGAAAGCGGTCTATGAGAAAAAGAAGTTTGAGAACCTCTGTTCTAGAGATTTAGTAGTCCTTAATTAACTTCTTCCGGCGCTTCTCCTGTAAAATATAAAAAATTATTAAATCAAATTTACCGTTTTCGTATTTCTCCATGATACCTGGAAGCTTTATATATTTAATCATGCTTCTCCTAATATAATTTTCCAAACCAATGCGTTCTTTCAAGAATTTACTATGCCAGCGTGTTTATATTTATATTTTCGATAAATGCTAAATAATTCGAACACAATTGAAGTAATTTGTATTCAATATTCGTAATTCACTATTTGTGAAATATTATTTTCTCATTTCGAAGAACTGCGGCTTTGGTTGTTTAAGGCTGAGGATTTTTTACTTCGAAATTCATTTCGTCTAACAATTTAAAATCGTTAAGAGTTTATTTTTACTGAAGTTTCTGTTATATTAAGTTGTTTTTTTTTTATAGAATGAAGCCAACAGACAAACAAATTGATCATTTCAAAAATGAGGATAAAACAATTATTTATTTTTGGTATCAATCTCATTAAACCGCCAATCAGCAAACACATAATTAAATGCACAATAACGAACAAACCAATAAAGCCGAAATTTTAAATGAATCAAACAAAATAACACGAAACATTCACACAAAGAAAATGATACATTTACGATTCCCATTAATGTTGGCAGCTATTTTACAAATTAACAACGCGAATTAAAACAAAGAACACGCAATCCTCTTTGCTAACTAAAAGGCTACCGTTGTCTGCAAGGTAATAAAAAACGAGAGGTACAGCGGTAAAAAAACACGCTGAAAAAAATACACTAGGAACGCAGAACGTGCTCTAAAAACGGTATGCCAGGTCTTTTTATAGTTCTGTGGACGAACTGCTCCGATAGATGCTATTGGTTTATCGGGAATAAATAGGTGATGGTCGATCATCAGCGGCCCGTCTCGAATCTTCATCAGAGAAGTGTAAGAACTTTGACGTAGTATTTGTGTCAATAATATTAATGTTTTTGTACAACATCTGTTGTGTTTCGATTTCCGATGTATATCGCATTAAAGATAAATCTTTATTCATAAGAATCCGTGAAATGACCTCGCATACCCATCTGATTTTTTCTAATCAGAAAGCAGTCTCTAAATTTTGGGTTTTTCGTAGAAAATCAAAACCAAGTTTCTAGTCCAAAAATGCTATTGACAAATAAAACTGCACCTCGGTTTGTTTTCTAAAACAGTAAACAACGCCAATACAATAGAAAACGAAAGTCCAAATCATCGCTTGCATTAGGATGTTTGAAATTCATACCCAAATGGTTATCGCTTGTTTGCTGAACAACCTAGAGACCACTGCGACCTGTTGATCGACGCGTGCTTTGCGGTTGCCACCACATTTCTTCAGCCACGTGGTCTAGTGATTGGATAGCATGCAAAGCAATTAAGGCATCCGCGATTGCTTTCTATTGTAATACGTTTACTTCTTTTTTTGCCTTCGTCTCAATATAATGTGGGCTCAGCCTAAAATAATTAATCATCTAGAAAGCATTCAGCTTAATTTTAATCTCAATTTTACATTTATAATATTAGCTGCTGATCAATATTTGAATGAATCATTGTATATTAGAAATAATATAGTAGATCTTATTCTATCTATTTGTCCCACTAGTTTGGCATAAATATTTATAAATCTATTACAAAAAAATGATTTTATATGACATTAATAAAGCTTCATGGTGATGATTTTGCATCACTTTTTCTAACCACACTAAACCTTTATCAATATTCTACCGTTAAAAGATTGCAGCTTGAATATTTTCAAAATAGTCGATCTAATATGTCAATTGCCTTATAAAATATGCCCGGGCGTGCCGAAACCGTTTAGTTTTTTTATAACCAATGCAGTGGAAGAACGTTGCCCTGTACACATGCATTTCGGATACATCGTAAAATTTTTCTAACGTTGGTTATTCGTTTTTACGGCCCCGTTTCAAGCGGATACTCTGAATTTTTGACCGGGTTACGTGTTTTTTTCCCCAATTTTATTGCGGTATACTGTGTTATATTTTATGATACCTACGTTCTTGGAACCTATGGCATGTGAGGTTAATTTTGTTAAGGATTTACCGAGACTCATTTATTTTTCATTCGCTCTCTACTTTATTACGTACTGTATTATATATGACGTTTGCTGTCGCTGTAGGCTCTGCTGTGTTGTCTATGTCGCAAGTCTTACATTATATTTTATAAGCGTGTTCTGGAACAATATTGTAGTACTTTATTGCGTCTAACATATTAAATTATTTCTTGTAGTTTAATATCCGAGATCTTGCATTACATTTGCTTTCGTGTTAGATATTGGATATTCCAAAACAAAACACACGATTTTTCTGTCTAGTTGCAGAATTTCATTCAAAAACGGACTTTATTTCGTAATGAACACTTTCGCATGTTAGCGTTTCGTTTTTCCTTCGCATCTAATACTTCACACGTCCGGTTGTCTGTTATTACGTGTTCCGATTTTGCTTCGTGTAAAGTATTGAATATCCTGTATTCTGTGCAAAACTACTGTAGGAATGTCTAAAGGCTTTGATGTGTAATAAACGGATAACAGTACTGTATAATATCTGCTAATCGGACTGAATTGTATATATACTAGTAGTGCTTTAAAAATACAGCGTTATATATCGTTATTGACATCATATTATTCATAAAAATAGTAATTTTTGGTCAAAAGCCACATTGATTCATATTGTGGATTTCTATCGTCAATTCATTTGGCTTCATAGTTTTTGCATTAAATTCATCAATATATATCTACTATCAGTAGAATATACGTGAATGAATTCTCAACTTTTTAGTAATCGTCAATATGACGTGTGATCTACGTAGTATGTTTTACGTACTATGTCTTGTGTCCGTGATTTTATGCAGGATTTATGAAAATAATACTCGTTTGCTTTGTTATGTTAGATTTACATTTTAAAAAATCTGATAGCACTTTTATGATGTCTTATTTCTTCTACATACATATTTTTTGTTTATTTTGGTAATAAAAAAACTATTTGTGAGTTTATCTATGAGGAAGTTACATTACGTATTTATTTACATTACGTTAAATTATTTGTAATAGATAATCTATACTTATAATAAATTTGTAGAGAGGTCAATTCTGTACATGAAATATATTTCCAAAATAAATATCAGGGGGTGATTAGGGATCGATACTGATGCCAAAAATGCAATTAGTAAAATTTTTGTCTGTCTGTCTGTCTCTCTGTCTGTCTGTCTGTATAACCGTTATAGAAACAAAAACTAATCGATAGATTTTAACGAAACTTGGTACAATTATTTGTCATACTCCTGTGCTGGTTATAATATACTTTTCATCACGCTACAATTAATAGGAGCAGAGCAGTGAAGGGAAATGTTGGGAAAACGGGAGAAGTTACTCCATTTTTTAAACTTCCGTCGCGTGTGCAACCTTAATGGTTAAAGCTACACAGAAATCATGTAAGACGGAAATGTTCTCCTTAAAATTATGTAAAAAATATCCCACGACAGCATATGTCTATCTTTTATGGTTGACTCACAATAACACGTGTAACTCCCGATAGCTTAGCAGTTCGAAGCTTTCTCATTATATTTGTCTACTCTTACGTTTATAACACTCTCAGTCATCCCTAATTAAAAAAAGTTAACATTATTAAATATTCCATAAAAAAGAATCATAGAAATCGGTATAGAAACACCAAAGTTATACATGAAATACGCTAATATTAAGCCATCATGCGTGAATACTGAATCATGCTATAAGAATTATTTTTGTATATATATAAGGTCGCGAACGCACAGGCAGGCGGCTTGCTTGGCACCTAGAGGCTAGCGAATCACGTAGCGAGTAGCTTCGTAAAATGAACATTCTCGAACGTTCGCGACCGGCTCCATTTTTGAAGTCCGAAATCCACGCGGGCGAAGCTGCGAGCGGAAGCTAGTATCATAATAATATGGTAATATATAATATATATTATTTAATAATTTGTGGAGAATGGTTTCTTATTCCTGTTATTTTAGGAGGCCTTTGCCCAGCAGTGGCAGAGTATATAATAGGGGACAGATAATTATTATGAAATAACTAAATTAGACATACTAATATGAAGATAATAAAAATAAGTATTTGAATTCTATTTTATTTTATTAAGCGTTCAGTCCGTCGTCTTGGCCTGTAATGACGTCCAATTTTATCTTTTTTTATTTCTCTGAGCATTCTCGGGAACGAGTCTGTTTATTATTGAAAATGTCAGAGTATTATGTGGGAGGCTGACTGCAACATCTTTAGCAGAACAAGAACAAGCTAATATAATATCACCTAATGAACGTGAGTAGACTCCTATTAATAAATAAAGATAATAATGAAGATATAGATGTCTCGCAAGTAATTGGAGAAAAGCAATGTAATTTAAGTTTTGATCTCTAGTAAATTGAATACTACAATGATTATAATAATTTACTACTTGAAAATAATGTTCATGAAGTAATCAAATAAACTTATCAATATGAATAACAAAGTTTAGCATAACATTCAACTGCAAGAAACCGTTTACAACAGTCTAAGTCATCAGTTTACAGTAAAGTAAATAAGCCAGCGAATCAATTCGTTTCAAAGCCTCCATATATCATTGGTACGTACAAAATTTTCGACAACTACTAAATCTAGATTCGCAAGCCGTGTCGAAACTTGAATGCTGAAAACTGCACACGTGGACGAACTTTCTTAGCTGACTCGCTGGCACCAAGTTTTGGATCCGGCATGATTTTCAATGGAGTAATTCAAACTTTATCTACTGAGCGGCAATTTATTTCGGCATGCTACGATTCTTGTTTACTTGATTGGCTGTTTCGCTTTTATTGATAATTTGTATTACTTTCTTGGAATCTTCAAAATGTTGTTTTTGGTTGTTGAGTTGGTGTCGGTTTTCAAGTTTGTATTTATTTTGAATATCTCATTTCTAAAAAGCTTGCTAAAATGCAAGGGATTTGGCATTAAATTGATATTCAAACTAAATATTTAGAATTAAATAGAAACGAGCTTTTCCCGAATAGTATTTTGAATATTTCCTAAAATAATTCCTCGATGGAAGATTGTTTTTGTTCTAACACAGAGAGGTTGTAAATTGAAAAAAATATTTTTCATTCACCCCCATATTCTGATATAAAACTAGCATACTGCCGAATAATTCACGGATTTAAAATTCTGCTCAAACATTTTCCAGCTTGTAAATTCTATCCAAAGATAACCAGCAAACGAACCACAAATTTAGGCACCAAGATGATCTTTATGAAGATATTACGTGAGGCATTATATTCTGCCAGCCCACCGAGCGTGATATCAACTAAAGTTTAATGTGTTAGGTGGCGGCCAGGTTTGCGATGAGCTTGGCTCTCGTCCAGGGTATGAACGGGAGCGTCTACGTGTCCCACATAACAAACTGTTTAGTGGTTGTAAAATTTTAGCTGCAGCCAACTTAATGCTTAGCTGTCATAATCTCTGTAGTTCGGGAACGGTGTGTAAGTTGAATTTTAATGTTTACATCTGGGAGAAGAAGTTTGAAAGATGTTCTGCGATGAAGGCGATGTTAAGTTCTCCAAATGTCGCTTGGAATGAAGTTGATCACAGATGAATATTATCTGTTTCACTGGTGTAACAATAGTAATCAAATTAAAGATAGGCACAAATTTAAAATTAGTCGAGTGTCAACACACCTTACAGGATTAGTTGGTATTCCATTTAACCAATTTTCTAAACGAATAAAGACAGCAACAAGTTAACAGCGTCTGTGCAGCGCCTAAATGTAGCTGGCATGGTTGCAGTAACGCACTGGCTAAATGACAGGCAAGTGAGTGTATGTGGTATACCAATGTATACCTCGGTGTACCTTAATTGCCTTTTACATCTTAGTACAAACAAGATTGTTAGTCTCCTTAACGTTCCAACGTAGGATAATGAATAGGAGCAATAAATATTATGTTGCTGCAATATTATCTATGAGCAAAAGTCCGACTATGCTATCATTATTCTAAGTCTATCTTGCTAATCTGGGAGAAGCCCATGGTCACCTATTGGTGTTTGTTTGTTTATTTGAACGTGCTAATTTCAGGAACTACCGGTTTAAACTGAAAACTTCTTTTTGTGTTGGATAGCTCCTCGTCCGTGGAGTGCTATAGGCTATATATCATCACGCTATACCCAATAGGAGCAGAGCAGTAATGGTTAATCTCAGGAACTATTGGTTCGAACTGAAAAAATCTTTTTGTGTTGGATAGCCCTTTGTTACTGGAGTGCTATAGGTTATATATAAATATATGGGCACCTATTGGTGAACATAGGCTTCTCCCAAAGGTTTACAGTTATACTTATTCTAATGATCTTATCGTATTGACATTGCTGATGTAATCTTTAAATTGTGAAATCATTCATATCAAGAAATATTAGATTCTTTTTATCAACACTTGAATATCGTAATTGGTAATTCCATTTGTCTGAAGGACTCTCTCAAAAACAAAACTCTTGAGTTTTTATAAGACTACTTACACAATATATAATGATCTTCAATATAAGTTTTTTATTCGTACAGAGCATTATGCCTTTTGCCCTGTTCAGACGTAGGCTTAATATAAACTATTTTAGGTCTCAAGTATAGGGGCAAGATTATTGCCAAATGCCTATCTAGCATCAATCTAGATTTCAGGCAGAAAAACTCGGCGATCAAACCAGAGACTTCAACATGGTCGTAGCAAGCAACACTGGAGCCGGCATAAACTTTTTCAATAGATTTAAGGCAAAGCCATCAATGAACACTAGATTGGAACAGGTTATTGTTAACGCCGGTTTAGTTCTTAAAACTGTATTTTCAACTTTGTTTTTGTTCAACTTAGCCTCGCTCATTTTAACGATATTGGAAACAAAAGTTTGTGCATTGTTATTTTCCATATTTGTATTATTTGTGAATTTTTTACAGGACAAAGTTTTGTCTTACGTTTTAGTTTTTATTGTTTTAACGAGGCATTGCATGGACATTTTATGAATGTCGATCTACTTTTGTTTCCAAACTCTAAGCGTAGGTTTTGTTTCTTTATCTCCAGAGTTGTTATAAGGTTTAAATTTGTTTAATTTCTGTTGTTCTGTTCTTGACTTCCAATAGGAGTTTAAAGTTATGTAACTATTGAGTATAAGAAGAAGGGAATTTGAATTGACGTGCCGTGTGATAAAATTATGGAAAGGGGCAATTCATAGTTTCTGTGGGCAAGAATGTGGATAAACAAACACGATACACTCTGTATAGTTTTATTGGGATTGGATAAGACATTAACACATGACATATTGGTCTCCCAGAACCCAGAACGCAACACACACGTAGGAAACTATGGCGGGTTTTAACACCTTATGTCCGGTGATCGCTATCCGGACGGATATAAAATATATCCTACCACCAGCAAAGCAAACTTAAACCGTGTGAAACCCCGTCAGTTTACCTAAAATACATAATTTTAACCTAAAGAACGTTTGACCTCGTGTATACAGTGACATAATAACTCCTAGTGCACAACCCATAAAATTTTACAAGCCCTCGCACGCGCCGGTACATTTATTAGTTAATAACGTTAAGTAATATAACTGACAATGTTGGTCGATTACAACGTATCGTTCAAGTAATGGACTTGTGGAAACAAGCTTATAGGCCTTCTGTGTATTGCAGTTTGTTTACTGTTTTTGATACTTGTGTTTTTAATTTTTGTACTATTTTGACTGTTCTGGTGATGTAGTTGTATTATGGTACGACTGCAGTCCTAGGGTGTGGGGTCGATCCCCGGGTCGGAAAAAGTGATGTTGAGTTTTTCTACTCATTATCAGGCTTGAATCTGGAATTTGTGCCCGATATGGCGATAGGTTCGCCGGCTATCACATCATGGGACTGAATGTGCACGGCGGAAAGACGGTGCTCCAGTTTTGCCTTTGTCTGTTTTGGGATTAAAGGCATGAGTGTCTCTCTGTGTGTGTGTGTGTACTTACTGTTTTTTTTATTGGTCATTATTCTCATTCTATTAATTCTATAAATGTGTTTGAAAAGATGTTTATAATTTTTGATATTAGTTCCGTTGTATGTTCGACAAGTAAGTGACATTATTTCTATTGTCTATTGCAAACCTACGCAATATGTTTATTCGAATGAAGATTGCACAAATAGATTTCTTTTGAAGATCATAGTATTCACAGTTTATGTTTGCTATCACAAAATTAAAAAAGCTATGTGTGACAGAAGCATTTCATTTTCAACTTAGTGACTGTGTTTCAAATCTCACTCGAAGGCTTTTTGTGTGCTATATCGGTTATAGAAACTCTAACACTCCCTAATCCTATATTTTAAAAGTGGTATAGCTAAGTTACTTTCAGCATGAATGAGCTAGCTGGGCAGTACCATTTCCTAAAAAAAAGATCTAAATAACCGAAATAAAATCCATAAAATAGTTTTATTTTAATGTATAATATTCGCATAAATATAAAAAAAATCATTAAACTAACGTTAAGTGACAATTCTATTCTATTCCATTCCTTTCTCCGACACAGCATGATTCCTCTAGAATTGTCGGTGCTATAAAAATACAATTTTATACCTCAACTAGACCATCCTTGTATAATATGTATGCCGGTATAAATGAGGCATGCGGATACATTTAATGATGTACACGCCAATATTTCTCGCAATAGCCCGGTTATTAATTACAACGACAGCACATTCGTATCATATCACCGGCTTATAACAAGAGGGGGCACTCAGAGATTCTCGTTCATTAGTCGGCGCTCATTTAAGAACGCCCTGCGACCTACATGGCAGTTTGGGTGTAGTAGGAGGAAAAGCGGTGTGCGGGTTACAGAGAGCTTTAATATTTTTTTTTAGAATGAAAAAAAAATGCGATATTCGTTCTATGTCGAATATTTTTTGTAATAAAATGTAAAGAAAACGATGGTAACTGAAATGCTAATCAGGTATTTCTATGCAAGTTGTACATTTCGAATTGGGAGTTATGATAGTCTGTGTTAAATATTTAAGATTGCATTTGCGAGCCTGTGTCCACACATCCACTATGACTGTAAGTATTTTCAGTATTTTTTTTAAATATCAACAATGAATTTATTACGTATATATGAGCAAATAAAGACTTGCAAAGTTAACCCATCACTATTGTTACCAAATATCCAGTCTCTAACAATTGTTCATATCCAGCGAAATTCGCACTATTATTTCGAACACAGCCTACACAAAACAATACCATTCAAATTCTAGAAACTTCAACAAAACGTATTGACGAAGCTTTCATTCACACGTCATTTCCATTCACTTGGACCAGTCGCTGTTGCCTTTTAGTCGGACGTGGCTTTAGTAGGCCGCCGGCGAGCGGTGCCGGCTCAAAACTAATGTTTACTAGCGTATAATACGAATATATTAGTACGTTTCATATTGAGCAATACTGTGGCACTTTATGAGGCACCAAATTAAAAATTGTACGGTATCTATACTATTATATAAAGCTGAAGAGTTTGTTTGTTTGTTTGTTTGAACGCGCTAATCTCAGGAACTACCGGTCCAAACTGAAAAATTCTTTTTGCGTTGGATAGCCCTATGTTCGTGGAGTGCTATAGGCTATATATCATCACGCTATACCCAATAGGAGCGGAGCAGTAATGCCTAATCTCAGGAACTACCGGTCCGAACTGAAAAATTCTTTTGCGTTGGATAGCCCTATGTTCGTGGAGTGCTATAGGCTATATATCATCACGCTATACCCAATAGGAGCGGAGCAGTAATGCCTAATCTCAGGAACTACCGGTCCGAACTGAAAAATTCTTTTTGCGTTGGATAGCCCTATGTTCGTGGAGTGCTATAGGCTATATATCATCACGCTATACCCAATAGGAGCGGAGCAGTAATGGCTAATCTCAGGAACTACCGGTCCAAACTGAAAAAATATTTTTGCGTTGGATAGCCTTTTGTTCGTGGGGTGCTATAGGCTATATATCATCACGCTATACCCAATAGGAGCAGAGAAGTAATGGCTAATCTCAGGAACTACCAGTTCGAACTAAAAAAATCATTTTGTGTTGGATAGCCCTTTGTTCCTGGAGTGCTATAGGTTATATATCGTCACGCTATGACCAATAGGAGCGGAGCAGTAATGAAACATGATGCAAAAACGGGGACAATTTATTAGTTTTGAGAGCTTCTGTTGCGTGCGCTGCATAAACGGTTAAAGTTATGCAACAATAATGTATGACGGGATTGTTCCTCTAAAAAGTTCTACAAAAATATATCATAAAACAAAGTCCCCCGCTGCATCGGTCTGCCCGAACGTGTTAAACTCAAAAACTAACCAACGTATTAGGATAAAATTTGGTATGGAGACAGTTTGAGACCCTGGGAAGAACATAGGCTCCCGGGAAAATATATAGCGTGACTTTTATAACGGAAAACATTAGCCTGAAAAACTTTATAACGCGGGCGGAGCCGCGGGCAAAAGCTAGTTTACTTATATACTAGTTGACACTACAGGCGTTGTCCCTTCTTAACTATGAATTTGCAGCGCGCATTCTGTCAATCGCTGACAGTTATTTCAAACAATTGACAGTTATATAAAATTATTATTTTCGTTAAAGGTTCTAATTTTTCGCACAACTTTTTGAATTTTTTCTTCCATAAGAACCTTCTTCTGACAATAATAAACACAACAAAAAAAAAATAGTAAAATCGGTCCAGTCGTTCACGCGTGATGGCGTACCAAGGGATATAGAGATTAATTTTTATATATATATAGATTGCAGTACATATTATTGTAGTGTACGTGAATTAAACTATGGCCGGTTGTTAATTGGTTTATCGACTAAAACATCCTATCATCATAATTATAATATAGTAAAACCATGTAGATTAATACAGTACAATTATGTAAAGCCAGACTTAATGCCAGAATTATTCTCTACCAGTCAACCTGAGGTGGTGCAGAAATGAAAACTGATGCACGTCAATGCATTTAACATTATCATCCAAGAATTTGTGCCCGATATGGTGATAGGCTTGCCTCCTATCAAATCATATGACGAAACACATCTGACGAAAAGTTAGTGCCCTGGTAGCACTTCTGCCTACTCATTTGGTGATAAAGGCACTTTACTTGTATTCCGATGAAAGTTATTAAAAACAATAACAACAGTTGGACTGTCTCACTATATCCCACACACATACTATCCCCTGTTCTCCTGGCAATGCTATAATGTAACCAGAAATTCCCTCTTAAACGCAAAATACTAAACTTAACAAAATACATTTATCGCTCTACATTCGAAGCCGATAGAGCAGTAGTTGTGCAGATAAGTATCAACTAAAAGAATATGTTAAGAGCGTTGGGATTCCGAGGCCAGATTAATTCATCCCTATGGGAACCGCTCGCTAAAGGTTCGATATGCGAAACGGAATAACTATTAACTTCCTTTCTGTATTGGATTTTCTCTTTATTGCTATTGTGAAAGTAATAATGCGAGCTTTGGGCCGTTTTGAATATTTTGTGTGTACAATCTTATCAAATGGTTCTTGTAGTTTGTAAAACACTTTATAAGTGCTTTGAGGCGTTTTATTTCTTTTTTCTTAGTGTCACTGGCAGCAGAATAGTGAGGTGCAAACGGGTATCTGTTACAGACGTCACTTGCTTAAGAAAGTCGGACCCAGTTGTCTCAAAATGTATTAATGAAAAAATCCTCGAAAACTAAGTTATTAATTTTGTTGGTAGTAGTATATATTTTGTATCCGCCCGAATAGTGACCACCGTACACAAGGTGTTAAAACTCGCCATAGCACCACACGCAAGTGCATCGCAACTATCGAGGGTAATCATCTCTCGTTAGTCGACATTTGATTGGATCATACTCCAATTAAAAATATTCGTAATTAATCAATATGGAATACCTTAATGTGCAGCAAAATACCCCAAAATACGTCAATGCCCCAAAATCTATTTATATCTGACATAAACACAAAAAAGTATATGTAAACTAATCCACGCATTATTTTTTATACATAGAAAAATCCTGCTGTAACAAATAAAAATATTCAAATGTTTACAAATTTGTAGATATTTTGGCATGACGCGGTCCGGTTAACATTATTCTAGTAATTATAATTGCGCGGAAGTTCTAAAATCCTAAAGCAATCATGGATGCATTACTGATCTTCGAAGAAAATGAAAAATTAAAGAGAAAAATTGCCCTCCATTTCTTTCTAACACAGCTAACAATAGAAATAAATTAAATAACCAGTTTAATTAGAACTCACAATTTCGCCTACAGCAGTACATGGGCATAAAAAGGAAATTGTTCCACAACTTCTGCTGAAACGTCAACCTCCAATCACAAAATACAAGTTAAATATGAAAATACAAATTATCTGATATCAAAGTTACCTTGTATACACGTGTATGAAATTTTAACAGAACGGAGACTTCGTCTACTGTACCCAGCACAGAACTTTTCACTTAACAACTTGCGTTATTGTTCTCACTGTTTTGTGTTCTGCTTTTATTTAATACAGTTTCTTTATTTGTTTTGTTAACACAAGTTTTCTATAATTTTATTACGCTGCGAGCTTGCAAGTGCCAAGATTTATTTTTTACTTGAAATATAATTTATCTTGATACTTGGTGGGAAGCTGACTTTGTGCTGGAAAGTTTTCTAGGGTTGCCGCATTGTTAATGCTGTTTGAAATTTGTATTACCTCAAATCTCTTTTAAGCCCCATTTTATAGTTTTGAAATTTATTTTTTTTATTTTTTTTTTATTTCCATATACAACTATTTTACAAGTAATACCCAATACAATAGTGTAGTACAACAGTTATTATAATATTTTATTATTACTTATGTAATAGATATAAGCGGCGGATGTAATTCTGTCAAAGAGCATGAAAATATATTAATATGGTTGGACAAAGCATTTTATTATGAGCAATATTCTCATTATAAGCTCCGAACTGTCCTTCACTCCTTTACCACAAAGAATAAATTTATTTACAACAATAATATAATTCCAATAGTACCGAGACATATTATGCCTTCCATTTCTCTAAATTTCATGAGTCATACTGTCCAATTAACCATATCAACAAGAAAGAGCTCCCTGCCGCCTGGCGGCAAAAAGAGACTACTCAAACATACTCATACGAGAGTCCTTCCGTAATTGGCCGCACTCTCAAACAATTTAAAACATTATAAAACCTCTCACACATGTAAACATACAAAGTTGTGCCATACACGGCATCTGTTACTTAAGTGGCAAACATTTGAACAAGTATGAATGCATCCAATGTTGGCTCAAAGCTTGTACAAAATATACATTGAATTTTAAAGTAATGTTCGCGTCACACCAGTTAATAAGTAATGTAAGTTCAAACGTGCTCGTAGTTCTATTGCTGTACGGGTGTCATAGTAAAGTCTAGGGTTTGATTCTGGGGTCGGGAAAAGTGATCTTGGGTTTTTCTGCTCAATATTGACCAGGAGTCTGCTGTGCTTGGTAAATGATTATTATCATTATTTATAACCGTTGAGGTAAACGAGTTCTTGAGTGGAGACCACGACTCAGTAAACGTAGTGTAGGAAGCCCTCTAGATAGGTGGAGTGACGATCTGCGAAAGGTCACTGACAAGAACTGGGTGCGACAGCCCGAAGACAGGGTAAAATGGCACAAATTGGAGGAGGTCTATGTCCAGCAGTGGACAAAGAAATAGCTTTATGATGATGATTATTTAGGTAATAATAATTTCGGCTTTCATCATTTTACTAGATCCTTATCTAAAATGAATATCGTAATGTTAGTCTAATGAGCGGCGATAGCCTAGTTGGGTGTGGAACGGACTGCCGAGACGAATGTCCGCAGGTTCAAATCCCAAGGGCACACACCTCTGACTTTTCTAAAAAATCATGTGTGTATTCTTTGTGAATTTATCGTTCGCTTTAACGGTGAAGGAAAACATCGTGAGGAAACCTGCACATCCGAGAAGTTCTCTATAGGAATTTCGAAGGTGTGTGAAGTCTACCAATCCGCACTAGGCCAGCGTGGTGGACTAAGGCCTAATCCCTCTCAGTAGTAGAGGAGGCCCGTGCTCAGCAGTGGGCAAGTATATAATACAGGGCTGATATTATTAAACTAGTTTAATTTCGGTGTCTAAAATTTGCATAAACATAAAAAAATATTATGCATAAACATTAGGTATTTCAATAAAAAAAAAATTAAATATTACCCCGAATAACAAAACGAGTAAGCCCCTAGTAATAAACGACATGGCCCTCCATAAACAGTAGCAATACCATACAGCCCACGTAGAGTGGGAAATAAAACACAAAACGCATTCGTATTATTTAATTTCAGCCCCCTATTATATACTGTCCTATAGCTAGGTACGAGCCCCATCTACTACTGAGAAGACAAGCGCTTGTGCATTTTGGAGTTACTAGTCGCATTGTTTTTAACACGTTGCCTTTGTTAAAATATATTATCAGCCCTGTATTATATACTGTTCAACAGCAGGGCACGAGCCTCCTCTACTACTGAAAAGAATTACGTCTTAGTCTACCATGCTGGCCTAGTGCGGATTGGCAGACTTCATATACCCTCAAATTCTTATATAAAACTTCATAGGTTTCTTCACGATGTTTTCTTTCACTAGTAAACGAAGTGATAATTCACAAAGAATAAACACCTAACTTTAAAAAAATCAGAGGTGCGTGTCCTTGGGTTCTGAACCTGTGGACATTCGTCTGGTTTGCCGTTTCCCTACGAACTAAACTATAATAGCTATTATTTGATTCATCCATCCTCTAGTGCGGCTGAACTTTGAATTACACGTAAAGTAAATTTGATTTGATACAGTATTTCTATACTTTAATTATAACGCAATGATTTCAGTGTTGCCTCAATACGAATTACCTTCTACAAAACATAACTCAATACGCAATTAAACTCATAAGGAACACAATAAAACCAACCGTAATAGAAATATACTAAAGAACATTATTGAAAAACAAAAGTTGCAAACGGTTACAAGCCGATGAAGGTATCCTTTGATTAACCGCGATGCAAGCGAATATAATGGGATATTAGTTCTGTTTCAAACAGCTTGGTTTTCTCTACGCTTGCTTTTGAATTATTTGTGGTCAGATCGAATATCGAAATGCCACTCGTGTTTTCATATAAGGCGTACCGCAGACGCAGCCAAGTTGTTGCTAAGAAATGCTTCTCTTTTTTTATATGTGTATGGCAAAGTGAGCACACTGCTCCTGATGGTAAGTGGAATGAGGTTCAATAGAATGCCGAGTGACGAGCGATGATTACCCCTTGATAGTCGTCACAATTATGCCGGCCTGTTCAAACCGGATATATACAGCCTGATCCCGGAACGCGACACACTTATATGGGTCACCATGACGGGTTTTAACCTTATGTACGGTGGTCGCTATCCGGGCAGATATAAAATACATCCTACCACCAGCGAAACTATGACTTTGACAATTGTTTAAGCAATTTCAGTGACTGTCAGGTTCTTAGTGGTAGTTTTTTCGACTTTTTTATTTGTTTTTTTATTAATGAGTGATAAGAATCGCTATAAAGAGTTGTGTTTATGTAAGTATGTATGGCCGGCAAAGGGTAGGGCTTCGCTGTTTGATACGATGGCCGGGTTTCCAGAGACTCTTCTCCTGGACAACTGCAGAATATTGCAGTAACACTGGCTGTTATGACACTTAACGTATCACATCTTACGTTCGCGAGCGTAGTGCCTTGTAATTAAATACAGGAAATTATTGTTTGTGTAAAATGACAGAACTGGAAGAAATAAGGTCCAGGCATTCATAATACCCTGCATCTTACAACATCATCATCATCATACCACTTCGGCTTCTTTTACCTATTCAGGAATAGGAAGAAAATTATTAGACTAAACTAGTTTAAGGATTTTATTTTCGGACGATCTACACCTCAGTCCGCTACGTGATCATGAAGGCTGCATATTTTTCGAAACGTCGGGACATAGTTATAGTAAAAGACAACGATAAAATCCGAAACAAGTTTTTTTTTTCGATACCTTATGTTTTTGTCAATGTGTTAAATCCTATACCGCAAACAATATGATAACTAATATTATAAGTTTGTATAACCCCAACATAAAGTAGATGAAATGAGTACTGCGTTTTATTCTTGAAGCGTTGCTGGCTCGAATTTTTACCCGGAATAAGAGTAATTAAATCCTGTTACTCAGAAATAGTGGAGAATTTTATTAGTGAAGCATTTTTGTAATTAGTTTTAAGGATTAATTTAAAATCCAATATCTGCAGTACCTACTTGGTAGTAAATTCACACAGAAAGTAAAAAAATATCGAAACAATAATATTACCACCATTTTTAATGAACGACTTCAATCATTTTTTCGGTCTCTCTCCAAATAGACTAATCAGAATAAAGTTTTTGTTTGCATGTTTACAAATGAGTTATTATGATCGGTTCATTCTCGGAATCGGATTCAAGATTGAAATTGGGATTGTTTGAAAACGGCTGATAGACGTGTGTCAGACGCACGTAAAGCCATTGATAACCGACTATAACTATATGATATTTCTAAAGTCAATACGTAATATTCATTGCTGAATATTCCGTTGCTATTGCTCCTATCGTGGATAGAGGCAACATACATCATCAAGTAGCTATGCGATCAAATATCAAAAAAATATATATTCCTATATTATTTATTTATTTTGAGATGACAAACAACTCCAACAATTTACAAACGGTTGTCACTGTATCAACATTTACGTAAGTTAACAGCCCACAAAAATGGAAACCAAGAACTGGTCATGATGTATGCCTTCAATGTGGTGGGCTGACGACCTGGTCTACATGGCGAGAGGAAGCTGGATGAGGACTGCCCTGGACAACCTGGTGTGCATTACAAGAGACCTACACTCAGCATTGGGTGAATATATAGGCCGAATAGGAAGAAAACAGCCCACAACGTAATCTACAGTCTACTACAATCTTATAAGGCCATTTTAAAATTTTAAAATGCAAATTCATCAAACAATACAAGCAAATTTCGAAGCATTGAATCCTTTAGAATGTAAACAATAGAAATATATTACCAACCCTTATTATTCTCTATTAAACACGGGTTACATTCGAACTGCGTACCGCAAGCCGGTCACGTAGCACGCCTAATGACACTCTTCACGCCTCGCAACAGACACGAACACGCATTTCATTACGTGTTAGTGTTTAAATTGTATTTTCACTATCATGGTTGACTGGCTCGGTGGCATAGTTGTATTGCATCGACATAACACCGCTCCAGTAGCAAAGGCTCCCGCTTCCCTTTCGCAATTAAATCTCTAATTATCATAAGAACGTTTTCCAGTCCGCATTTATGAATATTATAAGCGCATTTAAATAGTGTTGAATTCCTTTTCGGAAAATTTCATACTTAACCACTGCACCACTCCAAGGTCTTGGGTTCGAATTCCCGAGCAAAGTGATATATGGTTTTTCTGCTCTGTGTTTGACTGGAATTTGGGTCCGATATGTCAATACGTTCGCTCCTATTATCACGAGACGGAACAAGCTTAGCGAAATGATTCTAGTTTGCACTATGCCTACTCCTACGGGGTTGAGGGCGTGATGTCTGTCTTTTGTTATTGAAACAAAATATATACAGTCTTACTTATAAAAAAAATCGTAAATTTACTCAATCAGCTGCAAGTCAAAACTCGCCATCTTGCCTCTTAATAAAATTTAAACTAGGAAACCGGTGAAGTTTTTGACAGCTATTTAAGCAATCCTTAACCATCTCTTAACGCTAAAACAAGTTTATAAGTAAGACTGTAATTCTGCCGCTTGAAGCTGTTTAAATGTCATTTCTGTATGTAATACAGACATAACTATCTGCATCTCTATCGCTACATACAAACTGAACTTTGCATTCGGAAAGTGCTAATAAATCTTGGAAGCAATAAGCTCGTGTTTCTGAACATCTACTAACCCAATACATCAATGCGTCAGCCATGATAGAAACTAAACGGTTCCCTACAAATGGATAGGATGTAACGATGCTGGATAAGATGGAGAATATTGCATGGTAGTTAGTTCTGAGTTTCGGTAACATAGTTGTGTTGCATACAACTGTCGTGTTGAGGTCTTAGTTTCGGTACCCGTTATTGAGTTCTTTTTTATTGCTTTGCATGAAGAGACGAGCTTGCCGTTCGCCTGCTGTTAAGCGATACGACCGCCCATAAACAGTAGAAACACCATCCATCACCTTGAATTACAAAGTATTGTTTCATATTCCACTGCGCTCGCCATCCTGAGACATGAGATGTTAAGTATAATTATATCCAGTAGTTACACTACCTACAATGTCCTTCAAATCGAAACGCAGCAGTGACTATACACTGCTGCTTGGCGGCAGAAATAGACATTGCGGTGGTACCTACCCAGGCGGACTCTCATATGTGAGAGACCTATCACCAATTGTCTATATTATACTGGGTATAGGCTCGCTATATAGAACCTAACATGAATGAAAAGTTTAAAACAGCAGTGGTGAAAATATGAGGTAATAAACAAATTTGCCCTTATTTCAGCTTTAAAAAATGTTCGGAAAATATCAAATTGCTTTGCCAATATTTACTGTATTCTGGATAAAATAGTTTATAGTGCTCGAGGAATGTGAAAAATATTTTTTAGAATCACAACAGTAGTTCCAAAGTAAAACTCTGTTAAAAACGAAAAAAGCTAAGTGTTTTTTGAAATTATACGTTTTACGATTTTATTTGAAATGAAATGATTTATTTGAATCTGTAAAATGTTATACAATATTTAGATTCCGTCAATATTAACTCTACCACCAGTTCGGAAAGCAGTTCTCGCCAGAAAAGAACGGTCAAGAAACTCTGGTGTTGCTCTTTTCAATCAGTTTAGGGTAAAGACAACAGTACATGATAAAGTGAGGAGAGAAAAAAAAATATAATTGTTTTTTTTTTTATTGTCGTTTAGAGCAGTTCATTTATAGGCTCGTGAAATAAGGAATAAATTAATTTAAATTTTCATATGACTGCACAAATTAATAGCTAATATAATACTGCTGTTGATAGAGGTTGTGGATGTTACGGTTGACGGTACGCCTGCAGTGCTGTGGTTTCGGATTCGATCTTCAGGTCGGGCAAAGTGATTTTTCTACTCACTATCAGCCCAGAGTCTGGAAATTGTACCCGATATGGCGGTAGGCTTGCCCTTATTCATAGAAATATGACGGCGAAAGTAGGTTGCATCTATGTTTACCCATTCGGGGATAAAAGGCGTGTGTGTATGTATGTATGTATGTAACTATCTGCGGTGGCACGTAATTAGCTTATCTATTGTATTCATTTCGTCCTATATTTGTTTGTTTAGATAGCTGTGAGCCACCCAAATATAATAAAATAAAATATAATTATTTTTTTCACTAACAACTAAATATCGACATCCCTAGTTAAAAAGCTACCAGCATACAAGTCGATTTCAATAAGTTATATTCTGAGATCTTATTTTCCATATGGCATTTATTTCGACAATGTTAGTAATAGCAGAAAACACATTAACATTCTGAGGTCTAATCAGTATGTATCTAATGTTATAAACTTGTATAATTTTGACGATGTTGTAGGGTACTTCTTTCTTTGTTTGACATTTTGCTTGCACTGCTGGTACTCACCACCACTAATCTATAGTCATTTTATCGTTTATATACAAAAAAAGTAAACATCCAACTCCAATTTCCATTTTACATCATTTTCCATATATTAACACAAATACTTTTAAATACAATTCAATTCTCATCATAATTATTCCCATTATTCGTCTCTTCCAGCCGATATTACCTCCACAGTTTAAAGGATAGTACGTTGCACTCAAACGGAATTTATTGAGCTGTCTCAGACCAAGAATCTAAACTGTTCTACTTAGAGAACCAGTGAAAGGTCAGTGCTGGCGGAAGACGGAATATTTTACTAGAATTTCTGTAATTAATCGCCTTATTGCTTTGCTGACTTGTGAAATCGTGGTGCTTTCGGTTGACTAAGAATTTTTAGGTAAATTTTATTGGGAATGTACTTATACATGATGTAGAGATGGGTTTGATATTTACAGTACTTACTTATCGGATGAAAATAACACGTGAGGAATACAAATGTATTGATCGTTTTACTTTAAATTACATAACAAAAATGCTATTTAAATGTAGTTATTTTTTAGGTTTCATTTTTATAATTTACATAATAAACTAATTTCTAAATGGTATTTACATATTTTGATAAAGTTTTTTTCTAATATTAATGGGACAGCAAATAAATTGTTAGTTAGAGTTGTTTAACTTTACCTGCGCCTTAGCGATACAGGCGCGACATAACCAAAGTGTAGCAAGGTTTAGGGCCTGTTTAACAATATTCAAGTTAATGTAACTACCATTTAACGTATAAGACAGCACTTACATATTAAAGAGCTTGAATTTTATATTAAATCGACCTACAGTGTATTCGGCGCTTACAATTTGATCAGACAATTTGAAACAGGTCTTAAGAATAATTAAATTTATCAAAACCAATCCACACGACCGTATTATTGCAACGCCATCAAAAATTAATTTTAAAATTACCCTCATTCCTATTAATCAATCCACAAAGAGGAACATCGTTCACTAATATCTTAATGTTCTTTTAAAAATAAAAGCTCCATCGGATTTAGCACTCAAGGCGCGTCAAATCCAGCGAGCGCCTTTTCTAGAGCATGCGCTGTAATTACGTTCCGAGTTCACATTAGGATGGTTAAAATTAAATAAGGAACATACACGTGAGGGGAAATAACGTTTGCGCAGTGTTTTTATTTTGTCTGCATTCAGTTGATAAAGGATTTTCCAGATTTTTCTATTCTCAATAGAGTTTGTGTTGATGCTTTTGTTGCTAAGGTAAACAATGCTAGTCTTTTTGTGAATGATCATTCTGTAAACACTAACCAAGGACTTGTGGGTGGACTTTGCAATATTTCTACTTCTGCCAATAAGTATTGTTGTGCTGTAGCGGCGTATGGGTAGATGCAGCTCTAGAGGAACAGATGGTTACGTTCCTCTATCGGAGAAGATCTCCAGTCAGGCAGATGTTGCTCGTGACTAGCTTCGGCCCCTCCGACAGTTCTTGTTGGGAAGTGGTATATATACTGCGCATTGCGCAAATTCTGCTACTGCAACTCAGAATTGCCAATCGCTATTTAGTGTGAAATTATCTCTCATCTTTATCTGGAGATTTTTCTATTTACTATTAGGCGGAGTGTCCATATACAGTGTCCTCTTTCATAATATATGTAACATACAATTATCATGAGAACGAGTAGCTATTATTGACGAGAAGGCTGAAGAGAACAAAACATTTCAAGTTAGTTTAGTGATCATTCAGCGTAACATAGTGCAGTAAATGCTATTAAAAGAACACGCGAACAATGTGTCTACTCCTTAATAGGGACAATAAGAAAAGTGTTATTGGACATATTCTTAGGCATAGTATCGTTAGAAGTTTATTAATATATTTAGTTTAATAGTCTTAAGGCTAGATGGTTGTTAAAATGACGTACTACATACAGTCGGTATATCGAATAAAAATAACCTCCTCTTTCTTTTGAAGTCGGTTAAAAATTAGAATAATTTTCCGACCGCATTTATGATTAGTACCAATATTATGTTGTGTCGGGTACTATTTGGAAAATTTCACCCTTCGCCGCTGTTAGTAGTGTGGGGTGAATATATATGCCAGTATTAAAAACATATGACATATGTAAAACTAGTCCCCACATATTCTCTACATAGAGATTACCGTAAAATTTCGTTTTATGAATTTAAATATAAATATTATACAGTTCGGGAAAAAATAATTGACAATTCATACAGATTAAAAGCTTTGTTGATGTAGTATGAAAGCTCACGGTGAAATATTGATTTAAATTTTCGTTTATATTTTTTGATAGAAAAACGTCAATTTGGGTGTAAAAAGCTCTGTCTATTTCCTTTAGTGGATATTTTTTTTTTGAAGTTGATTAATATGTAATAGTAATGCTTCATTCACTTGCACTTCAATTGTATAACTAGATCTTTCCAAGTCACTTTGCCGAGATCTCATTAAAAACTTATAGGATACTACTTCTTGATACTTGCCAATATGCTGGAGAAATATTAATACCGCTGCAACATTTAAAAAAAAAAAAAAAAAACCACACGTCAATAAAGCAAAAATAAATGCCTATGTTCCTGTGGTAATCAGAAATGAATCTAGAACAATAAAACCTCATCGAATTTATTTCTATTCTATCTATTCCAAATAATAATCACGTATTACTAGATTAAATTAAGTAAATAGGTATTTCAAAGTACTACCATACGACGGCGCGATTTACAACAGCATTCATATTGAAAATACATTAATATTTTGCAATATTGCAATCCCAAAAATGTGCTTTGATAAAGTAATCAGCATCCGATCTCTGGGGATAGCATTGTGAGCCGAGGTATCACCAAGCGACGAATAAATATTCAATATTACTAGTGATTTCAATACTTTATCTGATGGATATCGATAAATATAATAAATACTTTTTGCGGATTAATAAATTAAACTGTCTTTTTATAATTTTACTAAAATTTAATAATAGCCACACATATAGCGTATTTAGCGACAGAAGTATGATAGAATTATGAATCGTCCATAGTCTCTGACTAGCTGTATGGGATAGGGGAGTGATACTAAGTATGTAGTTTATATGTAGTCACACATTTTATTATCACTAATTCGCACGAATCTTTTTAGTGTACTACTGATATAGTAACCACACACAAGTCAAGTCCGTGGTGTCAGAACTCATATAGATTCGAAATTCTCATTATTTATTCATCGCGATATTTTGTTTCACCGTCATAGCGGGTGATAATAAAAAACGAACGACATTTGGAGAATTCAGAAGTTTGTATCTAAGTGCTAGTTTCGAACATGCAATATTTAGTCAGTAACCCTTTCCACCACGAAGGAACACGAATATCGTCAAACGAACTTTACAACACAACATTTTCTATTATATTACTTGAACTATTGAATTCATATTCGCAACTAACCCAATTACTATTTAAGTCGACGATAAAACCAAAATCTCCACCGTACGATTATCGATATAAGATATCCCACCCCTACGTCCATCCATCACGAGCCCGAAGAGTTTTTGGACGGTCCCACTGATTTTAATGGACGCCCCTGAGACGATTCATCACGTTTAAATTTGCCGTTTTGCGTATCAAAAGTCTATTGGTGATTGGGCGGCTTTGTTTCGGATTACTTGTTTGTTATCGATCAATTATGTTGGATGGATTTTGTGTTTGCATGAGTTTTGGCGTTTGGGATTTGAGTGATTGTGTTTTATGAATGACGCACCTGATGGTAGAATATTAATATTTTTAAGTGTATTTGGAAAGTTGGAAATGTATTTGAATTTTAACTTTTTGTGAAAATGACAATATTTTTTTGATTTTATACATTAATTTTCGTTCTTTGTAACTTAAACTATTAGTAAATATTTAGTAAAGTGGTATCATTCGATTACTTGCAGGAGTACCAATTGTGTATTTAAAAAAAAATACGGTTCATTTACGGTTCATTTCAGTTTCTAAAAAACATTATATTGTTAACCTTTAAATAAAAATATTACTTATAATAGATCTTTATTTAGTAATAACAAATATGCCACATAGAAAAATTAGGTCCGCCCATTCCCAATATAGTAATAAAAAATTAAAAGCCTTCTTGCATCACAACGTTTTTACGCTGGCATAGGCGTGGACTTTACGAGCGTTATAATTTAATGTGGAAAACTATCATTTAGACCTTTCTTTACGAGGATACTGAATTACATTTTTAAAACATTCGAACACGTGCCTTGGGTCGAAGTCATTAGTTGTATATGGATGATTTTTTTTTAAATAATTGAGTGACCTCACTGCGCGTGATGGTAAGTGGAATGGGATTCAATAAAATGTTGACTGACGAGACATGCTTAGCCCTTGGCAGTTGACATAATTATGCCGGCCTGTCGGACACGGGTGTACACAGGCTGATCTCAGAACGCGACACTCTTACGTGGGCCACTATGGCGGATTAAAACACCTTGTATACGGTGGTCGCTATCCGAGCGGATATAATATATCTCCTACCGCCAAGATCATGGGTGGCAATAAAAAAAATCGTGTCAATGAGAAATAAACCGGCTAGTAGACTTCGCGAAACAGTAGTAGAATCTAAATAAAGGAGTACGTAGTGGAATTAACTATTGTCAGGAAGTCCATGCGAAATTTATTCATTGCGATCTTATCTAGATGAATATATTTGCAACGATAGTGCTATTGTTATCTTTAACCTATACTCTATTTATTTTGTACTAAAGTTAAGAAAGGATGTTTAATTTCTTTGAATTTGGAATAGAATTAAACTTATGAATTAGGGAAGTGATCGACCCGTTTTTAGTCAGATTGGAGGTGTTCTTTATTACCTCAGCAAAGAGATTATTAAGCGCTTTAGTTGTAAATGGCTGCCACCACCCATAGCCTTTACCAACCCTGGAAGTACAGCCAAGCCGCTACTTACCGTTGGGAGCAATGATTTAGAAAAATACTAAATGTATTGAATACTATGTTATGGACTTGGTGCAAAGATCTCCTGTATTTACAAAAATCAAAGTTTTATCATATATGACATTACCAATCAGCCCAGCATAACTGTTTTATATCACGGGGTGGGAAAGTAAATATATTTTCGAGTAAAAACGTGCCTAACCTGATTTCATTTGAAAACACCGGGTTTTCAGTTGCATCCATCACAGCGAAACCGTATCTAGTACGTTTTTAATAATTTTAATTCCGTCTCAATTAATTCAACTAATCCTTAAAAAATCCCATTTGGAATCAAATAAAAATCCTCGATCAATGTCCAGTAATTACGGCAGTAATTAGCACCAACTTCATTGAAGCATCTGCATGTTATACCAGTAATTTGTGAACGCAAATGGCGGACGTCACAGACAACCTATCCAATTAGTGGGCTTAGCACTCATTACCGGTGCAAAGCATACGAAATCTCAACGGGCGAGGGTCGTCAGCTTCTTACTTTGACGCGGGACGTGAGTTAAGCGACCTCTAATTGCCCCGGTAGTTACTTGCCAGCATAAAATGTTGCGTGTGAAATAATTTCGGCTTTGGAATATACATTTTTTTATTGCTTTGAATGACGAGACGAGCTTGCCGTTCGTCTGATGGCTTACCATCCACAGTAAGATATATATACACGATACACCCATAAACAGTAGAAACACCATCCAACACCTTGAATTATAAAGTATTGGTTGGTATTCCACTGCACTCGCCATCCCAAGACATGAGATGTTAAGTGGTACTATGTCCAGTAGTTACACTAGCTAGAATAATCTTCAAACCGGAACACAACAATGACTACACACTGTTACTTGGCGGCGGAAATAGACATTGCGGCGATACCTACCCAGGTGGACTTTCACATATGAGAGACCTTCCACCAGTTTTTATTTGTGTACTGCAAGCAACTATTTATCAGGTATTACATGTGCGAATGGGTATTTCTCGTATCAAAAATTATTTTAATTATTCGGCCTGGTAAATCGAATCCGAAATTACTATTAATAGCATTCTATAATAATACCAGCTTTGTATTAGATACTGTCCCACAGCTGAGCACGGCCGTCATCTACTCCTAAGAAGTCTTAGGCCTTAGTCCACCGCGCTGGCCTAGTACGGATTGGTAGACTTCACGTACCTTCGAATGTCTTAAATCTATTCTTAAATTTCCACACGATGTTTTTCTTCAACATAAAGCGAGTGACAATTGACAATCAATACACATATAACTTCAAAAAGTCAGGGGTGTATGTCAGGGCTATATTGGGTTTTGATGTTGCGGCCTTCGGTTTGGCAGACCTTTCTATTCCCAACTAGGCTATCACCGCTTTTTTGCGATGCGATATGTCTCTACTAAAAGATATGATATGTAGAAATAACTTTAGCAACACAAGTATGCTAAGAACATAACTAAATTTGTATATACGAGTGCGTACGAGTTATTCGTACTCGTATCCATGTAAATGAAATGTTCTAATCTTCCATCAGACAATTGACCTGCCATTACTCGCATCAAAGGGAGCGGGAAACAAAAACGTCTGATTAATCCGGATCGAATCTGTTACAGCTGATATTGCCAGAGTTGAAAAATACGGGAAAAAAAGAAATTTATTTGTATATTTTTTTTTACCTTAGTACGCAGTGGTTGAAAATAGTTTTTATTGTTCATCTAGGCACGAAAACCCATTGTTACAGAGTTCGGTTTGTGTTTGTTTCGCAAAAGAGATTGCTTTGAATGGCAGAATGATCATCATGCTAAGGAGATGGTTACCGAACATGTACTGGTTGACCTTGGAATGCTGATTTTGCCGAATAAGCTACTATAACAAGTTCTTCACCATATGTACAGGTCATTGTCCGGTTAGATATATTTTTTTCTTTTTAATTTTGTGCAAAGGCTAAGTCCATGTCTAGACAGGTTATATATTATCCAAGCCACTACCTCACATACTCACTTATCGAAAATCCTGACATTTGAATATAAAATGTTGTATTCCCGTCACAATTCCTTCACATTTTAGCGGATTATCTTATCCCTGGCAACACTTCAAGATACATATGTCGGGGCTGCCTCCCGCAAAAAGACGAATACCTCCAATCCATCCGACCTGTTGGCACACGCTCTCTGCCAGGCCCTAATTTGTCACTGCATAGTAGTTTATTTAGGCCTTGTAATTCGGGAAGTAAATGTATGGCTTTTATCTTATGAAATGTCTTTTAGGTGTTAGAAGGTGACGTATGTATTCTTTGTTGTATTCAGCTGTTATATAAACCACTTTAAATATTTTTAAAGTATATATTGTTTAATTATCATTAAATATACGATGAAAGAAGGACACACACACATACACGCACACACGATTTCTATCTTCTAAGAGGTAGATAGAGGCGTAACTAGCGCACCGAATTTTTGCCGTGTGTATTCCGTCCCATGATGATGTAGGAGCGATCTCACGGTGAAAGTCGTACTGTGCACACAATACAACCAGTCACCAAGATTGTTAAATAATTTATAAACCAAAAATAATGTATTTACACGTAAAAGAAAAATATATTATTCGGAAAATATTAATATTTTAACCCAATTAGGCAGTAGCCATTTGTTATAACATGCTAAAAACGTGGCTTCCAACAAGTAACCTTTCACAATCAGTCAGTTCATCTAATTAAGCCTAGAAAAATTCTGGCCACTATCCATATACAGCACTTTTCAGTAGATATTTAGATTGCACTGATATTTAACACTTTATGCTATGTATTTATATTTTGCAATGGAAAGAACTGCGTTTAGTAGAATAATTGTATTCGCCCGGAAAGCGACCATCACCTGCAAGATGTAAAATCTAACATGAGCCCCCCATGTAAGTATCAGTGGCGAAGGGTGAAGATTTTCAAAAGGGAACCCGAAGAAATATTTTTTTCTGCAGATGTAATACACATTTCACGATAAAAATAAAGTCCGTGCAATATCATAATACTTAATAATTTCCTTCTAACATAAACATTAATTCTAATCTCTAATTTTAAAATATAGCACATATTTTGGACATAGGTACCTAAAAGAGTCTAACAAAAATTAATAACGCACACTATACACAAACACTAATTATACATTCTAAATTATTAAAAAAATTGCGCCTTTGGCTCAACATGAAGCCGCAAATTCTCGGGTTATCCTGAAGTACACATACACGCACGCACACATGTATTTTTACGTCACTTCCAAATGATTAGACAAAGACACCGCTCTGCGTGTGAAAGAGACAACAATATCGCGAGGGAAGCTATGCGCGGCCGGGTTCACTTCGAACACTATGAGGCGCGAGCACTGCGCGCGAGTTAAGATTTAACGAATTTATACTATGTACCGTTATTATTGAAGTATTAATTTAATTGAATAAGTATAAGATGACTTGTTAGAGTATACTATTATTGTTCTAATTATAGGATGTTTTTCTTTTATTAATTTTAATTCATTTACAAAAGGTAACCCGGTAGGAATCGGCTTGTATGGACGCTTCGCCACTGGTAAGTATGTCGTGTTCCGGGATCAGCCTGTGGATATACGATTTTAAACAGGCCGACATAATTATGTCGACTACCATCAGTAATATTATCTCTCGTCAGTCGACACTATCAGGACTCTACTCCACTTACCGTCAGGTGCAGTAGGTACTTAGCCGTGCCTATATGAATAAAACATTATTTAAAGATATGATAGTAATATTTGCATTATTCATTTATGACTTATACCTAGTTTAGAAGTCATATAGCTTATAATACCATCTGATGGGCAGGGATCTTCTCTACTGTTGAGAAAGTTAAGTCCTTAATACGCTGGCCTAGTATTTCTTAAGTATAATTTTTAGTTATATAGTTATACGATGATTAAAAAATCTTTAGAAATTTGTCTAAATATAGGCTTTATAGAAAGGAACATAAAATATATTTTAAGGCATAACTTATGCGTGCCTAAGCGTCATATAATTAATATACTGGATTAAGCTCTCGTGTCAAATTTCTTACATATACCTATTGGTCCTTATGAACTTTTGAAATACAACGAGCGATGTGCAGGAAAACTTTATAAGTGGATTACACCGCGGTCGCCATTGCCAGCGTAGCAACGCTACGAATTCGTAGCATTTTCGTAGAGCTTGTAGCAGAGCTGTACCTGAAGAGTTTAATTTCGCTGTTATTCTTTGTAAAAACTTAGAAGAAATATTACTGGCCCACTACAAAGTTACCGTTATCAAACATAAAATATTACGATGACCTTAAGATAAAAGATATAAAAGATTAGTGCTATCCTTTTCTTATTTTGTGTGTTGTAAAATTTGACGACGCGTAGGTGTCGCCCACGGCCACATATCATATCGTAAAAGCTTGTAACGGTTTTTGATGTGCCCACAAGGGTTTTATTAGTTTGTGTTTATTGCAAATTTTTATGTGAAGAACGAATTACCTCGTGTTTACACACTACTGGTTTTATGTCGCACTTGTGCGTGAGACCTTACTGCCCATTTCTTAATGCAAGAATTATGTGTACTGTAAAAGTGACTTGGTGACGGGGTGGTTTTGCGCATGCGTTGTCTTCAGTTCGATCCTCGGGTGAGGTACTGATATTTTGCGTTCAGTGTCAATCTGGAGCTTAGTTATATGCGATAGGCTCGCTTGATTCTTGCCGGTTTCCCTTTCGTAATTTCTAATATATAATTATCATTAAAATGAATTGCAACCTATATATCGTGTCGGCTTCTTTTTCCGAAAATTTCACTCTTCGCCATTGCTATGTTAAATTCCTGTCTATCCCTTAAAACGGAAAAGGCGTGCTGTTATGTAATGCAATGTGATCTGACTTTGTAAGCCCTTTGTAACCTTTTACGCGTCACAAAGCCTTCAGATAGAGGGTGAAATCTGCATACATCAAAATAAACTAGACACATAAATTATCGTTGATTTATGATAACTCTACCAAGCGCCTTTTAACATTCAAAAAAGCAATTTAACCGAGTGAAGTCATAAATCGTACAAAAATCAGACAAGCACCCTTCGCTCTACACCCCCCCCCCCTTCTTTTTAGGGGATGAAAAAGTTGCCCTCCATTTAACTATAAGCCTTCAAGATAGCACTTCGAAGAGTTTGCGGACGCAAGAGATGCTGACTCGAGATTTCCGAATCATCTACAATAGTTATTCAGACTAAACTGTACCAACCAACGTAGAAAATAGAGTCTAGTTTTGCCTACCAAACAACATTCAGTAGCAATGGACGAGCATATACATCGTTGTCTACTCTCGAAGTTATTCCTCACGCATCCCGTAGGCGTTGCGTTATTTTATTATAGACCTTAATACGTGTATTTAGGATGCATTGTTGAGTGTGATGTAATGTGGGTCAAACTCAATTTTAGCATAATATCTTAAAAATAAGTTTAACTTCGGTAATGGAGGCACCGGCGTTAAAATGCTTCTGTAACGTGAAAATAAAGTTTGACCTTTTACTCTAAACTGAGTTTTGGATATTTTCCAAAAATGCGCTTTTTAGCGAACCAGCCTGTTCATTTTACAGTCTTAGTTTACCAGAATGGGTTAAAAGGCTTTTCGAGGCTATAAAAGTATCGTTCAACTCGTTCAAACCATTCATTAGAGTTAGTGGCTCTGTGGTTTGGCTTTAGTAGAGTAGAGTAGAGTTAGTATGCTCTACTTAAAATACCTCATTAAACGTTCAAAAATATAATTAATTATGAATGCATGAATATTCAGAGAGATTTTCTTTTACATGTAGGTTATGACTTCAGGGATATAAAAGTAGATATTAGATTCTAATAAAAATAGTAAAAAAATACTTGCTTTTCCCTGGGGCCATCTGGTAAGAAATAAATAGAAAAAATATTTTTCCTTGATCCTTTGAAAATCTAAATTAAATTTGTCTCTAGCTTTGATATGTAAAGGCTATTGAAAGTGACAGAAGCAAGCTACATAAATTATCATAAAAACAGAAAATACAAGAAAAAGTGCACACTTCAACAATAGAACAATATAAATTTCAAAAACGGAACACACCGTTCCTTCCAAATCAGCTGTTACCGGCAACTGGCGTAGCGTGTCCGCTCGGGTGTTTCCGCCCGGATTCGGTCCGACGACGTCCGGTTCGGGCCCGTTTGAAATTCGAAATTCGTGAAACGTCTGCCGGGATCTTGGCAATCGTTTCTGATGGCATGTGTTGATCGGAAACGCGGGTGTGTTTAGAGTTCTAAATTTAAAAATTTGAAATGTTTGAGTGTTGTTCTCCAATTGGAATCGAAATGGCTTACTTTAGTCGATTCTGTTGGAACGTGTTTCGCTTAACTATCGATATAAGATTGTTTCTTGATAAATGTGTCAGAATGTCTATTTCCTAGAACAAACATTTTCAGAAGTATTTTAATTTCGTTAACTTCTGTTGTATAAAATATCTCTCTATAACATAGGTAAAATGTAAACAAAATAAATCTAAATAAAATAAATACATAGTACATAAAATAAATACATAAGTTGGAATCGGAGAAACATAATTCAGATCTCTCACCATGCCTTTTGCAATCAAATCACAAGATAAAAACACGCGATTCTCGTCCTTAAAACAAACAAAACATTGCCGAATCACAATCTAAATCAATGTTAAACGTTCGAAATCAATACGTAATTCCAAAGAACTGTGAATATTCAAAGAGGAATCACACTTCGTGCGAAAACATCCCTTAATGAAAAACCTGGTGTACACAAGCGTGTCTCTTAATATAGCTTAATGGAAGAGGGAAATACGGGCTGATGGGAAACAAATGCCAACGGCCTGCTTGGAGCTCCCGGGAGTCGGGCCAGGCGGCGCGCGAGGCCGGGATAGGGCGAGGTTGGGATGACATAGGGAATAACTTAAGAAATATGGTATATAGTTTTTGTAGTGAAAATTGACATTACTCGCTCCGACCAGTGCTAGGAGTCAGATACGTAGTATATAGTAAATCAAATATAATTTTAGACTATTAAAAGCCATCATGTTTCGTTTGTTAATTAATATTTAGACTATTAACTATATTTTTATTTTTAAACACCAGCATTTTTGCAATCAGTAAAAAATATCTCCATTAAAATACAGCTAGTTTTTAAATTTCGAACACATTTTGAGAATATTTTTAATAAAAAGAAAATAACGGCAACATTTCAAACCCAAAGCGAACCAACGAGCGTCTAATCAGACAATTTAATGGCCGCAAGCAGCACAATATTATACCCCCGGCGCTTCTTGTAACGATCTCTGTTGGAAATATCTCTTTGTGGCGGGAAGCCTGCGCGCCATATCTCTGTCCTTGTTCCCACCGAACTGTTAGAGCGAGATTCATGTAGTGTTTGCAGTAACTTCAAGCTATTATTTTGCTTTGTTCGCGTCGCTTTGTGGGTGCCTGTTGATGATTTGTAAGTGGTTAGTTTATATGTCTAGTCGATAGATGGCGTTGTTTGTAGCTATGTATAGTATGGGGAAGTAAATTCTTATATTATTTATGTATAAAAACAAGATGTTTGGATGTTAGAGAGTCTTATAAAATGTAATGGAGATAGATATAGATCTCTGTCTGACCTATAATATGTTGTAATGATTGGACTTAAGGAAAAAGTGGCAAACAGAAGCGGTGATAGCCTAGTTGGGAGAGGAATGAATTGATGAGACGAATGTTTGTAATGCACCTTTTCTAAAGTTATGTGAGTATTCTTCGTGAATTATAGCTTGCTTCAACAGTGAAGAAAAACATCGTGAGGAAACCTTCATCTCTGTGAAATCCACCTATCGGTAATAGGCCAGCGTGAAGGACTAATCCCTTACCCCTTTCCGCAGCAGGGAAGGCCTGGGTGCAGCAGTGAGACAGTGTAAAAGACAGGGCTGATTATTTTTATTATTGGCCAACAGAAAGACTAAATCAACTAACTAAAACTATTATTTATATTTTATCAATTTTTTTATACTAGAGTTTACTCTCTCTTTCTTTCTAGAGAAAATTATAATTTAAAAAAACCTCGATAAAATCCGAATAATAGTTTTATTTCAATGTCTAACACATAAACATTAAAAATCATTAAGCACTTTTTATCCCGAAAAGTGCACTATGGGACTTATTTCGGAAAATAACAATCTGAAGCGGAGTTGTGAGCAAAAGCAAGTACTATATTTAAGAGATGTAAAACACAAAACGAAAGATTAAACTATTAACTCCCGAAGACAACCATTGTTTAAGTAAAGTTTTCTTTCAACCCAAAATCTAGGTTAGTGCGCCTAATTTGGCTTTTTGTATGGGTCCAGTAGGGCAAGCCTTTTGTACGGTGCGCCCTAATTTGTCTCGAACAAATTGTAGTGGCAACAAAGCCTTCGCTAATTGGCCGAATTGGCACAACTTATTCCCGACCGAAATAATAAAAGGGTTTATCGGAAGAAAAACAATTCCTCACATATTCTTTTCTTTATATTTTTTTGGTTGTTATTTATTTAGAACTAGCGATTCGATTTCTCTCTTTTTTTTCGGTTTCGCGCGGGTGGAGAGTAAAAATGCCTGATTTGTTTCTCTCGTACAAAACAATTATGAATTGTACACACACCTTGAATCAGCTCCATCTATTGGTGACAACCGTATGAAAATCCGTTTGGTAGTTTTTAATTTTATCGCGTTCAAACACGGTGGGGAGACTTTTTTATAGTATGTAAGCGTATTTATACCTTATTTCAGTTTTTAATAGTTTAGTATGCTCAATATTTGTCCCTATTCATACATATAAAAACCTAAATTCGCGTAGATAAGTTGGCAGGAATTGGACTGTTTTCCTATATCGCGATAGACTTGTGTCCTAATTTAACACATCCGATAGCAAATAAACTTAACCAAATTGTTTTTGCTATATTTTTTTTACATTTAATTCTTAATTTTCTTTATAGTTTTCTTCATCACTCAAAGTCGTGCCCGCTTTGATAAGCCTTGGTGTTGGTGCTGACGAGCTGTTTCCACTGCAACCTGTCTTGTATCTATAAAAAACTTAATTAGTTTACAATAATAAAAAGTATATGTTCTTACATAATTAACGATATATAACACTGGCACGTGACTTGCCCCTATAATACTCTTAAAAAAAACTTCCAGGTGTTACTGGCCATAAATTATAATTAAAAACTTACATAAAACGCATTACCTTTACGATAATGGCGGCGGTGCTTAACGGCTGATGCGCTGCCAAAAGTAGAGTTAATGCCACATCCGCAGCGGACTGGCCGGTCGGTATTAATTGACGTCGGTTTAGCCGGCAGCCGGCAGCCAGCCGAACGGTTTAGCCGGTAACCCTACCAACCGGATTATAGCGATCGACACGTGGGTTTAGCCGGGATAGTCTGCGCTGCCTTTTAGTTGCAATTTTTTTTTCTCTTGTGTCAGGATAAATTCTTTAATGATTTCTTATGTTTACGCGAATGTTAGACATTTCAGTCAGTCAGATATTGTAACTGACTTTGCGGGTGAACAACACCTTACCATGAAGGCTGCAAAGTCTTCGAAATGTCGGGAGAAAAGTAAAATATTAAAACCGCGATAAAATTCGTAAAATAGTTTAATATAAATTCTTTATTATTTTATGCCATGAGTTTGAAAGCATTGTATTCTGGTTTGGATAGTGTAGCTTATGTCAGTAATGACACTGACAATCTGATCCCTCAGGGCGACCGATCATATCATGGAATACACACGGCGGATTTTGGGTGCACTAGTTACACAAGTAGAATGTTTATCACAAGGCGTTGTGTGTATACATATGCAATAGGTATTTTTGTGCGTCTGCAGTACTTAACAATTGAAGTTTTAGTAACATTCCTTCAGTTTTACTATAGAGAAGGTGGTAAATATGTAGAACATAGTAATATCTGACGTATCGGACAGACGGATGCGTAAAAATGTCTGAAAACCGTTTCGCGAATCAGTCTCACGACATATTTATTGATTCTGTCAACACTTGAAGGATGGAAACAAAGGTGATTAATTTTAGAAGATCCTAGCAGATTACACGCCTTTTTTTTAGCCTTAGGACAAACGAGCAAGCGGTGGACATATACCGCCTGTGGGAATAGTGGGAATGACCAAAATTCGGCTAGGAGAAGTTCATTTACTTTGATGTGATACTCAGCATCAAAAGGGCTAAGGTTTAAAATAATATTTTCATATAGTGAAAAGAGAGTGAACACTCGTAAAAGCGGACGTACGTACAAAGCGTTCAAGGTCGTGTAGTCCAAGCTCCTGATATAAAGATAGAAAAAAAGTGATTGTAATACACTAAACACAATACGCCATATTGGTTCAACAATCATTCTAAATCATCAATAAAACATTTCAACCGACATGTATATTTAATTGATGCAAGGCACACAGTTTTTATTTACTGTAAACTATGCTAAATCCCACACAAATAGGTTTAAAAAACTGATACAAAATGGATTTACTATCGCTGTAAACTCATTTAATTTTTAGAGCATATAAATGATTTTTTAAGTGGTCATAAAGGTGACCTCTGTACGTGATGCAAAGTCGTGTGCTGCCAAGTAGGTGGCGACTGCCGAAATATGATTACTCCTCGCCAGTCGACACAATTATGCCGGCCTGTTCGGTATATACACAGGCTCATCCTTGAACGCGGCACACAGATAGGCCATTGTGACGGGTTTTACACCTTGTTTTTTTTATAATGGCATGGTAAAGTGACTTCCCTACATCTGATAGTAAGTGAAGTGGTGTCCAATAGAATGTCGACTGACGACACATAATTACCCTTCGACAGTCGACATAATTATGCCGGCCTGCACAAAACGAGATATACACAGACTGATCCTTGGACGCGACCCTTACTTAGGCTGTTTTGACGGGTTCTACACCTTGTGTACGCAATTTCAAAAACATGGATTTCCCCCGTAGACAGTAACAGGCTCCTTTACCTTACTACAAAAGTCAGAGGAACGTTCCTTGCCCAGGTTCGAACCTACAATCCTCATCTAATTTATCCACGCTATACTCAACTAAAAAATACAACGCATAAAGTACAATATAATTTGCCAGCTTATAATTACAATTTCAACCTTTATTTTATTATGCTATAACTAATTCGTAAATTGTTTGTTTCAGGTAATTATGCAAATTTGGTCACATAATCGCGTTGTGTCAGGTAATAAAGGCTTATTTATTAAGTTAATTTGTGTGAATTATTGTGCTAATGTTATTATACAAAATAGTTTACGTTTGATTGTTAACTAACGTTTATTTGATGAGTGATGTTAGATATGATTCAGTGTTGAATATGACTGTAGTAAAACAAACTCTCCGCCTAACTGATTAAGGTTATTTTTAATATTTTTTTTAATCATTTTGGCTTCTTGTTACCTCAGATAATTCCAATCTTGATATTCTAGTACTAAAGTATAATAATTTTAAGTTTTAAAACGCCTAAAATACATGTCCCACACAGGTTGTTTAATAATATGATTAATTATTATTACGTATCAACATTTTTATTAATACAATCTCGTGTAATACTATCTGTACATACATAATTTGTAACTTTACGTCTACAGTCTGTTTTGATGACTAATCATACGAGAGTTAAAACTAATAAGATAATTTAGTGATATAAAATATTCCTTGTAAGCTTCCTAATAAGAACTAAAATCACTTTCCAACTAGTATCTTCAGCTGGGTCATGAATTTATTACGAAGTAGGCCAGAGTTATGTACCATGGAACTTCACATAATTATAGTTTGAGACAATTCCATTGTTACAGCAGTAATCTGGTCGGATCATGAAAACTTTATCAACGAAATGAATTTGCTCCGTGGCTCCCTTTGAGTATTAAACTACACTGGATTTGTCAAATTAACTGTCAAATGTTTGTTGGGTGTTTTAAGTTAAGAAATTGAGTGAACTGATTATAGTGTTGACTGTTTTTATTGAGATGATGATTACTAGCATAACTAAAAACGTCACAAGAAAGCAAAATTTTTACTTGGACGATATAATTATTCTAGTTATTTAAGTTTTAAAACTAATCGATTTTGAAAAAAAAAGTCTATGGGACCAATCTGGAGGTATATTCTTTAGAATTTTCCAATTTGATTCAGAAATGACCGAGTTTTGAGGTAACAAACATAAAAATACATGTCGAATTAATAACCGCATTTTTTTAAAGTCGGTTAATAAATAAATTAAATATGAATCCGATGGTGCAAAAAGCACTCAATAGAAACCGAATGAAATAAATTCAAGATGAAACTTGCCGTACATCCAATTTTGATGTATATTTGTTTTATTTATTAGAAAACTATGATATATAATCTAAAAGATAAATTGAATTCTCAAATATGATGATGTTTATTTAAAAGTTATTTGTACTATTTCATGATGTTGATAAAATATCGTCAATTAGAGAGATTAATCGTTAAATTAAAAATAATAATTATATAGATAAAAATACGTAGATCATTCTATTAAATAAATAAAAGTGAAATGTTAATAACAATCGGTCTTTAAATTGTAATTCGTTCTATCCATTTGTGTAAGAATCACGCTTTTCTATCTATGCTAATATTAAAAGAGGAAAAGTTTGTTTGTTTGTAGGGGCAAACCTCTGGAACTACTGAACCGATTTAGAAAATTCTTTTACTAATAGAAAGCTCCATTACTTTTGAGTACTATAGGCTATTTTTTATCCCGAAAAAACTTCATGCGGACGGAGCAGCGGGCAAAATATTAAATATGACTTCATAAAATATTGACTTGTAGACAATACCTTTGGTAATGAGTCCGCCTTGATATATTGATTTATAAAAGTGTGTAAATAAATAAAATATTAGTATAATGTATACCTTAAATCTATATTTGCATATCTTAAATACAGTCAACCCCAAATTAATATATATATATATGGTGAAAGACATCCCATAATAATTTCGTAATTCGCACATTACTATACCCACGTATGCATTAATATAAGTCTGACTACGTAAACAATTACAACAATATCCATTAAAACATGGCACATTTAAACCTCAAACTTTTCACTCAAAACCGACGTAACTCAAGAAGCATCCGCATTATCTTTATTACTTACACCTCATTCGCTAGGTATTCGGAGCACGTACGCATTTTCTTGGTAATACACGACGCACAACAGTTGTAGTACCTACTGGAAAAAATATTGAATTTATTAATATTTTACCGTACGAGTTGGTTGGTGTTTTGCTGGTGGTAGGATATATTTTATATTACCGGAAGTATTTAGTAACGAAGTATCAAAATGACCTTGTATGGTACGCAATCCAAAAATAATAAAATAAAAATAAAATAAAATGCTTTATTCATCACGTAGCCGAACATAGTTGCACTTATGATAAGTCAAGGTACATAAGAATATTTAATTATTACTTAATTAAATTAGCTTATATAAACAAACACAATTTATATTGAAAATAAAATAAATTAAAAATATACTTAGTAAACAAAGAAGCCAGCTCGGGCTGGCAGGGAAGAAGAAATAAAATGATGTGAAATGATAATAACAACAGCATACGTAAAACAATTGGTTTCTTTTATTACCTTAAATTTTTAAAAACAAATTATTAACCTTTTTTAATCCCCTTACAAATTACATAATTTAATTCATCTTAGTAAATTTTCTTTTGTTTTTTATTATGTATTTTAGTTAACTTGTAATTTAGATATAGTTGTTTAATGTGTATACCTGTAATACGTATATATCAGCCACTAATGACTGCTATGTCTTTAGAAGTTTAATATGAGTATACATATGCTATCGTGTACCATAGAAATAAATAAATAAAACGCAATCGAAGCCGCAAACAAAAATTACGTACTTTAAAGTTATGTTTCAAATTACACCTGAATTCACAAATGCAAAACAAACGAGAATAGAAAAGAACTTGGCTACGCGCACACATTAACATTTTGCTTGTCTCGTATGAATTATTCATGTAGCGAATTTATTATGTGCCAAAATTTTACAATATTATTAAGATTGTATGACGTTTACGGTGTTGTAATGGAGGCAACAGGTGGAGTCACATATTGGCATGATCAAAGAAATGAATGTTATCTTATTGATATTGAAGACTGAAGATGTTTAGATGGTAATCTTATTATTATAAATGCGAATATTTGTGAATGTTTGGATGTTTGGATTTAGATGAAATTTGGCATAAGGATAGACCCTGTCCTTGTTTACCACATAGTAGTGGCGAAAGGTAAAAATTTCTGAAAGGGATGTCGACACAACATATAGGTACTAATATGCAATCAGTCTGCAAATCGTTCCAATGATAATTAGATGCTACTTAAATTCAATTACAAGAATCAGATTATATGGACCCTTTGCTCCAGCCACATAAGTTACTTTTTGTCCCGGTAATTTACTCGAATGGGATAGATTATTCAAAATCTGATTTATAAATAAATCGCGCTGGCTTCGTGCAGTATTTTAGAGATATTGTAGCGGGAAAGTTTTTACGTGGGTGAAACCGCGAGTAGCACCTGGTGATAAATATCAATACAAACCCTGCACTATATGCTGGAAAAGGTTTCCTTCTACATCTACTGTAGTTGTTAATCGTTAGAATTAATCGTAGATACCGCATAATTTTTAATGAGATTGTATACCTATAAGTATAGAGCTGTACTGCGCGCTTAAGTTGCGGTCGAGGCAAGTCGTGATCACGTATACAATATACTGCAATGCAATGTATTCCGTCTGCACTGACTCTTATATATGTTTGTCACCAGCCAAAAATAAACACCCCTAATCCACAATATTACGATTTATTCATTACTTCAAATTACGTATTTTCCTAATAAACAATATCGTCGAGAAAGCTTTCAATAAAGCAGAATTTCAGGTATTGGTTTCGACGAAGATTTATTTTCCAATATCTATTGGTTTTGAGAGCTCTACACGATGTTTTGTCTCGTATTTCGTATACAATACATTTTGTATTGTAATCACAATTACTGGATTAGTTATTGGATTTCGGTTTTATTTTATTAATAATAATATCAGCCCTGTATTATATACTTGCCCACTGCTGAGCACGGGCCTCCTCTACTATTAAGAGGGATTAGGCCTTAGTCCACCACCCTGGCCTAGTGCGGATTGGTAGACTTCACACACCTTCGAAATTCCTATAGAGAACTTCTCAGATGTGCAGGTTTCCTCACAATGTTTTCCTTCACCGTTAAAGCGAACGATAAATTCACAAAGAATACACACATGATTTTAGAAAAGTCAGAGGTGTGTGCCCTTGGGATTTGAACCTACGGACATTTGTCTTGGCAGTCCGTTCCACACCCAACTAGGCTATCGCCGCTTAATTATTTTATTACTCATTTGTTTTTGGTATCCACTCTGCCTGCGTGTAAGTTGTTGCACGAATAAAAGACAACAGCAGTCGTAAATAAAACAGTCTTACTCGTGCAAGAATTTTTAATATCTTCACAGTTGTTAGAGATGAGGGCGTACAAAAAAAGCAGCTGTTTATAATATAAATTCAAGAAGTAATTGTGTTTCGGAATTTAGGACTTAATTAATTAAAATAATGGAGTAATTTAATTTAAAATCTTTGTCTCTTTGAATTCTATTTACAAGCGTGATATTTAATCTATGTCACGGTTCAGCCTTCTTGAATGTTTTAAAAACTCGATTCGTACGCCTAAGTTGTCTAATTTTCATGTTTGTGACGTGTTACTCTCAACCAATATGAATATAAGTACATGGTGTCTATCAGCGGCGAAGGGTGAAGTCTTCCGAAAGGTAACCCGTCACAACATATACACAAAGGTACGGATGTATGCACATAACATGGATGTATGTACATAATGGTACGAATATGCACAGATGTGGTTTGCAAATCTTTCTAATGATAATAAGAAAGAGAAACTTGCAGTAATAGGGTTATATGGACCCTTAATCACTAGTGTCTATGCATGGAGTCGAGTCGTGATTTGTTATTTCATTCTAAGCACGCTAATAAGTGTTAGACGTTAACAACTCCATACATTTACACGCACTAAGTGCGTGTCAGTTTTTGAACGCCCCGATCAAAATAATTTAAAAAGTGTATTCGTAAACATTTTGCTAACACATCCAACGCTTGTCATCTGATCTAGGTCTGAGAAAATAAAAATCTTAACCGAACCACATTATAGTTTTTGGACCTAATTTCATGTACTAATAACGGTAACTTTAAAACGAAAAGCAAAAGTGGCGCTGTATAGCACGTTCCTTGTTTCCTGCTCAGACTATGAATATATTTTTTCTGATCGACCCATTTGGTTAGTAGCACATTATAAGTGCCATATCATTGTTACAATGGTAGCGCATATGACCTTAGAATGCATTCCCAGACGGCCTCCACACGTGATAGCCATAACCCCAAAAGTGTTGTGTTGACCCTACAATGGAGTGGGTAAAAGACAGATAGAAGGAGAAAGTTCACCTAAAATCTAACACCATACAAAGACCCAAGTATGACAATATATCAAAAGCTATCATACAACAAAATGTGACAATACTAATAAATCATTTCTAAATCCGCTACACTACAATGAGTGGTGAAATATGGTGCGTGGTGACATGAAGCGCTGTATTCTTATGTTAATTTGCTGTCCGTCAGGATGAGCTGTGAGCACTGAAATTTGTGCTGCATAATGATAGTTTTTGTGTGGATTTTGGACTATAGCAGTATAAAACGTTTTTCTTTCCAAAACGGCACGACTGATCTGTTAACGTTTTGGATTCAGTGCCTGTGACAGTAAGGCTGGTTTAAATTTGCGCCTCGTAAATGCCAATAGGCTCCCCTCCTATTCAATTTGTGGGTGATATTCATCATCTTCTCTTGAGCCTGAAAGGGAAGAAGGCATGATGCTATGTTTTAGTATACTTGTAGTTATGTCGGTGTCTCGATGCCGTAGTGGTATTACGGTACGACTGCAGTGCTAAAGTCTGGGGTTCGATTTCCAGATCAAGCAGTGTTATTGGGTTTTTCTACTTAGTCTAGAATTTGTACTGGTGAAGGTAGACTCGCCCTATTATATCATGGGACGGAATACACACGACGGAGAGGGTGCACAAGTTGGGCCTTTGAATATCTCTTCGGGTATAAAAGGCATTAGTGTGTGATCTAAATAATGCTGTAAATACCGCAGTAATTGTTCTAAAGCTATTTTCCACTACCGTAGCGAAAACTCACCCGAAAAAGGCTTCCACGCTCATCAAACTAAAGTCAATTACACCATAAACTGGGGTGTATTTTTATAACGGGCCCCGAAGTAATTACCGCGCGTTTAATGACCTGAAGCGGGTGAAATTATCCGAAAACAATATGGTTATACGGAATGAATGCCGTAGCGGGATTTAGCCAATTTTTCCACTGATTTTTGGGCCCTAATTCTCGAGGTTGGATGGTTTTGACGGTCCATTTGCTATTGGTTATAGGTGTTTTTATTGTTTTTTGACTACCTTAATGTCCAAGTATTATGAGCAATAAGAAATGTTATTAAAAGTATGATATCTATCTACGAATGCGATTCAAGCCTCTTCGGGGAATTTAGTATCTTAATACAAGTAAATTTCGATATCAAATATTATGTAATTTAGGTGGAATGTATTTTATTATGAAGATGATGTTCGATGTTAGATTGGAATTTTTCATTAGTTGTTTTATGAAAAAAACATAATACGTTATTAGTAATTAGAGAGGAACTCTTAATTATAATCCAAATAGTAAACTAGTATCGCGATGTTTTCTTACATAACTACAAAGTTCTAGTTACTGAAGCGCCAGACTGTCAAACTGGCTGTCAGTCATAACTGACAGTCATGCTTCAAACAATGATCCCTTTTGTTGCCAATCTCAACACCCATTGACAGTCTAGTCATACACTTTTGTTTTGTCTTTGGAAGCTGTGGACTTTGGTAAATTTAGTAAATCAGTTCGGAGTCTGGAATATGTGCACGATATGGCAATAGGCTCGTTCCCTTTTACATTATGAGACTGAATTTATATGCCGAAAACTGGGTGTAATAGTTGCGCCTCTACCAACCCCTTCGTGCATAAAAGTCGTGAGTACGTGTTAATTCTAAAATAATTATTTTGTTGGACGTCACCGTACACATCGCAAACAAATGTTTCACTAGACATACGACACAAAATGCTGGTAATGAGCTGTCAACTATTCCATTCTAATTTCTTATGTTTACATGAATGTTAGAAATTGACATGTCTGTGACAACGAAGGCTGCAGTCTTCGAAATGTCGGAAGAAAATTATCATACAAAAAACGCGATAGAATCCGCAAAATAGTATTATTTCAACTATTTCACTGTTAATTAAAATGATCAATTTATTTTAAGCAATTGTTACCTTTATACAAATTGTATAAAAATGAAATAACTAAATGAAATAGCTAACATAAAAAGTGCCGCTAAAATCGTATATGATGTTTGCCTAATTTATTTATTGTTAATAAGAACATCAACGGTTTTCACATAACATACATGGTTCGTTTTTTTTAGTATAGTACTGTTCTTATGTGCCTAGCAAATAATGATGTACCAACATTCAAAAATAAACTTAATACGAACAGAGTAATACGAAATTAAACAGTACATTAGCACTTAGAATATTAAGTAAACATGGGCATTGCTAACAACGCTTTCTTCGACAACCCGACTTCTATACCAAAAAAATCACTTCTCTCAAGTTCACAAGCATTGAGAGCCCAAATAGTATCGCAGGCAAGTTTAATAGGGCCTGACAGATTCGGCACGCACTCCACAGCAAGATTAATGATCAGTGGGCGTCCATTACTTACGGCTCGTATGGGCAACGGTTTTAATTTGTTTTGTGCAGCCTTTATTGGTGTTTGCGGGATTTTTCTATGGTTTCCGTTCTATTTGGAATCATTAATATAAAAATTTCTTGGTGTGTAGGTAAGTACGATTTTAACTAATTCTTGTGTGTAGTGTCATATTTTGGTATAAAAAAACCTTATTGGTTGATAATATTAATATGATATTTGATAAATCGTATCTTTACAAAAAATACGTATTATATATAATAATTTTAACATTGCGTTAGATAATGAAATTACATACCCGTCTTTGCGAATAAGTAAAGAATATTTTCACAAATAATCCCTGTTTTACTTTTCTATTTTTATGATTTTCAGTAGTTTAGTGCGAGTGTGTGATGTTGCCGCTGCGACAAATTCTCTTAGAGTAGTGGAGGACGTGTTAAAAAAAAAGTACTTTTATTAATATTTACTTTGTTCGAAACTTACTATTTACACCTACAGTGCGAATAAATATTTGAAAGTATTATATTCAAGAAGATAAGTATACTACGGTTTTGTTTAGTAAAGCTATGTCGAAATAACTCTGTAGGTATAAATAATTAAAGTTGTTGACTTATGCAACAATAGAGTAAATTAATCCCCATGCCACGTAAAAATACAGAACTAATTATTACATAGCGTTCAAGATTATTGTACGAAAGCACTGTAAACATAATAAAGGTAAATAGGAACGCAACAGAGTAATTACTTAGGAATATGTTACTTGAGTAAAATTTTCTGTCAAATACTTTCTATTCTACAAGATTATGCTAATAAAACCCCACGCAGGAGTTGACGGCATAACTAGTACAATATACCCATAGAATATAGAGTTGCTAAGAAACACGTTAAAACCGAAATAAAGTAAAGCTAAAGAATAAGTGATGATTTCGCCTTGTTACGTGATTTTAATACTAGAACGCTTTGTATATATAAAAATTATACAAAATTGTCCGTTTGTAAGTTGATGTTATTTTATGAAAATAAATGATCAGAAGAATAGTTCGATCGTTAATGTGCACGGCGAAGTGGCCTCACTGCACCTGATGGTAAGTGGAGTGGGGTCCAATATAATGTCGACTGACGAGAGATGATTACTCCTCGGCAGTCGACACAATTATACCACCCTATTAGAGCCGGATATACACAGGCTGATCCCGGAACGCGATACAGTTACTTGGGCCACTAAGGCGGGTTTTGACACATTGTGTACGGTGGTCGCTATCCGGACGCATATAATCAGTTTAGCACCAGCAAAACGGATAAGCTATCAATTGCCTAGAAAATTAATATCATTGACACTAGCATAATGGTAAATCCATGTTTCTGAATACCAACATATAAAAGTGTAAGGCCTTGTGCGTGTCCCCAAATTAAGATATCCATTTCTTCATATTTTCTTATGTTTTTGGCCGCTTTCGACAGGTCCGTCTGGAAATCTTTGGGGGAGGTCTATGTTTAGCAGTGGACTTTATGATGATGATGATGATATTTTTATTTATACAGGTCTTAAAATTTTGTTTAGGCGCAAATCTGTAGAACTACTGCAACTACAACAAAAATACTTGGATTGATAGAAAATTTAATTATCCAAATGTGCCCTGAAGAGGAAATGAAGCTAATCACCGATACGAAATGTTTATTAAGTTCTTTAGTAAAACAAATATTTAAAGGGCTCTATGTTGCTAAGAAATAAAAAACCCGAGCGAAGTCGAAGTAAGTGATGCAGCTAAATAATTCAGACGGTGTAGCTCGCAGGCGTACTAGACAAATTCACTGGCAGTAATTTGCGGACTAAACTGCTCGAAAATGTTATTTCTGCAATTTTTAACATTATTAAAACGGTTTCTTAAGGCGATACCTCAAGGTCCATTTTCATACATTTTGTTTCGGCTTTAATCTGGGTAACTAAACAAGTATTGGCAAGTAAAGAATTTAAATTCACGTCTAGTTAGTGATTAGTTCTCGCAGTTGAAGAAAAATGTAAAATAATTAATAATCATGGATATTTCGGCCTTTAAAATTTAATATGACGAAATTTTAAAGGCAGAAATATCCATGATTATTAATTATTTTTACGTTTTTCTTCAACTGCGAGAACTAATCACTAACTAGACGTGAATTTAAATTCTTTACTTGCCAATACTTGTTTAGTTACCCAGATTAAAGCCGAAACAAAATGTATGAAAATGGACCTTGAGCTACCACCTTAAGCAAACTAGTGAAATGAGCACTATTTGATGTCTCTATTGTTTCGTTTGGAAGTCCTTTTTCTAGAAAGTCTGCATTATTTATTTACAAAATATAGTATATTACAGGTATCACTTACAATTAATTTGCTCAGTTATAAAATCCGTATATAACAAAATATGTAGTAGGTATATTGAACACTGGTACCCAGAATAAGATTTAACTCGTTTTCTGGATGCAAAAGCCTTTATTGAGATAAATATTACTGCAAATGCTTTTAGGTGACATTTAGTATACAGAAACACTTTGTCCTAGAATAACACAATTATTTTATATCAACATAACCTTTTTTGCGTTGTTTTAAGAGGCAACAGTAAGAGATGTTAGCGAAACAAATACATTTAAGCAGTATTTAAAAGTTTGGCTTTTAATACATGCAAATACATAAAAAAAAAATTATGTCATGAGATATGAATAAAAACATTATACACCGTTTTAAGCACATTGTGCAGGAGTATGTGATTTGGCATAATTCTTCACATAGACAAGTCTAGGAAACTAAAAGTCGTGTATTATAATTGTGTTACAAATATATTAAATTCGACTGACTTAATTTTTACTCGCGAATTGGCTCATAAAAATCCTTTTTCGAAATAAAAGTCAAACTAATCCAGGATAATATTGAGTTTTTTTGTATCGGCTTGGAGTCAGGAATTTGTACCCTACATTTTTTTTTTATATTGCAATAGGCTCGCCTCCTGTCACATGGGATGGAATACACACTGCGGAAGATGAGTGCCCTAGTTGCACATAAGCCTGCCCCTTCCACACTTGTGTTTTGTTTATTTTTTAGTGTGGGATGGTACGTAAGTTCAAGAACTTTACCTGTGTGTGCCAATCAAATCCATATAACAATATGCGTTTCTAAAATCATCGAAACATTTTTACAAAATATCAAATTTATATTGAATATATTAAAAGAACACCCTATATAATATCATACATGTTACATAATTTTAAAATATATGAAATTACTTATGATATATATTACAAAAGAATTGTAAATACTTTTCATAAACAGAACAAAAATCGAGGTATCTCATCATTACCTTCAATCTTGTTAATTTATATTGACTTCGTCAAATGCCCTCTCACAAAGCTATAATGAAGTTACAACAATGTAAGCAAACGTTGGAAATTATCAACAAATATTTCCATACACGCGGCGGATGCGTCCAAACCGAGCTACAATTTCTCAACGCATCTATATCTTCGCATATTCACCCGCATCCGTACCCGCAATGCGGTGGTCCGAGTGGTGAGAGACGAGCGGGAAGTATAACCTACATTATATAATATTATGTAGGTTTTCAAGCGATAAATTGACAATTATAATTCATTCTAGTTGTATTAAAAACTAGTAGTTCTCAAAAGAAATGTATGTAACGAAAAAGTTTTAAAAATTTATCATGATTTTTTGTCTTATATGTTTTTTTGTCTTCATTTATACAACTAATAGATTAACATAAACAAAAAAGAGAACACAAGACGGAAAATTGCGTAGTATTTCGTAAAATCTATTTCGTTATGTACATTTCTTTTGAGAAATACTGAAATGCGCAACTTAAAGAATATGTTTAAGATAAACGGAGAACTATTTAATGGATTTTAATGGTATTCAGCACAAAAATCGACCAACCTTATATATAATAATAATAATAATAATAATATCAGCCCTGTATTATATACTTGCCCACTGCTGAGCACGGGCCTCCTCTACTACTGAGAGGGATTAGGCCTTAGTCCACCACGCTGGCCTAGTGCGGATTGGTAGACTTCACACACCTTCGAAATTCCTATAGAGAACTTCTCAGATATGCAGGTTTCCTCACGATATTTTCCTTCACCGTTAAAGCGAACGATAAATTCACAAAGAATACACACATGATTTTTTAGAAAATTCAGAGGTGTGTGCCCTTGGGATTTGAACCTGCGGACATTCGTCTTGGCAGACCGTTCCACACCCAACTAGGCTATCGCCACTTTTACCTTATATATGCATATAAATAACTTACTATCCTTAATACATTTACAAAACCACTATAGTTACCGGAAAATTTAAGAAAAAAAAAGGATTCTTCCTTTTTTCTTTATATTTGGAAAAGAAACAGTACAACGATAGTAATGAAATTAATGACAGTAAGACCAGGAAAGAATTCATTGATAAATTTTGAAACAACCGTAATATCTAATAAAAAAAAGTAAGTTTACTCGCAACAAACATAATAACGTATTTATTGAATCAGACTTGAACTATTATTTTTAAGAACGTGTATTTTTTTCTCTTTTAAACTGGTTACAAACACCTTCTTATATTGCTAATGCTATACGATTGAAGTCTATGCCGTGTCCCACGCACTCGCCCGGTTTATTATCAGCGAATGGCAGGCTCGCCGGTCAATTTGCTGTATCGTCGCGTGTGATATACTAGCGCCGTTAAAATAGAAATATTTGATTTAGTTCAGCGAATTTAGCTGAAATACGGGCCGCGAACGTGCCATGAACTATTCTGAAGTGTTTGTGAATTTGGTAATTCGAGTATGTGGAGATTTGTTAGTAATAAGGGGACATTCATAAATTACGCGAGTTTAGGAAGTGTCGATGTTAATATCACATGTTATTTAGAAAGGAGGGGTCAAATTGCCAAAATCAGCTCGCGTACTTAATTAGACAACCCTAACTGCTGAAATTACTAAATAGAGTTTGAATTTGATACACAGATAATGTCCGAGAAGAACATAGTATACCACAACATTTTTCTTTTATCATTGAAAAAATAAACGCTGAGAATTTAATTCCCGTAAAATTCTTTAAACGGGACCTACCAGTAACATCTAGAATATTACAAATATTATAATCTTACTTCTTATCTTATTTTACTTACATTATAAAAGCGAAAGTTTGTGTTAGTGTTTGCCGTTGCTATGTTTGTAATAAGTAATCGCAGGAACAACTCAACGAATATAAATGAGATTCAACACAAGGGTAAAACATGTCCTGGATTAACTTAATAGACTACTTTTTATCCTGGTAATTTGCTCCCGTGGAACATAATGGATTTTTAAAAATCTGATTCAAAATAGATGGCGCTGGTGTCGTATTGTCTTTTAGGGGCTTTTATTGCGGGAATCGTTTTTACACGGGCGAATCCTCAATCAACATCTATAATAATATCAGCTCTGTATAACATACCGTCCCACTATTAGGCACGGGCGTCCTTTACTATTGAGAGGGATTAGGCCTTAGTCCACCACGCTGGCCCAATGTGGATTGGTAGACTTCACACACCCTCGAAATTTCTATAGAGAATTTCTCAGGTATGCAGGTTTCCTCACGATGTTTTCCTTCACCGTTAAAGCAAGCGATAATTCACAAAGAATACACACATATTTTTAGAAAAGTCAGAGGTGTGTGCCCTTGGGATTTGAACCTGCGGACATTGGTCTCGGCAGTCCGTTCCATAACCAACTAGGCTATCGCCGCTTTTCAATCAACATCTAGTAATACATAAAATCACACCTACATCGCTTAAAGGGTAGACAGTTCTGTTGGTGCACTCACGGCTTGCCGAGCTCCTGAGAACACACTCGAGTTCCAAGGGATTGGAATATTTGATTGAATGGTTATAAGCTTACCGTAATATCCTATATTTCATTCCAGGATAGACGTAGAGCAACGTACGGCTGTAGATATCTTGTATCTATACTAATATATAAGCGTTATAGTATGTTTGTTTGTTTGAACGCACTAATGTCAAGAACTATTTAAAGATTTGTGACTACAGAAAGAAAATGATTTTTTTTTCACTAGTAGGAACTCTTGAGTGGTATAGGCTATATTTATCTGGGGAAAATATTTGTCCCGGAAAAACGTTTTTACGCAGGCGGAGCCACAGGCAAAGGCTAGTAATAAATAAAATTCAGCTTATTACTTTAGTATCTAGTGACGTATTAAACCTAACAATAATATTACAGTAAAAATGTAATTATAGTAATATGATATTGTTTAAGTGAACTTATTAATGATTGAAATTATACTTTTGAATACTAATTCATTTACCTCATAAAACTTAATCAAATTATGATGAAAAAGCTGAAGTTTTGATTAATCGTATAGCTATAATCACAAAATAAGTTTTATTCCGATTATAACAAGAAAAAATCAACATAAAATGAATACAACTTTGGCGACAACATTTTCAATGAACAGCCAGCGTCCGAGAAAAAAAAATACAATAAAATAAAATAAAAAATAACAGACGACTCGCGCGAACACTTAAAGAAGATAACTTTCGTGACAAAAAATGTAAACCCTTTTAGATAAATTTATTAAACATTAACCCCGGAACGGAATAAAATTTGAAAAAAACAAATGTTGGAAATAATTAACTATCTTCAATTAATTCGAGACGACAAAGAAACATCAAACGATCAGTGCGAAAACAATTTCTCAGGGCTCCCCTCTCCCGCGCCGCGCAGACGCCCCTGCAAGTAATTTCGAAACGTAATCACAACCCAGACTTTAGGTTGGCTTCCATTACAAGCTAAGCTATAGAGATTTCTAATTTCGTGATATATTAGGGATTTAATTTGGAATTAAATTTGCCTTTTCGACTATTTTTATCATCTCCATCCGATGCCAATTATCGCCTCGAGCGATAAGACCGCCATTTGTACCACCAATGTTTTAATCATTTCCACCGTCTGCATACAAATTTGTCTTGTTTTTTTATATATCCGGTGTACAATAGAGTTTTAGATAAATAAATAAATTTGGAATCCAATTTGGAAGTAATAATTAATTACTATCGGTCGACCAGTGGTCGAAACTTGACCGCTGAATTAAATATATATGTGATACATATGGTGGTAGGATATATTTTATATCCGCCTGGATAGCGACCGCCGTACACAAAGTGTTAAAACTCGCCATAGTGACTCACGTAAGTGTGTCGCGTTCCAGGATCAGCCTGTGTATATTCGGTTCCAACAGGCCGGCATAATTGACTGCCGACGGGTAATCACCTTTCATCAGTTGACATTCTATTGATGCCCACTTCACTTACCATCAGGTGCAGTGAATTAACTTTGTCACGTCCGTATAAAAAAAAAAACATAAATTTTATTGTTTCCACTATTCTAATGTGTACTTTAATCATAACACTTTTTAAACTCGTCCATACGCGCAATGTGTTTAAAAAGGTCTCCGTCCTGCCTCATCCGCTGTATGACGAAAGCTCTATTGTTTGTATTACAATGACTTTTGTTAACACAAGTTCACACCTAGCTTAGACATCAAGGACTTGATTTGTACTGTTAAAACTTGTGAGGAAATAATTACATTGGTAGGAACTGAAGTGATTTTGATTAAATTAAAAAGAACTATCACTGACTACAGAAATAGTTACACTAATATTTCACCAACCGATCGACTAATACGACTTGTCAATTGTCATGCTAAGTCTGTCATACGCTTAATATTTTTCTAGCAAAAGGTGTCACAAATACCTCGCAAGAATATTTTTATACTACCAATAGTATTAAAATAAAATAATTATGATGCTTTACTGTCATTATGTCGGCTATAATCATTTCGTCTGTGTAGTCAATATGTTTCATACACAGAAATAGACACCTAAGTTATTTCAAATTAATAGCCTCATAAACTAAAATATAAAATCTTTGAATACAACACAACCTTTACCAATGAAAAGAAACACGATATTTCAACAAAAATAAATTCCCGCCGGCCCTTTCAACCCTTCAGACAATAAATTCGGAATTAATTAAAATCGGTCAAAGTTTTCGGATGACGAATCGATTGTCGGCCTCGCCGGGCCGAACGCTTCGGACAATTGGGACGATTCATAAACGCATCGTTTGTCAGTGTCAACGGGCCGCGTGTTTCTTAGTGTTGTGCTTTCGGTTTCGCGTTTACGAGCACGAAAGATTTCGGGATTTCGGGTAACCGATTTTAAGTAATTCAATTATACAATAGACACCAAACTAGACCTTTATTACTGGGAATGAAAGCTTTATTTATGTTTCATTCATCTGTTGGCTAGATTGTACATGTCTGCGAAATACACTGAAACTCTCTATAGTCACGCACTAATGGCGTTTATGGTTTGATAGGGTTGTCAAAAACAATGAGAACGAAAAATGACAAAAGTTATGTCCGGCACATATTCTAATTCCTTAATCACATATACATATATGTATAGTACTGTAAACTAGGTCAGATTTTTAATCTCATAAGATCCATAATCCATAACATGTATACCATTTTACAGATTCAAATAAATCATTTCATTTCATTTCAAAGAACACCAATTTATTTCGAAGTTCTAGGCGTTATCCCTAACAACAGCTTACCATAAAAAGAGACTTTTAAATCACTTACATAAAACCATGCTTGATTTCCAACGCTGGCAACCCTGTTTGAATGATATATGCCGTAGTCAATTAACATGAGACATTGAGTAATGTTGGGCGGTATAATACGGCGGGAGAAAAATTCATCCCTCACCATGCATTTGCGTGCTGATGTTTGTGTAAACTTATATTAATTTCAGTCTTGCGAAGTCTGAGAGTAATGGTTATTAGGTATATTGCCTTGGTAATAATACCAGTGCTGTATTTTATACTACAGCAGACAGGGCTCTGTGGCGTATCTTGGGAGAGGGCTATATGCAGCAGTGGAATGCAATGGGCTGATGATGATGACTGCTGATGACCTCATGTGTTGAGAGAATTTAGGCCTTAGTTCACCACGTTGGCCTAGTGCAGGCAGACTGCACACACCTTTGAAATTCAGATGGGAATGCTCAGGTATTCAGGTTTCCTTACGATGTTTCCCTTCACCGTTAAAGTAAGCGATAATCTTCCCGTCTTAACTATGAATTTGCAGCGCGCATTCTGCCAATCACTGAAATTAACTTTTCTTAAATTATCTAACGTTCCGCTCAACTTCCTTAATTTTTTCTTTCATAATATCCTTCTCCTGACAATAACAAACATAACAAAAAAAAGTAGTGAAATCGGTCCAGCCGTTCACGCGTCATGGCGTGACCAAGGGAAATAGGGATTCATTTTTATATATATACATAAATGTGTCATGTGATTAAGTGTTCTTCATAAACGCAAGAAGAGCTAAGCCCCGTTCAATCTAACACGTCATTCATCATTCCATCTTCACTTTTGAACTGCTCAAAAATCACGTTTGAAAACGCCATTTCTCTCTACGCCTTTGGACGTATTTCGTCAAATCACGTCGTCGCAAACCGTTAGCTAATAAACAGTAGATCCAAGCATTTTGCGAACGCGAACGAGGGACGGGCAAGCAATAACAATGACCTAATGAATATGCGTCGGCACCGGTCCAGCGGGATTTGCGACGCACTGGGCGCGCGACACGCGGCATCCATTTATTTATGAAATATGTTTTTTCTTGAATTCCTAGTTTAGTATTCGTCGTGTGGTTTGGAGACGTTTAGTTTAGGAGGTTTTTTTGTATCAGTGTTAGTATGGAAATTACGAGATTTTACGATTTACTTGTGATTTTGTTCGTGCTCAGTGACCTTATTTTAACATATATTTACATGTGTCAAAAGAAATAACTTTTTTATAGTGCAGTCACCCACATAAGTAGTTTGACCAAATCAAAACTTCAATTCGCCTTAACACTTTTTTATTTACCAACATTTATTTTTTTCTTCACAAAATTAAAATATACGGAATTTACTTTACTACATATCAGTAGTAAAAAAATATATTTAAATTAAATTTAACGTGTATAGGCGATTCAAACTTTTGAAATTGTTCTGACACTTTTGTGACTGACTGCACATGGTTCCCAAAGGAGTAAGTTCACGTGATATTAATTGAGTGTGCCACTAACCGCTTCTTGCAGGAGAATTATATAATATTGTGTAATCACAAACATAACCACTAATTGACAGGAATACAATCAAAAGAGTTACGTAGTTATTTAAACCTTTTTCATTCAACTCCCGGCAATTCTTTCATGAAGAGATAATCAGCTAACACACTATCTCAACACTTTGCAATTATGTATACTACGCAAACTTTAAAAACGCTATCACCAGCGTTTTTATCACCGCCAACCGTTTCCTCGCCCAGTCTGAACACCAACCCTTCAAAGGATTTACTCATTTTACTTTCATAAGTCATAAAATGTGGTTCACTTTGAGAACTCTAACGCCAGCACATAAATCGCGACCGTTCTGTGTTATGACGTAATTAAAAACGTTACATTTGCATCGTATTGTTATTTTGGTAAAGTTTGGTAAAGTAATTAAAAGTTTGTGAAGACTTTGGTGTTGTCTTTCTACATCAAATTAATGTAAGCCCTTCATTCTGATTATTAAATGCAGCACTAGTAAACGAATTGCTGAGACGAGAATTGTGATGGAGTAATATCTGAGATTTCGCTAAACAGAGTTGCCTTGAATTGATATTTCTCTTTGATTCTTCAAAAGGCCGGAACATAACATGAGAAAAATATAGCGGAAATTGTAGTCAATTCCACCTTTAGTCTCATCTGCCTTGGAAGCTTGCGTGTATGCGTTTGATATTCGATTATGTGACTTCTGTTTAGTTTTGTGTATGTAATTATACCGTACCAAATTAATGTCATGAATAAAGGCATCATTCAATTTGACGCTATCTTATGTACAATCTAAGCTGAAACCACGACGGATTGGATATACAATAATGAAACTAAATACTATATTAACATCTTTCTAATTCCAACACGCGAAAAACAAAAAGCATTTCTTTGTAACATCCCTCATCCCTTTAATTTATGGCGTACATAAATAAGCAGGGCCTTTCATAAGCGGCCGGTAATAGTCCCATGTCATTATCTCACTCGGTAAATTGATGGCTAAAGGTAGCCCCTCACTGGGAGCATTCGCTGTACCGAATTAATTTTTTTGAAAGTTATATATTATTAAAATTATCTTCTTTTTTGTATTTCATTGCATTAGTACTATAACTGTTATAGTATTATGTATATAATGGTTCCTAAGCGAACTATCGTATATGAAAAAATAGAGGAAAAAAAAATATATGAATATTTTTTAAATGACTTGTTATAACCATTCCGCTCACCCCTCATCTGGTGGCAGTATTAACGCGTTTTTACCGCGCGAGAAAAAAATACTTACATAACGAAAAGGAAAAAAAAACAATACCGCTATTTAAGATACAATAGTTTACTTAGGAACCATTGAAATGACATAAACGCTACTATCTTCATTAATTGCCTGTAAATAAACCTTAGTGTTCACATGGTCATATCTGAAGATTCTTTTCCGGTTACGTGTGCAATAAATAGTAGACAGAATAACAAAAAATGAATTAGTTATTTGATGTTAAAATAATTTATACGATGTCGTTTTTTAACCATATTTAAGTCAGAAAACGTTTAGTGTATTAATTATTAGGTGTATAATATTTCATATTTGTATATATTCTTATTACTGCGAACACTCTGAATGTGTACCCACCCTAACGTGTTCTCGAGACGGCACGCTATAAGGTCCGTATTTACTCTAATGTTGATGCCAAATTTTGTAGGGTTTTTGTTGGAAACCGTAGTGGGGTCGTTATGTGTGTTTTTGTCCAGATTACTTGGGTTATTTGATGCTATCATAGCTAATTATGACTGTGGGATAAGAATAGTAACTTATTTTGTGAGGACGTGATTGACGGATTTGGTTTTTTATAGCTCGGGTATCTTTATGTTTATGATCGTGGTGAAGGCATGCCTGATGTAGATAATAGCGACTGATGTAAACATGGAGGAAATTAATTTATTGATTACGTGGGTTATTAAATAGCTCTTAATATAATAATATCAGTCCTGTATTATATACTGTGTCACTGCACGGGCCTCCTCTACTACTGAGAGGGATTAAGACTTAGTCCACCACGCTGGCTTAGTGCGGATTGAGAGACTTCACACACCCTCGAAATTCTTATAGAAAACTTCTCAGGTAAATAAGTTTCCTCACGATATGTTCTTTCAAAGTTAAAACAAACGATAATTCACAAAGAATATATACTTAATTTTAGATTAAAGTCAGGGGCTCTTGAGTTTTGAACCTGCGGACATTCGTCTCGGCAGTCCGTTCCACAACCAGCTAGGCTCTCGCTGTTGTATAACTAATATAATGTAATAATTCTTATGACAAGTCAATACTAGTTGTCATTAGTGCTGGTAGGATATTTGTGTCCGTCCGGATAGCAACCGCCGTACACAAAGTGTAAAACCCGCCATAGTGGCTCACGTATGTCGCGTTCCAGGATCAGCCTGTGTATTTGATTGGTAAGATATATTTATCTGTTGTCACTACTCAGTCGACTCTCATATGGACCTTAGTTCGCTTACCGTATAGTTTACCATATATAGAAACTATAATATATAATAAATAGAATAAAAGAAACCATAATGGGAGCTCCGTCTGACGGTGGACGCTTTTTATTTAACGCACACACACACAACATCACGCATTTATCTCCGAAGGGGTATGCAGAGGCGCAACCAGAGCACCCACTTTTCGCCAAGTGTGTTCCGTCCCATGATGGGATAGGGGGCGAGCGTATCAGCGATGTTTAGTCCATTTAACGGTTTCAACTTTTAAAGAACATAGACAGGCAATGCCTTGGCTATGCTTCTGGCATTGCTTTAGTCCATGGGCTGCGAATGCAGCTCACTATCACGTGGATCTCTAGCTCGTTTGCCTACTAAGGCAATAAAAAAACATTCAAATGTCTTCGCATCGAGTTTATACTATAAAAAATTTCTCAATCTAAAAGTGACGGTTCAATATTTATTGAAGATGAATTTTCAAATATCCTGAAGGGTAGCTTAGGAACGGATGACTAAAATATATAAAGAAAAGATGCTGTATCAATTCGTACTGTTGCAAGGCATTACCAAATTAAGACAATCAGAAAAACATCTGAAAAAATGTAACATTTTAAAACAGGGTTATTATTCAAGTGTTTCACGGTAACTTATTCAATAACTTTAAAGTTAAAAGATTTAAATATTGTTTGAGGATACAATTTACGAAAATTATAACATTTATAAACGGAACGTTCTGACATACTGTAATTAATTTCGCTAGTGGTAGGATACATTTTATATTCGCCCGGATAGCGATCACCGTGCACAAAATGTTAAAAAACCCCCAAACTGGCCCAAGTAAGTGTGACACGTTCCGGGATCAGGATATATAGTTCCAACAGGCCGACATAATTGTGTCCACTGTCGAGAGGTAATCATGTCTCGTTAGTTGATATTCTATTCGACACCACTCCACTAAAAAAAGGATAAAGCGGGGTCACTTTGCCGTGCAAAAAAGAATTATTAACATAAAAAATTCATGTATTTTTTTTTCTAGTATACATATTACTTCTAACATTATTGCCAAGAATGTTTTTCCGTTTAGTTTAAAAATGATGGCATTATTTGAAATATTTTATTTAATGTGCTTTTGACATTGTTTTTGAATACCTTGAAAAATATTGTGTAAATACAAATTATTGTCGTTGCAAAATATAATTGTTTTTATAGCTCTTTGTGGAATTAATCGTGATCATTGTTTTCTCATACTAAATTATTCTGTCTATTATACATGACCCTAAAAAGAGCCCCGTACAGTACAAAACCCAACAAAACCTCAACAAGACATTCAACTTTATAATTTTGTCACACCCTCGGAGATTTCTCCAATTGTCTAATTTCAAAATTGCCCGCGACTCGTAGAAGTGGCTTGAATCGACCGTTTTGTTCCACTCTCGAGTCTCGAAATTAATTTACTTTCTTTGTAACATTCAATTTTCCCTCTGGACTCCTTTGTTATTTGGATTTCACGGGAAATTCGTTCGTTTGTAATTGTTATCGAAAAATGTTGTGCTGATTTTAATATTTTTTCCTTGTGTTTATCAAGTTTTGTAGGTATCGTGGATTTGGTCGTTCAAAATTAAGATATTTAATATTGTTTTTTTATCTTTGAAGGTGTATGAGCGAATAGGTAGGCCTGCTTTAATGTCAAAGAATTCTAGATTATACAGAGCAGACATTAGGAAGTTTGTCATACAAACATTTTGCGTTCATGCGTTGGTTACTCAATCTACTTGCCAATAGTGATTCACCAATATAAATACTTTATATTTTTACGCACATCGTGATTTTCACGACCTTAGTGCGCATATTAACATATTTTCTGTAAATATTTTATTTTTATCTTAATATTTACGGACGCTGTATCATCTTGTCCCACGGACATTTCAAATCAGTCAACGATTTATTACCAATTGGTCATAACTTTTGGAGTACGTTCTGATATCTGGTCGATAACTAACTATACTGTATAATGCTTTTGTTTAATATAAAATGATAATACCGCCTTCTTGAATGTCATTAGAATCACATAATTACGATGCGAAGATAGCAATAACAACTAAAATGAAAGCAGTAAGTTTCAGAAATCAAAGCACCCACTAAGAGGTTCACTTTCAAATCAAAAGTTCTATGTTTTTCGCTTCTAGTTCTGAAGATTCATAACTATAATATTCTCAGGAAATTATTATGTTAATATTATATATTCTATAGATTTCGTATATTTGTATTATTATTTATAAATTAGTATATCAAGATCGCATAAAATTGCAACCTATGTTTGCAGACCTTAAGATATAGTACGTAATGCTATCTAAACTTCATGGAATATAGTTTATAGAAAAAGCCAACACGTGTCTAACTAAAGGGACGATTACAGAAAGTGCCGCTAAAATAACCCAAGCTCCATTCCATAGTCTAAATGGAAGCATTGTGCCGGCAGCTTTGTCCCACAGCTTTGTTCTTTACGTAGCGCTAGGCACAATGGACAGAAAAATTGGCTTGCCACGCTCCATTTATTAATTTATTTTTTCTAATAGCTTCATTTGTTTTGTTGGTTGTGGTAGAAGGAATTTTATGTAATGATTTCTATGTTTACGCGAATGTTCAACATCAAAATTGAGTGTAAGTAAATATTGTAGTCTTGAATTTTCGGTTGACCTGTTGGTCCTTCGAAAAGTCAAAAAAAGAACAATGAGGTGCTCCTCATTCCACCTCGTGACCACGAGGACTGGAAAGTCTACGAAACGTCGGGAGGAAATCATAATATAAAAAATCGCAATAAAATCTGAAAAAAAATATTTCAAGGATTTTTTTTTTGTTGAAGTTATTTATGAGATTTTTGTTGGGGCCTAGTAGATTCCATATTAGACGGATATAGAAGTCAATTGCTCAAACTAGTCTCGCGCCTAACGCGATATTTTTGAAGCTGACTGTATAGTGATCTCAACGCACGTCTTACCACCATTTTCAATATACTATCACAATAGTTTTTTTTTCAATCCATCGTGAAATGGTCCAATCAGAACAAATATTTGTTTTACTTGCCTACAAATGAGTTATTTTGTTTGAGTAACTAAAGCTAGCGCGCTCACAGTTTCCACTCTAATACAGTTTTACACACTATGTTAAATATGTTTTATATTAATATTATTGAAGAGACAGATACATAGATGCAAACTAAACCTCATGCATCAGTATGTATATAGTATGTAGACTGACTGTGTTCCACTCAACTGTACTGCAATCAGTTCACCTGACTTTTTTATATGAAGTTATATATGAAGGGGCGCTCATAATAATATAATAAGTCGAGTCTCAATGTAAACCTGGATGTGAATAAAAAATATTAATCAAGGTTAGTTATTTGTTGTTCAAGAGAATAAATAGGTTGTAACAGTGACGTTTTCGTTGCCATTTTACTTATATTAGACGCAACATACCAACTACATAACAAAACAGTACTATATTACTATGTTTCAATACTTCAAACGAAACACAGACTTCTAAATTCCACTTACAGTAACCTTAGGCATTGAAGGCGTCACGCCAATGTCGAACGTGTTAGGCAATGCCCCCGTCCCGCCAACGAACACCAAAAAGGCGTGACGAACCACTCCGAACTTTCGTAGCGTGACACTAGAACAGAGATTTCTTAGCCGGTTTTGAACCGTTGTAAACGTTGGTTTACATTTAGATTTTTGTAGGTTGCAAGACTTTTTGTAAGTCAGTAGTAAAAATTAAGTAGCACACAATCTATACAGGGTCATTTCGGTATTGCGTTACTAAATGAAACCATATACTTATCATCTTGGAAATAACAATTTACAACAAGTTACATGAGGCACAGATATACAAGAGAGTATAAGTTTCAAACAAAATAAATATTAATAAAAAGTAATTTTACGGTCCTAATGACTCTCCTACTACTCTAAGAGAATTCGTCGCAACGTCAAAATCATACTTTCAGTCAGAAATACAGCCACGCACACGCCATATACGCTCTAAACTCCAAAATTATCAATAAATCACAAAACTATAACCAGGATTTTTGGTGAAAATATTCGTTATTAATGGATGATTTTTGGCACAATGTCAACAAAGGTGAAGACGAGTATGTGCTTTCAATTAGTAACGCAATGTCAAAATGGCCCTGTATATTGGTAAGTCTAGCAAATACTTTTTAAGAACATTATGTAGAAGGACTATGGAATTACTTACAGTTAAAGTTTATATGAAGGAGTGTAGAAAGCTAACATAATATGCATTACGAATATAATATTAAATAAAAAAATACATTACACACACGGCCAAGTGTTTGAAACATATGTTTACTCTTTAATTTAGGGATAATGTCTGTGAGCAAATTGAGAAGTGGAATACCAAACCATAATTTGCAATTCAAGCTGTTGGATGGTGTTTATACTGCTTATGGGCGGTCGTATTACTTACCATCAGGTGAATGAAAAGCTGGTCTCGTCATTCCAAGGAATAAAAAAATATATAATAATAATAATATAATAGGATCAGCCCTGTATTATATACTGTCCCGCTGTTGGGAACGGACCTCCTCTACTACTGAGAGGGATAAGGCCTTAATCAACGCTGGCCTAGTGTGGGTTGGTAGACTTCACATACCCTTGAAAATTCCTAATAGAGAATTTCTCAGATATGCAGGTTTTCTCACGATGTTTTCCTTCAACGTTAAAGTAAACGATAATTCACAAAGAATACACCTTCTTTCACCAAGAAGGTGCATTGGAATCAGTTTGCCTGTATAAAAAGACAATGCCCGCCTACCTGAAGTACTCTAGCATCTCTTTTGTCAGTATAATCGTGGACTTAAAACACTCAACACATTCCCCTTTACCTGACCGTTTCTAAATTCATACCGAATCGCATTAAACTTTGCCGGCCATTTTTGCATTTCAAATAAGTTGTTTAACATTTATGTGCTTTGTAAGCGTTAGGTTCACACCAATTATGTTAAATGATGTTAAGTTTAAAGCAATATTTACTTTGGAGTAAGTCACTTTTAAGTATGTACTTATGATTGCATTTTGCATTGTATAAGATACTTTATTATGTTTTTATTCATTGACGTGTATACAATAGGCACGAACGTCCATAATAAACTATTTGTTCAAAATCTGAACTAAAATGGCAACCAAAACGTCATTTATAACCTATTTATTCACTGGAACAACAAATAATTTTACTTATTTGACTAATATTTTGTATACAAATCCAGGTTTACACCTAGACTCGAGTTCTTTTATTATGAGCGCCACTGCGTACACAACCATAAGCTGTAAATATTGACATACTAAAGTCAGTTTGAATAGATTGCAGATCAATTCTGTTAAACACAGTGAATGAACGGAATGCCAAATTTACTACGTAGTACATATATATCGATAGTTTTTATTTAAGTTTATTTTACGAGCCAATCCAAGAGTTCTCTGGTTCCTAGTGACATTAAAATGCAATATTACTTAGTATTTATCATTATGATTATCTTAAGAAATTCTTTATTTAAATAGTCTTTAGTAAGCAAAGACATTAAACAGCGTAGTTAGTTATAAACCAGACATATAAAATTTGTGGTCCAAAAGTTATTATCAATTGATAATAAGTTGTTGTCTTATTTGACTTGTCCATGTGACAAGACGTTACAGCTTCAACAGATATTAAAAAAAAACATATTGACAGAAAATATTATCGTAATATGAGCATTAAAAACGTGCAAATCACGATATGGAGAAAATATTAAATATTTTTCATTGGTGTTTTGGTATTTGCCAGTAGATTGAGTGACCATCGCATGAGCGCAAAATTTTTGCAAAGTAATTAAAAAACAAGAATCGTTATAAACGTCTTTTAAATCTACAACCGCTGCGGAAGTCTTATCGCTGTGAAGAAAATGCAGCGCAAAAACATTCAGCAACGTGATGTGTCAATTTTATTTTTAATATGTCTAGAAATTTTAAGAACTGTACTAACTTACAACTATATTAGAAGGTTAATTATTATAGACATGGCAGTCGCTATAACTAAGTTTATAACTTTAGTAATTTAATCGTCTGACATGTGCGCAGCGCCTTACACATATATTAAAACCACATCACCCACACGAAAAGTAAATTAAATTCACATGCAAACTCAAAATCAAGAGATCAATCAAATTCAACCTTAATTCTTTAATTAAAATCTTAATTATCATTTTACGCTCGCGCGGTGAAGTGCCGCCCTTATAATCTCCTAGGATTACGGTTCATAACAACGTATTTGCGTATATAAAGGTATCTTACTAGAGTTGTTCAGTATTATATCCTAATCATTATCTTACAAATATAAATACGTAAGTTTGTGAAATAAGTTTGTGTGTGTATATTTTTTCCCAAATAACTCGACTTATATTGATTTATGCTCTAAATATTATTTACAATTGTGTGTCGCATTGGTGAGGCAGGGGATAAGGTTCCGTTATTTGATATGTAATTCATCCCCCCCCTGTTTATGGAATTATTTTTTTCCCAAATGATTCGACGTGTGGGTATAATGGGGCTGGCATGGTGGAAATGACACTAAAAGCCTCTAAAATAAATAAAAAAAAAAAAGATTTGAGGTATATTTAATTATCGACTGGTTGTAGAATTAGTGTCTCACACAGGGTGGGGGGCGAGGTTCTACGTAATTCGTCCCCCCCATGTGTATCGCAATTAGGGTTACTGTGTGTGGATGTTTGTATGTTTGTTAAAATTAAACGCAGTAACAACTGAATGGATTTGGTTGGAATTTTGACACAAGGGTAGACCATATCCGGGATTAACACATAGGATTTTATCCCGGTATTTTGCTCCCATAGGAATTAATAGAATTTTTAATCTGATTGTTTAAATAGATTGGGACTTTGGTAGCGCGAAAGGATTTTCACGAGCGAGCAGCATCTAGTATGAAGGAAAAAAAACTCCTAGTATGTAAAAATTTGTTGCGATATTACGTTGATTTCGTGTATGGATGTTTGTACGAAGTAAACACGTAAACTGCTGAATGAATTTCAATGAAATTTGGCACATAGGTAGATAACGTCTCGGAATTATATATTATATTTGGGAAATCATACAATGAGATTCAATTCTCAGAAATTCGTTTGACGCAAGCGAACCCGCGAGCAACACGTGGTATAAAATATGTAGGATGCATAATACAATAAGACGATATCCACTTCTATTACGTTAATCATAAAATTACCCCTCTGAACTCTGAACAAAATTTTAATAAAAAATTCAATAGAGTTCAACATTTTATGCATTTCGCATAAACGTATATTCGCTGTATTAAATTCACTCATAAATAATGTATGTTATGGTTTAATTTGCTTTGAATTATACTTAAAGAGAATATATTTTAACTCAAAGGAGCGCCGTTCGTAATATTTGAATTTGCATGGAATTGAATAGAAAAATATGAACCTGCTGGGAGCAATGAGAATTAAATGTTGATTTATTGTATTTTCAGCTTATTATTGTGTTGTAATATATAGACTATTTTCAGGTTAATGATAGGATATATTTCATACTCACCCGATAGGTGTGGACTAGCATACATAAGTTGTTAAAACCATAGTGGCTCACGTAAGTGGGTCGCGTTTCGGGATCAGCCTCTGTCTATCCGGTTCCAATAGGCCGGCATAATTACTTCGACTGTCGAGGGGTAATCATCCCTCGTCAGTTGACATGCTATTGGACCCCACTCCACTAAACATCAGGTGCAATTGGGTCACTTGGCCGTGCCCGCTTAAAAAAAGGCGGTAGATAATTCGTAAAAGATATTTAGTTCGAAAAATTCCGATTGGTACCATTGCTGTGTCTATTTGTGTTACCAAGCAGTAAGTGTTAGAATAGTAAGGGTCCTACATAAATCACGTTACACGTTAAGAAGAGGGTTATAAAGAGTGATATTATGTGTCAAGGAGGCGTGACGTTACGTAGCGAGATCTTCAGTTTATATACAATACATTAATCTATACTTATAATAAATCTGTAGAGAGGTCAATTCTGTACATGAAATATATTTCCAAAATAACTATCAGGGGGTGATTAGGGATCGATACTGATGCCAAAAATGCAATTAGTAAAATTTTTGTCTGTCTGTCTGTCTGTCTGTCTGTATAACCGTTATAGAAACAAAAACTACTCGACAGATTTTAACGAAACTTGGTACAATTATTTGTCATACTCCTGTGCTGGTTATAGTATACTTTTCATCACGCTACAATTAATAAGAGCAGAGCAGTGAAGGGAAATGTTGTGAAAACGGGAGAAGTTACTCCATTTTTTAAGCTTCCGTCGTGTGTGCAACCTTAATGGTTAAAGCTACACAGAAATCATGTATGACGGAAATGTTCTCCTTAAAATTATGTAAAAAATATCCCACGACAGCATATGTCTATCTTTTATGGTTGACTCACAATAACACGTGTAACTCCCGATAGCTTAGCAGTTCGAAGCTTTCTCATTATATTTGTCTACTCTTACGTTTATAACACTCTCAGTCATCCCTAATTAAAAAAGTTAACATTATTAAATATTCCATAAAAAAGAATCATAGAAATCGGTATAGAAACACCAAAGTTATACATGAAATACGCTAATAATAAGCCATCATGCGTGAATACTGAATCATGCTATAAGGATTATTTTTGTATATATATAAGGTCGCGAACGCACAGGCAGGCGGCTTGCTTGGCACCTATAGGCTAGCGAGTAGCTTCGTAAAACGAACATTCTCGAACGTTCGCGACCGACTCCATTTTTGAAGTCCGAAATCCACGCGGGCGAAGCTGCGAGCGGAAGCTAGTTGTAAATAAAAATGCTTAAAAATATTTTTTTTATTTTAAATATATATGTGGGATATAATGCCGAGACAAAAACACCGTCTTCAAAATATTCAATTTAATTCAATCTCAACTCATCTTAAACTACGTCTTATAAGAATCACTTCTTACTTCCCCGACTACGCACACGCCATCTTAATTTCCTCTCCCTTTTCTCCCTCTTTCCCATACATCCCTCTCACTCCCACAATCACGTTCCGTTTCCCACATATATATAAAATAACATATATTATAACTATGTTTAGTACAACAGCAATAAAATCCAAAATGGTTTGCTTAAAAGTCGTCAAGGCGTTTTCAGGAAAACGGTCTATGTTTTCAACATTCCATTATATAATTTCTTTTTAGTGAAAAACTCAAAGTAAGCTTTGGACGTCTACATTTTTAGTTTATTTTTATTTAACGTGGTCAAAACTAGAACAATAATACGACGAAGATTAATAATCGGTTTAATTAGATCGTTATTTATTACAATATAACTTTACATTTATTATACGCTAGCTTTTGCTTGCGGCTCCGCCCACGCGAAAGAGTTTTTCTGGTATAAAAGTCCCGCTCTACATTTCCTGGGATAAAAAGTAGTCTATAGAACTCAGGAGTAATGTAGCTTTCTATCAGTAAATAAAAAATCAAAATCGGTTTAATAGAGAGATTAGTGCGTTCAAACAAACAAACTTTTCAGATTTATATATTAGTATATATACCATAGTTACGACGCTAAAGTTGTTTGTTCGTTTCAACACGCTAATCTTTGAAACTAATGCTCTGATTTTTTGTTAAGAAGCTACTTAACTTTGCCCTTGAGTGCTACAACCTATTTTCTGTAATCGAGAATATTCTTTATAAATCTCAAGCTTGTAAGTATGTGAGCACATATTTTAAAAGGGACTTAGCCTTGTGGTAAACCTATTATAATATTTTTTCCATGAGTATCATATGCTGACTTGAAAGGTTGACTAGTAAAGAATTCCTTCGGCATTAAGTCCGGCTTTATACTCTTTCACCCTTATTCATAAACGTTTTTTATCTAAGGACGAAGTAAAGCTGTGATAACAAGCCTGTTTCTCAGTACCCAACGGCACTGAGAAATAGACATAGGGCCGGTGTGATTGGTTATTATTGTTGTATTTCAATATTAGCCAATCACAATGGCCCTACGTCTACGCACTGCGAAGACTGCCATGCCGTCAGCACTGAGAAACAGACTTTTTATCACAGCCTTACTCGGTCGTTAGATAAAAAACGTCTATGAATAAGGGGGTCTGTATATACAGGAGTAATAAATAGATATGCTATATTATATGATTCCACATAAACTAATAATATTGGGATATAATCTTTTTTTGAGGGTATTTGTGACACTTCTTGGTACAAAAACACTGATTATTTGACAGACGGGCAGTTATACATTGACAGTCGTACCGGTCGGTTAGTTAGTGAAACATTCGTGAAAGTATTTCTGAAGTCAGACATGGTTATTTTTATTTTAAATCCAGATCGATACAAGATCCTAATAACATTTCTATAAAAAAGGTTCCAAGTATGAAACACCAAGTAAAAATGTTATCTGTTATGTATATAGTTATAAGTGTAGCGTACTTCGTACACGCCCTTGTCGATGCGCTAATAAATCAGTGCGCAACGAGCCTGCGTTCTTTTCACTCGTGGTATTGCATACCTAACATTATCAATAAGGAAAAAGGAAAGAAGCCGCGAGCAAAACCTAGTATTTATACGAATATAAATCGCGTGCAATCGGCACACTCGATCAACTAGCCCGTGTTTCATTATAATTATTATGAAACTAGTTTCGATAAAACTCCATGATAATTACCATTAGATTTGCGTTGTTCAAACTCGACACGAAAGCTTTGTTTTACGTTTCATGTCAGGTTGTCGAGTTGATGAGCTTTTTCTGATAATACGTTTGACAAATTAATCACTTGATATAATAACTTATATCTAAAGCTTTAAGCGTGATGAAGTCTTATAGATATAAGTTGTTTCAAATATAGTAAATAAGTAATTAAATAAATAGTTATTTGTTTTTATTCTTCAAAATATACGTGGGTACTATTGGATTAAGTACCTAAAACTAATAATAATACTATTAACATATATTTTATAGACACGAACGTCTGTATAAACTACTTATATTATGTTCAAAATCTGGAGTTAGAACTAAAGTTCGCTGCAGCGTTAAAACATCAAACGTCGTCTAACCAAACTTTAAACATGCAGTGCTAAAGCGCTTTAAATAGAGTATAAATAAAATTGCAACCAATACCGGATTGTATACTTCAGTTGAACACAGTGAGTGTTCTGAATGTTAGAACTAGTATGTAGTACATATATACATATATACATCTTTTTTTTGAAGTCGTATTTTAAGAATGTTGTAAATGCGCCAACTGATAATCGAACTCATTATATCCATAGTATATACACTGCGAAGCTGAATGAGACGGTGAGTATTATAATTATTCCCATGAACAACTTATCTACAAAGGAAAATTTAAAACTTGGGAAAATTATGAGAAGTTCGAACAAAAGTTAAAAACAAATGTCTTGAGTTCTCTAGTTTAACTTTACAAAGTTAGCTTCATATATAATTGCGACATACATATACATATCAAGTTATATAACCTGTAGAACCAAGACATTGAGAATAAATTGAGCAAAATTACTGGCCACTTTGTAGAAAGAGACGATGCGATTGTGCGGCTAAAACGTACCAGTCATTTCAGTCTCAAAAAACGACTCATAAGTCGACGGCGTTTAATTTTGATGTTTGTGATTGATCGTGAGAGTGAGAGGGAGGGTAACTAGGGGATGAGACGACCCAACATTAGAGTGGGATGAGGGCTGGGTCTTAAATTCAAAAACAGTTATAAGCACTAAACACTATGTCAATAGAAGACGATTTCCATTGTCAAACCAGTCCCAACATGGGTTAAATAGAACGCCTGCCCCAACTTCCAGTAAAACTCCAGTAAAATGCTATTGAAAACAAGAACGACAGTAAATCTACGTGACACAAAGTTACCCAATAGATTCTTATGTTCGAAGTTCGACATCAACTTTTGTATTCGTCTGTTACGGCTTTTGCCCGCAGTCTATCGACATGTCTAAGCCGGCATAATACTTGCGACGGTAAAAGTTTGTTGGAATTATTTTTAGACTTACCGTCAAGTGCATGGTCACTTTGCAGTACGGGGATAAAATTTTAAAACTTTGGGATCAAAATCAAGATTAATTTCCCCTATATATATATTTTTCTTTTTTATGTGTTTATAGATTAAAATATTATAAGCTATAATTAGATTATAAGGTAATTTGTTGGCATATCGTTGTTCAATAAGAACCCGGAACTAAATAAAGATAAAAAGTCTGAATATATTTAACTAGGGAAGAAGTTTTTATTATTTATGAGGTGGTACTCGCGGCTTTCCCTGCATGAGAAGCATTTCCCGCTACAAAAATCCCACAATCAATGTGCAATCAAAACATCACATGTTCGATACCAGCGCCATCTATATTAAAATCAGATTAAAAATTCTATTATTTCCCATGGAATTAAAGTAACAGGATAAAAAGTAGCCTATATGTTAATCCTGGACACGGTCTACCTCTGTGTAAAATTTCATCCAAATCTATTCAGCTGTTTCTGCGTTTACTTCTTACAAACATGCAAACACTTTCATAAAGTTTCCCATTTATAATATAAATAAGTAAGATAAACAACGAAATATTTTATAACTTCAAGCTATACCATTAAGTTTATAAATATAAAACTTAATTTCACCTCTATCGTTCAGAACTTACGTACCAACCCCATAATTACACGCTGAAAATACAACCCCAAAACCATAATTATCGTGAAAGCTTTCATGTTTAAGTTCTAGTCTATTAGTTATTCAAACTTAAAAATAGTATGTTAATTGCTCATATATAATGAATAGCCATATTTTAATAGCGCGATATGAATGCAACCGGTTTTTATATATGTAAGATTATGGAAGGTCGTGTACAGTCAGCCCCAAAAATGACTGAATGTATTTAAAACTTTTTTATTGTCTGCAACAGTGGGTGGTAAATATGTCCTAGTGATTGATTGACCTGTAAGTAGCAAATTGTGTCCCGGGACCTTTATCAGATCATCCTAGCAGGTGAACCTGAAGGTGCGTATTCCATTGAAAACAAAAATCGCCTGCTTTATTTTATTTTAATCAATATATTTATTAATTGACTAAAACTATAAAGGATTAACTTAAACCTATATATAGAAAATTATCAATGACACAGTACATGTACAGATTTTAATTAGTACAGATATTTTTGTGACTGACTGTACACGCATGTTTATTTTAATTCCGCTCACTTATTCTATGCCTGAGCATCAGACTGTGAAGGTGAATTTATTTCGTCGAAATTTTTTCATATAAATGACGAAACGAACTTGTTGGTTGGTACTTTATTTTTATTATATTTGTATGGCGAGATGAACAACTTAGTATTAAGTATTTCTGCTCATAAAAATATCAAAGCCACAACTACGAAGTATAAAGCACGGCATCGGACTCTACTCGTCATATCCTATTCTTTAAATATATCATATAATCATTAAATGAAAAATTAAAATGAAAATGAATATCGTTTATTGGAACTCAATAGACTTACAGAGAATTAATGCTTCTTAAAATGAACAAACACTATGAGATCCTTAAAACCAGAATTTCCAGAGGTACACTAGGCATAGCCTGTATCTTGGGCTACCCAAAACAGAGTTTGCTTTAGCTGAGTATTAGGGTGAAAGGAAGAAAATACATGTATCATATTCTTTAATCCATATTCTTTAAAAGCAATTCTAAGCACTAATGGTCGAAATTCGTCGTTGAATTTATTATATTTCTAATATTATACATACATTTTACTTTCCTACTCCCCTCTATGAACTTTAATTATGACAAATCCAAAACTGCTTCGTAAGCGTAATGTGCTTAAAAAGGGGTACGAAGTTTTTGTTCGTATTAATATACATACATCAGATTTCAATGTTTTTATCTTTCTCCGGTCATGTCGGATCGTCGTTTCACTGAACTATGAGAGTGAAGGAACAGAGAGTGCTTGTGTATTGCGCACACACATGTCCACTATAATATATCCTGCGTACCTGGCTGATCTCCGTTGAGATTGGCCGCCGTGGCCGAAATTCGGCTAGGAGGGAATCATTCAGGTGGGCAATATATTTTCAATGTGGGCATTATATTTGTCAGTTCCTGCATAGGACTTGGGTTTTAACAAAAAAAAAAAAAGAAATTGTGAAAAGTGTGATCAACGGTGAAAGGAAGCGAACGGAGCTACATAGTCGTGAAATTATGAGCAAGCTCCTTCAATCTCTTTCTCTGACTAATCTTCTCACATGATGGCAGGATCAGCCTTCTTCACATTTTCTTCTACTTCGCCCTATTCATGACGTCGTCATCGGAAACATTACAACCATGTCGCGTTGCAACACATTAGTTGTTTTTGGTCTCCCTCTAGATCCTTTTCCGGGAATTGTACAGTTCCAGTACCTAGTTGCTAAAGTAATCAAGTGGTTTTCTTTTGACATGTTCTTTTTACAGAAAAATCTGTTTTAGTATATTATAGTGTTCACTGGCGAAGCGTCCATACAACCCGATTCCTACCGGCTTCCTTTTAGGTTTATTTACGTTTGTCTTAGTTTTTGTTTTCTGTTAAATTGACCGCCATATGTTAACTAATGCAATTTTTTTGCCTCGGGTTACCTTTTGAAAAATTTCACCCTTCGCCACTGATAGTGTTATAGAGATATATAACATAAAATCTTGCATGGTATTATATAGGTAAGGAGCCGTTCAAGTATTACATAACGCAATTTTTAAAGATTTTTGACAATGTAACGCGCCGTAACATTTTCCTGTACGCCCCCGCCCCTTCCATAAGTTATGTAACTCTAAAGTTACAATTTTTTTTTCTATT